>NC_067483.1:39051655-39384155 GCF_947179515.1 Apodemus sylvaticus
GCAAGAACAGGAACATAGGCTTTTACGGGGCCCCTTTGCCATCACCCTGCTTTTCCAAGACATTCAGTTATTAGTAACTTGTACATTAGACTGGGCTAGGGAACCACTGGGTCTAGGGAATCAACATGTTACCCTGCCAAATGCTCCTTTATACGTGTTTCCTGGAAGCGGGATAACGTCCCACATTAGACAAGGAGCCCTGCTCTCGCGGGTCCTTTTTCCGGGAGAGCAAGAAAGAGAAGCGAGCCTTTCCGTTGTAATTTGTGAAATGCCTAATGTAACATTCGTGCCACACCTGTTCAAACGCCAAGCACCACTCTCAGGGCCTGGTCTCCATTGACCCATCTGATCTTTGTAACAATCTTACAGGGCAGGCCCTGTGACCATGACCGTGGAGCTGAGCCTGAGATGTGAGGTCGTTTGCCTGAGGTCTCCCAGCCAGCAAGTGTTGAAGCTGAGCTTTGCACCAGTGGGATGGGGTCGGCACACTGTTCTGCTGTTAGCCCTGAGGGCTCCTCAAACGGCCTAGGACTGCTGCTTACTGTTGGGAGGGACCCATGATGACTCCATCATGCCTATAAAGCCCCCACCTCTTCGTGTGTGTGTGTGTGTGTGTGTGTGTGTGTGTATGTGTGTGTGTGTCTGTGTGTATCTGTGTCTGTGTGTGTCTGTGTGTGTGTGTCTCTGTGTGTGTGTGTGTCTGTGTGTGTGTGTCTGTGTGTGTGTGTCTCTGGTGTGTGTGTCTGTGTCTGTGTGTGTGTCTGTGTGTGTGTTTCTGTGTGTCTGTGTCTGTGTGTGTCTTGTGACTGTGTGTGTGTGTGTGTATGTGTGTGTGTGTGTCTGTGTCTGTGTCTATGTGCATCTGTGTCTGTGTGTGTCTGTGTGTGTGTGTCTCTGTGTGTGTGTGTCTGTGTGTGTGTGTCTCTGTGTGTGTGTGTGTCTGTGTGTGTCTCTGTGTGTGTGTGTCTGTATGTATGTGTCTCTGGTATGTGTGTCTGTGTGTGTCTCTGTGTGTGTGTGTCTGTGTGTGTGTGTCTGTGTGTCTGTGTGTGTGTGTGTCTTGTGACTGTGTGTGTGTGTGTGAGAGAGAGAGAGAGAGAGAGAGAGAGAGAGAAAGAGAGAGAGAGACGCCTCATTGGCAGAACTTGTTTCATAGGCCGTGGGCGATGCCTGTGTTGTGCCCAGGTCTCTGTTAGTCTATTGACTTGGTTCTCTCTCATTCTGGGACCCCTCCTGCTCCTGAGGGGCTTTGAAATGAAACCCTGCCTGGGCCTAGAACCCTCTTGCCCCTATGGTACTTACTTCCCAAAGGCAAAGCACTCCAGGGTGACCTGCTGCCCAACCAGTGCGTAGGTCTCTGGGGGAAAACGGGCTTTGATACTGGGAGCGAAGAGCCGGGGGTCTGGGGAGAGAAAGGGGGTGTGAATCACACACAAAGGACTCCAGGGAGGTGCTCTGCATGAGGGCCCATGCCTTCCAAAGCTCACAAATCTCCAAACATTCCCTTTCCCACGGGGGGGGGGGGCCTGGGCAAGGGCCTGAGACCTGGCAGTGGGACCTCGTGCCCTCTGAGCTGCAGCCCTCCGGCTTGATGGAAGGGCATTTCCCCAGAGCCTATGGACCCTTTCAGCCCCCTCCGTCACCCCAGAGCCTGACCTTCCGCAGCCAGGTTGAGCTGCGCGAATTTGCTAAAGACACTCTTGGTGGAGAAGTCCATGTGGCTGGTGGCCAGACAGGAGTAGTTGCCCAGGTCTGAGGCGTTGGTCCGGGCGATGTACAGGTTCCCCGTGGTCTGGGACACGAAGTGACGGCCATCCGTCGGGATGAAGTTGGGGAACTCATTGAGGAGCCAGCGGTAGGACAAACCTAGAAAGGAAGGAGTCTGAGGAAACGGAGTGCTGGGATCACAGGTGATCACTGCCAAACATGCTGCAAGCTCTGTCTTCTCACGAGAGCTGGAGCCTGAGATGTGAGGGCTCGGGGTGTAAAGGGAAGAGACTCCAGCTCTCTCCTCGTGATGCTAGGTACTGTGAGCACATACCCTCAGTCCAGCTAGGAGACTGCAGAACCATTTGAAGTTGAGACTTACCACCTCCTGTTCTGTTTCTGGTACATCCCCCACCCCCAGGCTTGTACTGGCTCAGGATCTCCCCACTTACCTGGGTAGTGGGCAGGTGGGTTACAGGGCAGCATCACCCCCCAGCCCTCATGGGTTTTCACAGGGTCTCTCTCCTCCTTGGAGAATTCCTGTAGAACTGGAGATGGAGAGCGGGGCTGAGGCAACATGTCTTCGAGCATGCAGTTCCCCAGTTCCTCCTCCACGGGGAAGAAGGCGAACATGCCACTCGCTGGCAGGAAGGCCTGGCTCGAGGTTGCCACCACCTGTCCTTCCTGGGAACCTTTTCCTGGCCCATCTACCCACACCCAACATCTTGGCTCCCATGGATCTCACAGCCGAAGCGGAGGACAGCCTCCTTGCTGACAACCGTGCCGACTGGGTTGGAGGCTAGGCACTGGTAGACCCCAGCATCCTGTGCCTTGGTGGGGCTCATGATGACCAGGTTGCCCCCCATCAGCTGGTGGCGGGAGCCAGGTTCCAGGTTCATATCTGTGCCGTTCATCTTCCACCTGGGGCAGGGATGAGAGCGGGGCTGGGACTTCAGGCCTCAGTGAGTAAGGGCTGCCCCGGGGGGGGGGGGGCTCCCCGCTCTCTCGTGGCTGGGACCTCACCTATAGGTGGCTGGAGGGCTAGCTCGGGCACGGCACGCCAGTGTCACCTGATCTTCTGCAGACTCCTCTGGGAATAGCAGGCCAACAGGTTGCTCCTCAAAGACGGGCCCAAAGGTAGCTGGGGTTCCCTGGGCAAAACTCCATCCTGAAATGGGGAGTGGGGTGAGGGAACCACTAAAGCCTCAATGTCTGAGACAAGGCCAACGCCAAGGGAGGAACTTAGTGGGGATGCGTCCTTCCCTGCGTTGTCCAGGAGGTGGCTAGGGACCACTTGTGGCTATTGAGGGTTTGGAATGTGTCTAAGGAACCAAAATTCAAATTTAATTAAATTAATTTAAACAGGCTGGGCAGGCCCATCAATCTACATTTGGCATATTCACCTACCCACCTACAGTCACATATTAAGCACTTGCTGTATACCTGGAACTGGGCTGTGAAAGTGAATCAGACACATGGTCCCTTTCTTTAAAGGGCTTTGCAGTCCAGGGAAGGAAATAGAGAACGGACAGTACAGGGTGCTTTAGGGACAAGATTCGGTGAGACTCTCAGGAAACCTCACACAGCCGAGGCACGTGAGAAGTCACTGGCAGGAAACAGGGACAAGGGGTGTTAAGTGTTCCTGGAGTCCAGTGCACGCCTAGGGGACCGTCCTAGAGCAGTGTAGTTCAGTGAAAAGCGCTCATCTGGGGGCAGGGCTGGGTCGCCTGCTGGCTGTATTACCTTGGGAAAGCTATAGGTTCCCCCTGTATATTGACCTGATGTTTTCCTATGAAAAGAGTAGAAATTCACTTCCCAGGTCCATAACAGGGTCTAACAGTAGAAAACAGGGAGGGCCTGGCACAGGATGCAAACTCAACAGCTGGTTCTTAGACTCAACTGGGGACAGGGGGTGGAGGACAGCTAGATGTTGGCTGTGTGAGCAGGTTGAACGTGGCCGTTTTATAAACACTGTCCCGTCTCAGGAAGGGCCCAATGGTCATACAGCCAATCTGTGTCAGGCAGGCGATGTTGCTTAGTAAATGTGTTTCACATGTGTCCTTCCCAGTCCTATCTCGCCCATGGCCTTGCTTGCACACACCGTTGTGTTGTCCTGTCTCACCAGCACAGGGTCAGCAGGCAGGGGACTGGACTGGACTTCACACTTGCATAGGCACAGTGGGAGTTCCGCCACTGTGGGATCAGGTGGGAGCCAGGCCTCCTAATTGGCTCCAATCTCTCCCGCAGCTGATTTCAGACCGTCCTTGTTGGGTGGGGGATGGGAGGAGGGAACTCCATTAACCAATTAGTGCCTTCTTTCTGGGCGCATCCAGCTGCCAGCCCTCTTCCGAGCGATCGGAGCGAGTGAGCATGGTCCCTCTGCTGCATCTGAGGGCTGGCTCTGGCCTCTTGGGGGTTGGGGCATCTGCTAAGCAGCCTTCTGAATGAGGAGTGAGGTAGGACTTTCAGTCCCTGTGAGGGCTTCCCTGGAGCCCTGTTTGTGTGGCTACCTCTCCTCCCTCCCCCAGTTGCTTGTCTCTCTCCTTTACTGCAGCCTGGGGCCTCAGAGGTGGTGTCTGTCAGCAACTGCATCATCTCCCCCTGGAAAGCCCAGCTTAATCCAGAGTTAATGATGGTGGTGGAGGGAAGGGACCCTGTCCCAGCTGGGACCACCTGGAGACAGGGGAGGAGGAGGATGGGAGGAGGAGGAGGGAGGGAGAGGCTGCTGGGAACAACCTTAGACAATAGCAGCTTCCAGGAACTCGGTCTGGGTGGTGGGAGGCGGCAGAGTGGGGTCTGGACACACCGGTACTTTAGGATTGTCTTTCATCTTTGAAAAGCTTTTTCTTCTACACTCAGCCATGTGCACACTCTCACGCTCACCCCAATACCTACATGTGCACACCTTCATGTCTCACCCGCACATGATCTTATAATGTTCTCATATCGCACATATGTTCATATACAGATGTCTCTCCCTAAGCCGATCAAATGGCCAGATATGCATCTGCACACACGAGGCAGGCCCAGCTGCCAGCAGCACCCCACCCCCCCACTTCCCATTGCTTGTACTCATAAGGAGCTCTGCTCATCGATGGTAATTAAGTCATGATAAGAATTGAGCATCTATGACTGCCTGATACCACGCTCCAAATTCTTTCTCAAAGTGCTCTAAGAAGCGAGGTGGAATCTGACCCTTAGGAAAGTTTAATAACTTTCTACACCTCAAAGCAAAGGAGAAGGTCTAGCCTCATGCAAACCTCACCTTGCAGCTGACATTTTTAACCACAGTGCCTACAATGTCCGTCTTTAGGTTTTGGGAACCATCTGGACCCCTGGCTCCACCCCAGAGGCCTGAAATCAGAAGTTCTAGGAGTGAAACTTAGAAATCTGGGGTGTAAAAAATGCTTCTGAAAGAAGCCAGAATTGAGGGCACTGAGGTCCAAGCTGTGCCAAGCTCACACCTGCACCCCACAGCATCTCTCTGGTCCACAGACAGCCTCAGACAGCCCACACGCTCCATAGCTACAGACAGACAGACAGACAGACAGACAGACCTGTCTATGCTGCCACACATACAGTGATCACATACGGATGCACACACTCCCGGGCAAAGGCAGCCCTCTCTGCGGACCCCTGCCCCCAACGCCCTCCTTCTTCGCCTCCGTTACTCTTTTCCCCAGAAAAGACATGAGACACTGCAGCAGAAGCCAGAAGCCAGAGAGATGCTATGTGAGGGGAGGTGCTGTGCCTCTCCTTGCCCTGGGGTGTGAGCGGTCCAGGGATCTATGCTAGGATCAGGTGAGCAAGCCAAGAGGAGAGAAGCACTTTCCAGGTCTCAGTAAGGAGCAGATCTAGAATCCGTCACATTGGGAGAGAGCAGCCCAGGTCCTGGCCTTTGCCAGTGACCTTCTGACCCATTTGGGTTAGAGTTCCCTGAGGGGTGCCCACATTTCTTGCTTCCAAAAGGAGTTGCCCCCAAGAGTTGGGTAGATACTGGAGAAATGGAAGCAGGAGGAGGGGTGTCTAGAGTCATCCTCTCCCTCTCTCCCACAGTACAGTATCTCGGTCTGTGCAGTCAGAGCCTCCCACCCTGGCGTTCCTCCAGTCTGGTGCAGATACCAGGACGGAGGTGTGGGAGTTAGAGCCAATTCTCAGCAGCCCCATGCTGCGCCGTGGGTACAGGGGCACTCAGAGCAACAGGGACCTGGCGAGCGCTGCAGAGCCTGCCAGCAGAGACAGGTATGGCTGTATCTTGAACAGTGGTGGGCAAAAGGTGTGGCCTAAACTCCAGGGCTGCAGGGTGGGTGCTCCTTCTCCCTTGGAGCTCTTTGGGGGAAAAGAGGCTCCTGTTGATTTGAATTTGGGACCCAGGCCCAGCTAAACAAAAGCCCGCTGGCCCCTCAGCAGCAAGCTTCGGAGATAACCAGCTGCAAGGCAGGAGGACCTGTCCAGCTCTATTTGCTCCCTTCTCTGCCTTCTGGAAGCTGCTTCCCATCTCTGCTCTGAGTATGGAGAGTACTGTGGAGACCTCTGTCAGCATCCCTGCTCTGCCTCATCTGGCTGCTCTCTAGTAGACCCATCCCGGTTCCCTCAAGGAAGCCCCTCGGCATCTATGGGGTAGCTGCTGTTCCCTTGGGTCCAGGATCCTTGGAGCGTTCTTTAGGGAAAAAAAATGTCTGGATCTGATGGAGGTGCCCCATAGAGCCCTTGACATGTGGTGAGTACAGCTGAAGGCATCACTTTCATGTGAATCACATCTTAGCTCAGGGGTCACACTTGGCAATGCCTGCCACATTATGCAGTGAAGTTCTAGAGGTCGTGTCTCCAGTGGATAGCATGGAGATCTAGCTGTGCTGTGCGACACAGGGTAAACCACTCAGCCTCTCTGGATCACGTTTTTCTTCATTTTCAACATAGTAAAGATTCATTTCCTTTCCTCCCAACTTCAAAGGTAAAGTAAGAGCCATGTATGGGAAGAATTTAGCAAGGAAATGGCCTCAGCAAGGCAGAAGAATTGCTACCTAAGTGGTAGTGATGATTTAACCCTATAATCAGCTGCTCTTACCTGGAGAGGAGACCAGGGACACTGTGACCAGCACTAGCAGCGGCAAGCTTGGCTTTTCCCTGGCCGGTGTCCCCATGGTGGCTATTTCAAGCAGAGGCAGAGTCCAGAAGAGAGGAGCCACAGGCCGGCTCCAGGAGAGTCAACCGGAGACTGAGCCGCACCTGAGGAGACAGGATGAGGGCGCTGAGAGTCCGTGCCTCCCAGCTGCAGGGAACATCTGGTTAGGAACTTGCTTTCCTGCCGGCAGAGCAAAAGCACTCATCTTCTTCCTCAGGCCCCAGAGGAAGGGCTCGGCTATTATGCTATATTGCTATATTACCGTGGAGCTCTTCCAGGGCTGAGTGGCTCCCAGCTCCCCCTGGGAGTCTGGCTCTGCCTGGTGCCCCTCCCTCCAGCCAGCAGGTGCTGATCAGGAAGTGAAAGTGGAACTAATTGGCAGGCAAGAACCCACCTGCCCGCTTGCTTGCTGCACTGGTGATCCCCCTGAGTCTGGAGGAACCCCGAGAGAGCAGGGGCCTTTGCCTGAGTGAGGGGGAACTAAGGGCATCTCCCTCTGGTACCTGGGGATCGGGACAACTCTCTTCCTGCTCTTCTTCCCATAGCTACCCAGGTGGGGGCCACTAAGTCCCCCTGGAGCTGCACAGTCTCTGAACCAGGACTGATTTTCTCAAACTAAGGGAAGGCTCATGACTTGGCTGTGCTCAGGCCCGTGGTGCCTAGGTAAGGCACCTAGGTGGTTTGAATGGAGTCACGACCTTGGTCCTGTCAGCCACACTCCTACCACATACATAGGTTAGTGCTCTGGCGGCTTAAGGCAACTCTCAGAGAAGCCTCTGTCTTACACTGGGATAGCAAAGTCAGTCTGGGTAGGTCACAGGCAGCAGGACAGCAGCCGGGAAGGCTCGTTCAGAGAGGCAAGGGCAGGGACTGTTTCTCCCCAGGAAGAATTCCTGACACAAGAACTCTCAGAAGCCACCTTGTAGGTGTTGGGGTGAGCCTGGTCACCACAGCCCGTTCCTCCCTCTCAGAGCTGCCACAGGATCAGAGCACCTGGCAGTAGAGTCACACAGCCCACCCCGTCTACCCTGCTGTTTTCAAGGCTGCAGAAGGCCCAGGGAGAGGCAGGTTTGTCCCCACTAACTAGCTATGCAACCCTGCTATCTACATCCGGGTCCTCTGAAAAACTGCTCTTTCAGGTCCTTCAGCTCTGGCCCTCTTGGGCTTCCTGAGACAGCAGAGTCAGGACTCCTGCCCCGTGGGCTGAGAAGGAAGACTGAGTAGACCAATGTGGGCTCGGGATGTGTCTCACCTCCCTCCCACTCCACTCTTAGGAAAAGCTCTCCGGCCCTCTGCCACCTGAGTTCCTACCACCTTTCCTGCTTCCAGCAACCAAAAAGCAAGGGGGAGAGTGCCCGGAGCCTGCCAGGGGTGTGTGGCAGGGGTGCCCTGCAGAATCAAGAATAAAAGTCCAGAGACTCCTTCCCCATGTGACCCCGGTCTCATAGTCTCTGCTTCTTGTTAGGAGGCGTGTCTGGTTGTCAACCCCCAATTGCCCACCTCAGTTCTTGCTTCTCTTATTCTATACTAGGGCGGAGACATTTGGCATCTCTAGATCCCCCCATCATCCACAGTACCCCTCCCCCACACCCCAAATCATTTCTCTCTAAGTCAGGTGTCCTCATACTGTCGAGCACTGTTCACACCTCACCTTCCTGGAAGCGCTCAAGATATCCCAGCCTGAATATAGAATTCAGCCCTTGATCATTAACAGCTCCTGCCTGTAGAACTGTTTGTCTCCAAAGGAAGAGTATCAGTCCCCTAAGAGGACGGGCTGTAGTCTGTCCGTCTTTAGAGCACCATACTCAGCAAAGTGTCTAGCACATAATATATGTCGCTTTTGAGTCCCATTTAACTCATTGAAAACTGTTGTGGCCACATGTCTCCAGGAACCACTGGACACCCAGACACACATGAGTGTACACGTGTACTCACAATGGAGCTCACTATATAACCTGACCTGGCTGGAAGGAAGGAAGGCCTTTGGCACTTTGTGGGCAGCACAGCAAATGGTACATATGCCCCCCCCAAGCACACCAAGGTCTCCAGTGGGGCACTGCCCATAGCACAGGGAGGCGCTGGCTCAGTTTGGAGCCCACCCACCCGGGGATCACAAAACTGATAGGCAGGCAAGAGTTGGTAATACTGCCTGCATCTTTGTTTTCATAAAGACCCATTTTATTTTTAATTATGTGTACTTGTGTGGGTATGTGCATGTGAATGCAAGGGCTCACACATGCTAGAAGAAAAAACGATGTCAGACTCCCCTGGAGCTCAACACTGGGAACCTAGCTCAGACCCTTGAAAGAACAGTGCACACTCTTAATCACTGAGTTTTCTCTGGCCCCCTGATCTCGTCTCTTTATAGTTCCGTGGGCTTAGACAAGTTATCCTTCCTGATGGAGCCTCAGTTTCCCCATCAGCAGAATGGGGATTATGTGAGTGGTTCTGTGGTTACACCTGTACTGGCTATCAAGGCTTCTGTGGCACCTTAAGGCCCTCTGGACCTGTATCAGTCTACTGTGGAGAGGGAGGGGGGACAGGACGGCTCTAGATGCCGCTTCTCCTGCCTTGTCTCCTCTGGTTTCCACTTCCTGCTCTTGGCTTCCCAGGAGGCTCCCTGGATGAGGAACTTGGACATCGGCCCTGAGACTGGGGAATTGTGAGCTCATATCTGGGCATGGAGAAGCGAGCGGCTCATCATTTGTTCACGCCCTTTGCCAGCCAGCCAGGGCTGGAGCTCCAGTTCCAGCACAATGGCTGGGCGGAGAGGAGCTCGGGCAGTGGGCACGTATCCTCAGCACAGCAGAGCAAGGCAGGGATGAAGTCACAGTGGTCACCTCCGCCATGTGGAGGTGGTCAAGGTTTTGTGTTGTCTTTCTGGTGAGGTCTGTAGATTAGGGATAACCCAATCCCACTGCATGCATTAAACTTTAATCTAGGATTTTTGTCATCCACCAGCCTGACATAAACGCCCTGGGTACCTCTAGGGACCAAGACCTTGGAGGAGGCTTTGGAGGAGATGTGTGTGGGATCAGGAAGATAGGAGGTTTCTCCTGGGATGAATTGTACATCAATCAGTGTCATCAGACATGTTGAGCCCCATTGTTCGGGGAAAACTAGCAAAAGCCCACATATAAGTCTGGAGTAAAGGTTGGAGCTTTCTGCTTCCATGAAGGTGAGGCAGCCAGAGCTACATGCCTTGCATTCATGAGTGTGTGCATTTGTGAGCGTATGTGTCTGTGTGTGTGAGTGTGTGTATGTGTATAAGTGCATTTGTGTGTGAGTATATGTGTGTCTGTGTGTGAGTATATGTGTGTATGTGTATATGTAGGAGTGCATGTGTGTTTGTGAGTGTGTGTGTGTGTGTGTATGTGTATCTGTGTGTCTGAGTGTGTGTGTGTGAGTATATGTGTGTATGAGTATGTGTGTATGTATGAGTGTATGTGTGTGTATGTATGAGTGCATGTGTGTGTGAGTGCATGTATGTGAGTATATATGTGTGAGAGTAGTATGTATGTATGAGTGCATGTGTGTAAGAGTGCATGCATGTGTGAGTATATGTGTGTCTGTGTGAGTGTGTGTATATGTATGCGTGAGTACATGTGTATATATGAGTGCATGTGTGTATGTGTGTGTGAATATATGTATGATTATGTGTGTATGTGTAAATGCGTGAGTATGTGAATGTGTATGTGTGTGTAGGTGTTTATGCCTTCAACCCACAATCCTCCTATACAGGACACTCAAACACTGGGATCACTGAGATCACAGGAATATGCTACCACATCCAACCCCATCACCATGTTCAGTGACCATGGGCCAGGCATTGTGCTGGGCCCAGGAGGGGGCAGTAACAGAGACCCTCTCCTGTGGCACTCTCTGGATGGCTGAGAGCAGCCACAAGATGTGCTTTCAAGTTCAGAGATCAGTCACCTTCCCTCACCATCTGCTCCATGACATGTTCTAGAAGGCCTTGGATGGGGAGTGAGGCCGGAGTGGAGTTATGCCAGGCCCAGACTGGCCCAGTCATCTCTGAGCCAGCCAAGTCTTGCCCAGGCCAGCTGCCCTGGTACAGGGGCATAGGCACGGGCTATCACAGCCGGGCACAGGCTGTCACCACCAAGGGGCTGGTTCTGTGAGGTACTAGCACATGGGAGAATAGGCCATTGGCGGTGTGCTGGCTGAAGTAACTAAGGGTGAGAGGAAAGGCAGCTTGGGAACATCAGACTATGAGGTAGACTCCAGCACATCACAGACAGGGTTACTTAGCCGAGGATCTCTGTGTGGAGCCAGTTTTAAAAAATGTATCCAGTCCAGCAGGCATTTGCTGCTTCCTGGGATCTCCAGCCCCAGTTCTTCCCTTTATCAGTCACTCGGATCAGAGTTAAAGGGTGTGGTAGTATTACGGACAGTGTGGTGGGAAGGGAGCTTGGAGCATGGGCTAAGACAGGGAGAGATCTACGGTCAGCCTTTAGACTATTGCAGGAGCCTCTTGTATGCTCACCTCAGCCTCGGCCATGCAGCAGGTCTGGAGTTTTATAGGGCAGGTTATTGAGCCAATGAGGCCTAGGCTCCCTCCTTGTTGTTCTCTGAGTTACTGCCTTCAGTACTAATCTCTTGTACCTTAGTCTTCTTTAAATGGGGACAAAGAGGGTCACCTCAAGGGACTCTTGTGAGGTCAGAACCATACCTGGGCCACTGCCAATGCTTGGGAAAGATTGGATCTTATAACCACGCTCCCCCACACTGCACCCCACCCCCAGGATATCTATACACACCACACTTTTGTGAGTCGGGCGCGCTCTGACATTGTTTTGTGCTAACGGCAAAGACACCTGCCACTTAGACCTTTTCCTCACACTCCACAGAGCCAAGCTCCAGTCTCTGGCAGGAAGATAAACCCCTGGCAGACTTGTACCCAACGCCACACATTTAGGGACTATGGCCTGGGTGTGCCCATGGCTCTCAACAATTTTTCTCTCATGCACACAACTCCTGCCGGGGCAGAGAGAGACTGAACTCAATACCCATTCTCTGCATAGGATTCGGTTCACTATCTGACAGGACCATCAAAGTCCAGGAGGGTCTCAGTTACCACAGCCTGCTTGGGGATGGGGCTCTAACGAGAGGTGTGGAAGATGCTGGGTGCCCAGTGTGCCAGGCCAGGCACCACTGGACAGAGGAAAGGGTTAAGAGGTGTTGGGGGGGATGTGGGGGGGGGAATAGGGACCTACAGCTCCAGGTGAGAGAGGCTGGCAGTCCTCAGGCCATTTCCTCAGCAGGCTTTTCTCTTTGTGTCTCTGCCCTGAGGCATCAGTGCTGTTAAGTCTCACAGGGATACTGTGAGGCTCAGGAGTCTGTCTGAACCAGTCAACACTGAGCTGGGGAGTCTAGCTCTCAGTCTGCAGCCTGGAGTCTACAGTGAAGAGAGAGACTCTTCAGAGTTAAAAGGCCAGACTGTGAGGGGACATAGGGGGGACATAGGTCTTCCTGGAAAGAAGCTTGAGACCGGGGTGTAGTCACCCCACATCAGCAGTCCCTCCATCCCACCAGTCCTTCTCTGTGTGTAATTTGGGATGAGATCAAGAGCCTTGGAAGATGGATCTCTTACCCCACTTTCTTTTCTGTGGTGGGAATTTAACCCAGAACCTCACATCCGAGAGACAAGCACCTCTACAGGAGGAGCGTGAGCAATTGCTTCAACTGGTTTCCAAAGGACCAAACTAGGAAGGAGAGGATCTCACACATCAGCAGGACGATCTCTGCATGCCTGTTCCTTCTACTGAGAAGAGACTCCTTATTCCTAGCCTATAACCCCAGCTCCCAGAGGCTTCTCTGCAGGCTGCAAAAACCTGTGCAGGTGGAGACTTCAAAGTCCCAGGATTGAAAGCCATTCAGATGATACAGGGTCCCTCTGGGGGAGACTATGGTTTTGAATCAGGATGGGTGCCTATAAGCAGGGCAGGGGGTTGACTTCTATGGGTCAGCAGGGGACCATGTGGTTGAGATGGACACTGAGGTATATTCCAGTATGTCCTGGAATGGATGATGTTCAGGTTTAAGGTGAGGACATTGTGAATCTTTGCTTTGGGTTGCACCTTGTCTAGTAGACAAAGAAACATGGACTCCTTTTGTAGCAAGGACTCATTCAACCAGAAAAAGGACTCATCCAGAAAGGTGAAATCACCCCTGCGAATGTTCCAAGTTAGCAACAGTCCTGGAATTTTGGTCTAGATGAGTGGCAGTGGTCCCTCTGGAAGAACTAGGAATGCTAGCATGTGGGAAGATGAAAAGGATGTCATTTACCATTCGAAAGAGGGCGGCCTGAGGCTGGAAGACATGTACCGGCACCCAGCCTAACTTCTGCCTCTGGCATGACTGTCTCAAGTCTTAGACCCAACACTGACCCCAGTTCTGCAGCCCAACATCCTGCGCAGAACTATCATCCATTGTCTAATGTAAGTCCCTTATTCTCCAGTGCTTGCTCTGCTCCTCCCCTTCATGCTGATAAACCACTTCCTTCCCTGCTGCTCTGGTTCCACTCTGAGTCTCTCCACCCATATCCATGCTTAGAGATTGGCTTTGAAATACGCTTTCTCACCACCGTCTGTCTTGAGAAACTTCCTGCCAGAGAGACCTTGTACCTCCCAAGCCCTCACAAATGTGTGGCTCATAGTATTAGCACAGAAGCTGGTTCAGGTGCATCCTGCAGTTTACACACTTCTTAGGACTGACCTGGAGTCCGTCCAGGGCACTACACACAGCTGTCTAGTGGATCATGGGGACTCAGAGCTAATGCACGTGCCGTGCCTCCACTCTAGCAGCGGCAGGAAGTAGAGGTGCCCCGCGAAGGGCCACTAGAAACAGTCTGAGGGTGACCCGAGGACCGGAACCTGAAGAGTACATACTCTGGTTTAGCAGGTGCAAAGGATGGCTTGGCCTGGTGGAGACTGGGGAAGGGAAGACACCAATCTCTTTGGTGGCCCTTCCTCCCCAGGCAATAATGCCTCTTTCCCCAAACCCCTCACTTCTTCCTCTGGACAAGGGCAGTGACTTCTGAAGAAGGCAAGCAGGACCTTGAATGTCTTTGATGCCATCAGTTCAGAAGCCCCTCCTATCTGTTTGTCTCACCCCTGACTGCCTCTCAATTAGCTGAGACCCCCATGGGACAGTAGGAAGGACTTTGACCTTGTGTGAGAAGCACTGAGTGGCTCTGCCTGAGCCTGGAGTTAGCCGCTGGGGCCCCTGGGAGGAGCTGAACGCTCCAGACCCTGAGGCAGCCCTGAAACATGACACCTGTTTTAACCAGCAGACCATTTCCCAGCCCCGCCCCTGGAGTCTCTGCCACACTTGCCCCTCCCACAGGTGGTCTGCTCTTTGCTGCCCGCGTCATTTAGTCAAGTATCTGGTCTCTTAGAGCAGGACCTAGGACAGGTGGTAGATCATCTCAGAAGCTAAGTGGCTGATGGGCATCCCAGTAGAGGTTTGGGGGAGTGCCCGGAATTGCTACCCAGATGAGCTCAGGACCAGGATATGTGGACAGTTCCTTCTCCTGCCTCCTTGGCAGAAGGGATTGGTATTCAAACCCACCCTTGTCCAGGACCGGGGTCATTGCATGTACAATCACTCTGTGCTGGTCACACTAGTTACAAACGTACTAACAACTTTGGCAGCTTTACGCTGAAAGCTCAATTCCCCCTACCTCCCAGGGGTGGGGATGGGGTGGGGAACAGAGCATCAGAGTCCAGGCTGCCTGCGCAGCCCAAGACACTAGTCTATAGGCACGGCTCCATCTTAGCCCCTTGCCCCCAGTGCTGCAGCCAGTCTCGGAGGTGGTGGCAGATACTCCCGGCTGCTGCTGCTTCCTCCTGTACTCTCATTACATAAGCTATGGGGCTAGGCACAGGGGTTACCCCCTCTCTCTAGAATCCCCTGGAAAGCCAAACTTTGAGCAAATCCTTCCCTCCCACCAGGGAGTCTGAGGGGGAGGGATGTGAGGAGAAGACAAGGTTGGGGAGGGAGGAGGGGAAGAGGAACTGCAGGCTACGTTCCAGCCTCGCCCTTGGGGATGTGACTTGCCTCAGTTTCTCTCCCAAGCTCCAGCTCCTGGACAGCCTTTGCTCAAACTTGTGTTCTGCTCTCGCCTCTCCTTCAATAGCCTTCCTAGTCCAGCAGAACCAAGACTTCACAAGGAGGTCACCCGGCAAAAGCAGCCCCCCTCCCCCAGGAACTCAGCGTTTGGAAACTCAGGTTCAGGTCCATGTAGGGACTTCCAGGGACAGGCTAGATCCTGTGCCCTACAGAGCTGCTGGGCGCCGCCTGGGGTCCAGGGCAGGACCCTGGAGCCCCTGCCCTTTGGCAGGTAGTAGCCACTGCCTGTTCAGATTTCTGGACCTCCCCGGGGCTAGGTTCCTGGACCGATAAGTCAGGCCTTGCAGAATGCCACCTACCTAGACAGGATGGGGAAGAGCCTGAGGGGGTCACTACTGTGGGGCTGGTATGAGAGGTCAGTCGGGACCCAGCCTGCTGCCTGTCCCTGTCCCCTCCCAAGTTTCAAAGAAGACATAAGGGCTGAGCTGGGAGCCCCTCCTGAAACAGCACCCAGGGTGAACCTCTTACACTGGAACAGACAAAAAAAATGATCGGCACCTACCTAGAGTGCGGAAAGGGTGTTGGCTGGGGGCAGTGCTGCAGCCGCCTGGTGAGCAGACCCTGCCGCCAGCCTCAGGGTTGCTTGGCCCCGCCGGCCTTAGCCACTGGCTGTCCTGGCGTGGCGGCAGCGGGCGAGGGTGCGTATGTGTGTGCGCGCCCCGAGCCACTGCAGCATCTCTGCATCAGGATGCGCTCCTCCCTCTCGCAGGCTCTGCTCACTGGCTGGCTCGGCTCCTCAGGCTCCTCAGCCAACGTTCGGCCGGAGATGGCTTCCTCTGCCCCCTCCCACCCCGCCGTCCCCACCCTCCTGGCTTTACCTCATTTGCTGTCATTTAAGGACCAGGGAGTGAGCCAGAGTGCTGCCGGCTTCCATCAAGCTGGCCAGCTCCGTGCCCAGCCCAAAGCTGCAGAGGGTGCGCTGAGGAGGCACAAAAAAAGTGTCTCTTGCTTCTGAAATCCTGGAGACACATGAGCACCAGGCATCTCGCTTCTCTCCTTCCCCAGTCCCTTGCTAGAAAATGGGATCCACCGCAAGCCTCCAATTTTTCTCTGCGGGGCAACTGTGAAGGAGGGGTCAGCCTCCATTACCCCTGCCCCCTCACCCATCACATTCCTTTTCCTTGTATTTGCCAGAAGTAACATGGGATTTTGTTGTTGCTGCCATCAAAATGGCCAAACTGTAAAAGAAATCAAAAATAGCAAAAGTCTCAGATTCTTAACCCATTCTTAACAAATTTGAGTGTCCACCTCTAGGTTTATATTTTCTCTTGCATTTTGTGGGTTACAAGAATTAATTTATGAAAACGAGACCACAAAATACACCATGATGTGTAAAATATATTAACTATGCAATTGAGCTTGGACACTTTTGTACACAGGTACTCCTAGAGCCAGACCATTTTCAGGCAGCAAGAGGTGTGACTTCAAGAACCGCTCATGGGCCTGAAGTCTGAACTCCCGAAGGGTCCGCTATGTGCTCTGCTCTTCTGAGGAAGTGTGTATTTAGCTAAGTCCCCTGCCTCCTATGAGCCACACCGGTAACGTACAAGGATTCACGATGGCCAAGGTCTCTGCTAGCTCTGAGATTCCAGGGGTTCACCCTGGGTAGTAGTGTACCCCTCCTGCCCTGCTCCTGTCATGTGGCGACATGCTCAGGAAGACTGAAGCCTGCAGGCAGAAGGACCAGCCATCTGCAGCACCAGTCAGCCCTGACAGGGCTGTCACTGTCATCTCACCCCGCACGGGTTGCCTGCTGTCCGGGGCCAAACTGGCTAGTGGCCCAGATGCTGCAACAGCTGGCAAGGCTGGCCAGCCTCTGAGTTTTAGATGCTATACCTGTCAAATATGAACACGGCTGCTGTCTTGCTGACTGGCCAGTGGCTGTGTGCCTGGAGAGGACTAGAGATCCTAATGCTCGACAGAGACTTACGCCTCTCTGTGCCCCTCCCAAGGGCGGACACACCTCCGAAGCACAACGTCTTTGTTCTGCTGTAGAGATGCCTAAACTCTACTAAGATGTTTCTCAGGTAATTTTGAATTAAATTCGTAACAAGATGGGCACATCCACCTCCTCCAGGGTGGCCTATCTCCTATATCATGGTCCTGTCTGTCTGTCTGTCTGTGGCAAGTATGCTGTTCTCAAGGTCCCGAGGTACACTACACAGCTAACATCTCCCAAGTGAGCCATGCTCCGTCCACTGAGAGATTCCGCGAGGCATATCCGGCAGAAGACGGTAGGGGCAGGTCCTTGCCAAACGGTGATGTGTCTGCTGCTGTGGGCTGATGAACCGTGGGTCTGGAACTGTTGGCAGAACTGTTTTGGATGGGACGACTGTCTTTGTTGACTCTATTTTAGGACAACTGCTGCCCTTGTGGTGGGGATCAGGTCTCCGGGGGTGGAGGTGGGGTTGTTATTAGTGTCAGCATTTTTGTTCTCAAAGGCTCTCTTAGATCTCCCTTCTAGCCAGCCTGCCCTACCACAAGTGAATCCTGACCAGCATAATAGAAATGAGCGTTTACTGAGCCAGGATCTCAGTTTAGAAAGACAAGTCCCAAACTTGCCCTCTCACTTGTACAGAGTGATCGGTTGAGCCTGGACCAGATGAGTTGCAGGGGTGGGCAGTGGGGATCTTCAAGTGCCAGCCTCTGGCATGCTCTCCCTCTGGCGGAGTGCCTGAGGTAGGCATGTGAGGACCCAGGCAGGGCTTTGTCATGGATCCTATGAAGTTTGATAACAGCAGAAGTGTTGTCTGTCTCCAGAAGGCCAGGGGCTGTGCTAAGAGTATACTCATCTAGAAGGGGTGTGTGTTACCCTCTCTGTTCTTCCCCTTCCTCCCCTCCTCCTCCCTTTCTTCCTCCTCTCCCTTCTCTTCCCCTTCCTTCTCTCCCTCCTCTCTCCCTCCCTCCCCTTCCTCCTCCTCTTCCTCCTCCTCCTCCTCGTTTCACCTGCGATGCTGGCCATATGCAGCTAAAGAGGCAGAGTGGCTGACCTCTAGCTCCCGGCTTAACTCTTTGCTGAAGATGCCAGTTTTCTGCTTTTGAGGGTAAAAGGGATGCAAAAAAGAGGTCAGGATAAAGTGGGGTACCTGTCAGAGCCTGGAAATCCCAGAATGGTTGACCATCAGGGGAAACCTTTTTTAACATGGAGAATCAATAAAGTTCTGAGCCATCCAGAGCACCCAATCTCCAAGCTGTGTCTCCACGGACTCCCAAACGGGATGCGAAAGGGCCGGCTGAAGATAGCCAAGTGGCTAATCAAATGAGCCACTGTTCGGACTGTACGCATTTGTTGTTCCCTGGGGAGGAGGCTCAGGAGGCATCCTGAGGACCATCCAACCCTCCCAAGGCCATCTGTCCTCTGTGTTAGCCCTGCTCGACCAATGGCACCAGAGTCCAGAGGACCTCCATCAGCCCATCTATCTCCTCTTGGCTTCTCTAAGCCAACAGCATAGCTGCCTCTGGTTTTAGATGCTACACGCTTTTCTGGAGCTCCCAGGAGGTCATACATGGCCGTCTAGAATGGCAGGACACCAAGAGCCAGTGAATGATTTGTCTCCAAAGTACTTCTTTTTTTTTTTTAAAGATGTATTTATTTATTAGATATAAGTACACTGTATCTGTCTTCAGACACTCCAGAAGAGGGAGTCAGATCTTGCTGTGGATGGTTGTGAGCCACGATGTGGTTGCTGGGATTTGAACTCAGGATCTTCGGAAGAGCAGTCGGTGCTCTTAAGCACTGAGCCATCTCTCCAGCCCTCCAAAGTACTTCTAATCTTTGTAGACACTGTCTGTTGTAGAATGTGACTGTCCATCCACAGACATATCAACGTGGCAGCAAGGCACTGAAGACAGACAAGCCTGGCTCTCCACCCTGCTTCTGAGCATCTGTGTGGCCACAGACAAGTGACCCTCACCCCTATCTGAAAAGAGAGGTCAGCAATCACACTCAGAGCTGACATCTGCATAGAGGTGCAGAGGAAGGAGCTAACTTGATAGGCTTTCCTTTGGCCTTTTAGCAATGGAGCATGCCCAACTGTAGCACAAGGGCCCACAACGAGGTCACTTCCTACTTTCTCCCTCTGGCTGCAACGGTTCTACGACCAGAGAGAGAACAGACCATCCCAGCTCAGCACTCCTGCCTGGATCGCTGCAGGCAAGGCACTGAATGAGACTTGATCGCTCTAAGAGCCCATTTTTTCTTTAAAAGCAAATAAACAAATTAAAAACAAAAGCCAAGGCAATCCCACCTAGCCTTGAACTGTATTGTCTTCTACAATGACCTTGGAATTGGGATTCTCCTGTCTTTACCTTCCTAGTGCTGGAATTACAGTTGTCCACCACCACATCTGACTCTATTTGGTGCTGGGGATGGAACCCAGGGCTTTGTGCAGAGTAGGCAGATGCACCCTCAACGGAGGTACACTTCTGGCTTCCATCCCTATAATCTATTCAGTAAAATGGGAATGATTTTACTTTTGTTTAAGATGGTAGTTCTTTTATGCGGTTAATCAGTACTCCTCTCCTCTCCTCTCTTCTCCTCTCCTCTCTCTTCTCTTTCTTTGATTCATTGTTTCTTTCTTTGTTTTTATTTTTTTTGAAGACAGGGTCTCACTATATAGTTTTGGCTGTCCTGGAACTAGCTCTGAAGACCAGGTTGGCCTCAAACTCACAGAGATCCACCTGCCTCTACCACTTGAGTCCTGGGATTAAAGGCTGTACACCACCACCGCCTAGCTTCTAGTAAATTTCTAAAAGGACTCGGTGGACTTTCAGCTGCTATCCAAAGTTTCCATTTGCTATTTTCTTAATCGTGCAGTTTCTGGATGGAAAGGTCATCTCACCCAGCCCCCATCCTTCTACATAGCACGGTGCCTGGTACATGGCAGAGATCCAGTAAGCACAGCTGACTGGGGGAATGGCAGGAAGGTAGGGATGGAGTGGGCAGAAGTAGATAAAGGCTTCAGTGGGACAGAGAGATGCACCTCCTGGATTGGACCGCACAGGTTCTAGACAGAATGTCAGGGATGCTTTCCTGGCATGGGGCACGGGGCATGGGGGTGGCAGGAGCCTGGACGTGAGGCCTGTGCAGGGGGGAGGATTGAGGTAGTGCCAGGAGGAATGAGGTTGATCTGAATAGGAACTCTCCACACTCTATCCTTGCGTTTGCCTTCCTAATTTCACTTAAGAGCCTGGAGGGTCCATGGCCCGGAGGGGCCTAATTATTCTCTTTGCCATTTCAACCCTGGGCTCCTGAAGCTTCTTTTTAAGGATTATAATAGACAATGCTAATGCCATTATTAATATTTAATGGTAACGACGCTAATAATGCCTGCATTTATGTGGTCTCTCCACATCGCTCAAAGAACCCTGAGTTCTTTCTTTTTTCTTCTTCCTTTTTTTTTTTTTTTGAAACTATTTGGCTATCACGGGCAGTGGGAGGGTGGAGGGCAGCAACAAGGCAGTGGGGAGGGAGCAGGACAGTGACAAGGCAGTGGGGAGGAAGTAAGGATGGCTGGAGCCAGCAAAGGCAATGACCAGGTCAGGGTTGCAGAGCAGCGGGGCTGGGATTGGTGCTGGTGTACCCTGCCCGAGTTCTGCCCCGCGTCCAGATCTGAGGAGGACAGCCCTGGTACAGGCACCTTTCGGTTCTGGCAAAAAGCATACCTTCCGGGGTCGGGGAGGGGATGAGGGAACAGGTTTAAGGGTAGCAATGATGCTGAAGTAGGCAGGTAGCCTTTGAATGTTCTTTGTAAAAATGCTTTCATTATCTCTATCAGTTCTACATAGTAATGGTTTCATTATGACATGTGCATAATGGATTTTGATCGGCTCTTTGTTATCTTCTCCTATCCTCCTCCCATTCCAGGCAATAATCTCCTCCCTCCCCTCGACTAGTCTTCCTTCTACTTTAATGTCTTTCTATTTCTTTCTTTCTTTTTTTTTTTTTAGTGGTGACTCAATGTGTTTCATCAGTGTTGTTTACAGGCATATGGTGAGAGTTTGTTTACAGAATATGGGCTTCTTATCATCGATACAATAATGAAGAAATGCCCTCCCATCCCTTCTGTCATTAACCCCGGCTTACATTCTTTAAGGGGGAGAGGGGTCCTATGAGCGCATTTCCCTTCCATGAAAGGATGTTGATGGGCCCTAACTTGTGCAGATGAGGTAATCACAGACGCTGTGAGTTCAAGAGTGTAGCAGCCATGTCATATGCAGAAGCTACGGTTCCACGGCACTTCCCCCCCACTCGTTCAATTCTTACATTCTCTCTGCCCCTTCTTCCAGGATCTTCTCTGAGCCTTGAAGATGGTGATGGAGACGTTCCAGTATGCTTGGGCATTCACCATTTAGTCTTAGAACTTTGACTTTGGCAATTTTATGGGCACACCGTGGAAAACAACAGCAATAGCTTCCACACTAGGACCTATGTCCTCTCCAGATGTGCTCCACAGGAGAATCACACCAGGACAGCATCAAATCTAACCAGAAAGTGATTGTTAACCCACATAACAGACTTGCCACTGGAACGCTAGTGGGATCGTTGCTCTTTGCCGGTTGGGATTGTTGCCTGCAGGGTCTGCAGCAAACTAAGACTATCAATAGCAATTCTCCGTCAGCACTTCCTGGTACTGTAAGGACTAGCCAACAGGGAAGAAGCTGCCAGCCCAGGTCCAGCTTGATGTCTTCCTATACTGCAAGCAATGCTGATGGAGTCTTCAACAATCAGGTCTTACTATCAAGTTCTGATGAGCAAACAAGGGCTGTGACAATTGGCTGCATTGTTTTAGGGGCCCAAGGGGATTTCTTGACCAACTACTTGTAGAGAGGTAGCCCACCACTGCACTCAGATTTTCATTTAATAACCTATGACTTTTGATCAGCGTTATCCACCCATACAGGGTAAATCTGTTCAAACTCTTTGTTTTGCTTTTATTACTTTTATTTGGGGGGGGGCTGTGGAGATGGTTCAGATGGCTCATGAGGACTAGAGTTTGGATCCCCAGAATCCTCATAAATGTTGGGCAAGAAGAGTGGCACCTCTAATGGAAGAACTTGGGAGATAGAAGCCGAGGCGCTCTGAGGAAAGCCACCTACTTGGACAGGCTGGAATAGGTCAACTCCATAGTCAACGACAGACCCTGATTCAACAACAGCAGAGTGGAGAGATGGGATCAGGAAGATGGACCCAGGGATAAAGGTACTTGCTACCAAGCCACAGGACCTGAGTTTGATCCGTGGGACCTGCATGATGGGTAGAATCAACCCCATTAAGTTGTGCCCACATACAGATACACACAGGCGCACATACAAATAAATAAGTGAATGAATTTAATTTAATTCAAGAGTTCTTTTAAAGTGAAGAACAGCTGAGGAAGATGCCCAACATGAACTTTGAGCCTCCACCCACATACATACACATGTGAACCTACAGTCCCACAGTCACGGGCTAATATGCATATGAACATGAGTGTACACATGCATACCATACATATATACATACAAAATTATTTTTGATTAGCTTATCAGTGTCATTATGACTTGTTCATGCATCATTAGTTTGGATTGGCCCTCTTCTCCTTCATCCTTCCCTCTCCCTCCATTTGTCCCTCACTGCATAAAGCTTGCCACACCTCCCACAATTATATTACATCTGTCCTACCTCTCTCCTTCCTTTGAAGCATCTTTTCTCCTCTCCTGGCCCCTTTCTAGTTTTCTGTGCTTCATACCTATTTGTTCCCCCGCAATCGCTCATATAGAAAGTCAGAAGCTAGGATCCAACATGAGAGAAAACATGATGTTCTTTTTTTGGGGGGGGGGTATTGGGTGCCTTCACTCACTGTTTTCCAGTTTCATCTATTTTCCTGTACATTTGACTTTTCTTTACAGCTGAATAAAATTGGATTGTGTATATGTTCCACATTTTAAGATTTTTTTTTATTCATCAGATTCATTTCATTGGTAGACATTTAACCTGTTTCCATTTCCTGGCTTTTGTGAATATAGCTTCAATACACTTGGCTTTGCAAGTGTCTCTGTGGTAGGATACAGAATCCATTAGGTATATGCCTAGAAGCTGGGTCATATGGAAGGTCTAGTTTCACTTTTTTTTAAAAAGATTTATTTTATGTATGTGAGTATACTGTCGCTGTCTTCAAACACACCAGAACAGATGAGAAGAGGGCATCGGATCCCTTTACAGATGGCTGTGAGCCACTATGTGGTTGCTGGGAACTGAACTCCCGAACCTCTGGAAGAGCAGCCAGTGCTCCTTAACTGCAGAACCATCTCCTCCACATTGATTGCCACAGTGGGTGCGCTAATTTATGCTCCACCAATGGTGAACTAGCTTTCTGCTTCCTTTCCACCCTCTCCAGCACTTCCTGTCCTTCGTACTTAACTGGGCTGAGATGGAATCTCAATGTAGTCTTAATATCTATCATTCTGATAGCTGAGGGTGTCGACCATCTAAAGACTATTTATCAGCCATTGCATGTTTTCTCTTGGGTACTATGTATCATTTTGTTATCCCATTGGTTAATTGGATTGTTTCTTTGTTTCTTTATTAGTTAGTTAGTTCTTTGTAAAGTCTGTATATTAATCCTGTGCCAGATGTATAGCTGGCTAAGACTCTACTCTGTAGGCTGTATCTTCACGTGATTAACTATTTTCTTTGCTGTACAGAAGCTTTTAAATGTGACATACCATTTGTGGATGGTTGGACTTTATCCTGAGTGACTGGGGCAGTTCTCTTGATGGACTGTCCCCTAGTCGGCATGGAATGGCCTTCTTTATATCTTCTAAGTAGTCTTGATTGGAAATCCGCTTTGTCAGCTATTAGAATAGGCACACCTGCATGTTTTCTACTTTCACTTGTTTGAACTATCCTGTTTTTATTCTTTTTTTAGAGGGAACAAACAGATGAACCTTATCTTTTGTTTTTTTTTCTATTTTCTGTGCCTTTAATTAGGAAAACGAGACCATTAATATTCAGAGTTATTACAGAAAGGTGTGCATTAATTCCTGTCACTTGGTTGATTTTGTATTTGTATTGCTAGGTGTTTGCCCAATTCTTCTTCACGTACTGCTCAGCTCTCCTCACTCCCTGGAACCCGTCTGGTGTGTTTCTCATTCTCTTAGTCTGGAGAATCGCTCCCGGTGTTCCCCACAGAGCTATCTTAGTGCTCACTGGCTTCTCCAGTCTGCTTTCATCATCACACGGTTTTCCTTCTCCTTAGATTATGACAGATGGTTTCGCTGGTTATCATCTTAGTCTCGGCTTGCAGCTGTGGTCTTTTGGAACTTGAAGCACATCAAGCTGTACTTTTCTGGCTTTTAAAGTTTTGTTGCAAAATCAGCTGTTGCTCTGATGGGCCTGTCCTCTGTGTGTCTTGGTGTTTCTCTCTTGCTCATCTCAAGACACTCTTTTTAGTCTGTTTTGTACGCGTTGTGCTTTGATTGTAATAAGATGTAGGGAGTTTCTGTTCTGGCCCTGCTTATTTGGTGGACAGCATATGTCTTTACCTAGGTGGACCTCTCTTTCCTTAGGTTTGAGAATTTTTTCTGTGATGATTATATTACAAGTATTTCCTGTGCTGTTAACGTGGAATTCTTCTCCTTCTTCATGCCCATAATTCATAGATTTGGTCTTTACTGACATTCCAAAGATCTTCATTTTTTTTTCTGTCTATAGCTTTAAAAAATGTTAATAATAACAAATGTTATTGCCTCTATTGAATGTACCGATTCCTCTGCCTTGTCTCCAGGCCCTGGTAGTCTGCCTTCCCCCTGAACTACTCTCATGGTGAGGCTTTCCCCCATGCTTTAAATACATATTGCATTATTTATTTTGTGTTATGGGGTGCATACTATGGCGAATGTGTGGAGGTCAGAGGGCAACTCGCAGGGTCAGCTCTGTCCTTTCACCATATGTTGTCAAGTCTGGAGACAAGGGCCTATCCCTTGAGTCATCCTGTCAGACCCCCTTTGTGCTTTGTATTTGAATTACTGAGATTTCTAGCATCTTGTCAGTCTCCCCTCCATTTCTATCTTGTTACTGAATTCCATTTTCATGGCCTGCTTTTGCTTCCTCGTTCCATTCAGCTGTTGGTGCTCTTTGGGGAGTTTATTCATGTTCTATTTCATTTCTTCGAGCATACTTATCATTCTTTTGAATTCTTTGGAATTTCATCTAAGTCCCTCCCACTGGGGCCATTGCTATTGGAGGAGACGTGTCCCCTTGATTCTTTAATATTCCTTCTGTTCTTGTGTTGAGACATGCCCATCAGGAGTTAGATCACTGGCTGATTTTCTTTTTAAATTTTAGGTCATTTTAAATTTTTCTTCTTTCAGTGATGGAGGAGATTGTAGTGGGACAGAAGTGTTCATTTTCTCTTTTGTACTGATGTTCTCCATTCTAACTTCCTCCAGTGAGCAGTACACTGTCTGGATCAAGAGCCACTGTCCAGGAGTAGACCTGTCATGAAAATGGGGTAAAAATCAACTATAAAAAATGAGATGACCCTCTAAGCACTAACTGGTTAGGGAGTAAAGGGACAGAGATGCATTGTGTGTGGTGATGCTTTAGTTGTTATGGGTATGAGTGGAAAGAAAAGAATAGCAAGATTAATGATTTTCAATGGGATGAAAGAAGGTGTGAATAGAAGAGGAAATGGATGGAAGAAAGTGGGGGCAATGATAAGGGGTGCTGGTTAGAGAAAGACTAGGGAGAGACCAGTAAAGATGGAGGCTGAGGCACAGAGATCTGGTAAACCAGGCCACAGTGTATTCTTTGGGAGAGGAGAAGACTAAAGAGAAAGGGCAAGAAGAAACGGAAAAAGAAAAGGAAAAGAAACACACGGCAAGAGTAAGGTTGATCTGGTCTCCTAAAATCACATTGAGAATTAACAAGGATGCAACATGTGTGGAGAGAGCTTAACCCAGATAGAGGACATGAAAACCACACTGTCTGATTGTTGGTTTCCATCTGGACTCTGCTCTGTGGGGTCACCCTCAATCTTACTTCAGGGTTCCCTTTCATAGCTGGAGTGAGCATCAGTACCTGGCATGGCCCGATCAGGTCACTTTACTACCATGCATCCCTCTTCAAATGGCAGCAGAGACACACTGACCTAGAAGGGAGGCTGGAGCTCTGGCCAGTGCTCTTTCACCAGGACTCAAGGACAGGTGGCTCCCAGCCTGCAGCTCTGCTTTGGCCACACCCACCCTTGGCCACACCCACCGCCTTGGCCACTTCCACCGCCTTGGCCACATCCACTGCCTTGGCCACCCCCACCTCCCTGAAGCTGGCTGGCTGTGGGCTGTTGGAGGACCCCAGAGAACCCAAACCCTAAGTTATAACTATCATTTTTATAGACTTGGGCTTGTTTAATCCAAAACCTACAAGTCTTGGTTCCATGAGGTAAATAGTAGATGTGGCCAATGTCTGCAATCAGTTGACTTAAGTAAGGACTCAACCCTTGGCAAGGGGGTGGAGCTTTACCTAATGATTTACTAGGCATTAAGACAAGACTATTCTATATCTGTACATAAGGCCTCAGGTGGCTGACCCTGCCCTTAAACTCTTAATCTCATGCCTCCACCTCCCAAATTCTGGGATTACATGTGTATGCCACCAATCCTGGGGGGTTTTTTGTAGCATCTGTTCCTGCCTGAGACTTTCCAGATTTCTGGCTTTTCCATTCTTAGAATGTAGAGTAGCCAGGCTCCATAGCTATGGAAGCCAATTCCTCAATATATAGCTAATATATAAAATACATTTGGAGTATGTACACTCATAGTCCTTGATTGAGTTTTTTTGGTTCTTTGTTTCATTTTTTAAATGGTATAAAAATGAGGTGCATTCAATAGAAAACATACTTCAAATTTTGATTTTGATTTTTTTTTCTCTCCTGGAGATTCTGTCCTTCTCTTGCTCCAGTGCTGGGGTCACAGGTGTACATGGACATGCCCAGCTTTTATGTGGGTGCAGAAGGTCCCAACTGAAGCCCTCATGTCTGCATAGTCAGTGCTCTTAGCCACTGAGCCACAGTCCAAACCCCTAAACACATTTTGACATACACTTTCAATCTGAATGGGTTTATTGGGACATAGCTCACTGGAAGGCCAGGAGTCACCCTCTGCACTGGTTCTGTTTTTCTGGAGACCCTGATTGAAACAAAGCCCTTGCCAGCTCCCTGTCTAGAGCATCTTAGGTTGCTGTAAGAACACACCCTAGTGTGGATATCTTAAGTGCAGCTCTTTACTTTTCCACCGTTTTAAATACTGGAAGTCTAAGATCTAATGTGAATCAGGTGAGAGAACTTCCTGCTTTGACTCCTCCTTTAGGTTAGAGCTCAAGCTCCTTCCCCAATATTCAGATTGTGACATTATAACTTCTTCCTTCCTTCCTTCCTTCCTTCCTTCCTTCCTTCCTTCCTTCCTTCCTCCCTCCCTCCCTCCCTCCCTCCCTCCCTTCCTTCCTTCCTTCCTTCCTTCCTTTCTTCTTCCTTCTTTTTTTCTTTTTGATTTTTTTTTTTCAACACAGGGTTCCTCTGTGTAGTCTAGGCTGTCCTGGAACTCACTCTGTAGACAGGCTGGCCTTGAACTCAGAGATTTGTCTGCCTCTGCCTCCCAAGTGCTGGGATTTGCACCGCCATCGCCCAGCGACGACATGATTCTTTAGTCCACGCTCTTCAGTTCACTTCAGCCATGTTGACCCACTGACCCTTTCTGGAAAAAGCTGGGCTCTTCTATTGCGTTGTCTTTGTACTGCTTCAAGCTTGGAATAGTAATCTCCTTTATGTTCACTGAATAAACTTCCCCCACTCTCATCAGTTAGACCCACATCAACCCCTCTGGTTCTGCCCTTGTCACATCACAGGCTCCCACTCTATTGTAGTGGATATGTTCACCACTGCATCTTATACCATTGTTCTCTTGGCTCAGTATCTGATGCTATGTGCATATTTGACATCCCTTTCTCTTTAGCGGATCAGGATGGTGGTAGACGGCATCATGGTTGAGCCAAGGGCTACTTCTTTTCCTACACTAGTACTGGTTCACTGTTCAGATTATATTGTACAGAGTCCTCTGAGCAGGTGTAGGTAGTGCCAGACCAAGTCCAGAGAGGCGCTGAGGACAGAGATGTAGATGGTAGAACTGGCTAAGGCATGCTATTTATGAAGGCAGACGATGTAGTCTTCATAGCTTGGCAAGGGGAGTTCAGCTCAATACCCCATTCACCATCTCAGTCTGGTGTAGTAGGTGGCAATGTGGCCTAAAGGACCATGAAGGACTATCCTCCAGGGTCACAGAGACAGCTGGACCCAGTCCCTCTCTGTCAAAAGACCGTGGAGCCATCCTGGGAGGAAGGCTGGAGTCAGGGTGGGTTTCAGGGGTTCACCCTGTGGAGTTGCTCAGAGACTGCACACTCTGGGGGCTAACAGGGGAGGTGGCTGAATCTAGCTTGACGCTCTACTACTGATAAAATTAAGAGTAAGTTTTAAACAAGGAACTCACTTTGCAGTGGGCACTAGGAGTGTGTTATTCCTGGCAAGATGGGTGCGGTTATCACACTAGAAACAGTACCTGGGTCAAAGGGAATTAGAGCAAGTGATCTTCTACTCCCACCCCAGAGAACCAGACCTCCTCAGCAACTTCAGTCTCTCTCTTAGGCTTTTTGACACTCCCAGGAAGGACTGGCAGAGATCTATGAGGTCTTAAAAACCATTGTGCTAAGAATGCATTGCGATTTTTAAATGGTGTAAAAAAAAATCAGAGTACTTCATGACAATGAGAATAATATTCAGTTGACATCTTGTGTGCAGAGATGAGGTGGACTGGCTCACAGCCACACACCCATGTTTCCTGCCACTCTAGTCGATAAGTAGTTACAATGGAGGTTGCATGGCTGTGAAGGAGAAATATTCATTACCTGGTCCTTTAGAGAAAATGCCTGTCAACCGTTGAGTCAAGACATTCCTCTGTCATTCAGTCACTGACACTTAGGAACTGGGTCTCTTTTACTTTAGCTTAGAGGTTGTCAACCAGTGAACATTTGGCAACGTCTAGAGACATTTGGGGTTGTCATGATAGTGTGTGTGTGTGTGTGTGTGTGTGTGTGTGTAGGGGGTATTGGCATCTGCACAGTGAAAGTTAGGATGTTACTAAGGATCCTTCTACTCCAAGGATAGTCCTTCATACCCAATTCCCTGAGCCCAAATCTCCCCAATGCTGGACTGAGATGTCCTGAGCCACATCAGCAGAGAGAACCAGACCCCTGTAAGTTACCTGGGCTGAGGCCCAGCCTTAACTTCCACTATCCCAGAACTTTATATCTGGTGAGCATGGAGGAGAACTGGGAAGGGCTGTGTGGGAGAAGTCCCCTTCCTGGGACCCTGTGGCTCCAATGCCTGCTAGGACCCAGGGTGAACCTCAACTGGGGTTGGGGGAGAAAACATGTTTCCTCAGTTCCATAGGACCCAGCACAGGTAGGTTCCCACTGGCTTGGCAAGGTAAGCTTGACCCTGTGAAGAAAGATGATTATGAAGGACTCCAGGCACAGACATGGACGTTGTGAGAGACAAGCTACTAGGACAAGGTGAGCAGGGGCCTGAATTCAGATTCAGATGCAAGGATGTGTGAGGCTGGGGGAGCGGTGGGTGGGGAGGAGGCTGGCACGGATCCCACCAGCCTTCTGGGAAGTGTGAGGAACAGATGCTGCGGCTGTCAGATGAGAGGCTCCTGGCACTTTGGGAAATTGCAGAATTAACAAAAGGATGGTTGCTTTGAGGGAACACAAGCAGGGGGCACGGGGTGCACAGCTGGGATGGCCTCTAGGGACTCCCTTCCCTTTCAGGCAAGGAATAGGGCTTCTTCTACCCAGCCTCTGGGCTACTTATGGATGGGGTTGGGGGAAGGGAGGGCAGAGGTGGCTGAGTCATCGGGCTTGGGGCCAGAACAAGGTCAGGTTAGAGCTAGAGCCAGGGCCAAGGCTGCCAATAACTTGGAGTCTCAAAAGTGACAGGGCTGTCTGGAGGTCATCTCATCTATCTTTCTGCTTTTGGACTCAGCCCCGGCAGATGGCATCTTGCCGGCAGAGGACCCAGGCAGAGGGGTCCTCAGCAGGAATGAGAATTCACCAGCTGTTATTGCTAAGCCCCCAGAAGCAGCAGCCAGATCTGTAGACAAAAGAGCATGAGTCTGAGGGTGTGCAGGGAAACTGCACTTTGGGGGGATGGGGGAAGAGGGCAGCCAGAGCCGCTTCATCCAGGACACCAGCATGACCTGCGAGAATAGCAGCTCGCCTGCTGCAGGATCTAGAGGGGTGGGGCAGATTGGATTGGCTGGATGCCGCTGAGAGGCAGAAAGGTTGGGCTCTGTGAGCTTAAAAGTATTAAAGGTATAGGAAGAGAGAAAGCTGATAAGCAATTTCTAGTGCGGATAGTTCTAATGCAATTTAGAATGAACTTAGATCCAAAGATAGCACTTCCTAACACTGAGGTGAGAAAGATACGTGCCATCAGAGCTGTCGAGTTTTTCCCAGGTGTCAGGGACCAGTCTGATCCTGCAGTGGGCTGGTCCTCCAGCCCAGTGGTCTGGCACAATTTTGTCCTTGCTGTTTGGCCCCAGTTGATTTCTTGCCCCAAGAACTGCAGCAGTTGGAGTATAGGGTGGTTGACCGGGGCAAGAAAGCCAGGGATGCTTGCCACTCTTAATGTTGCTGGGGATTGGGAGAGCCCCTAGCCAGGCAGACTGCCTGCCCATCTGGGAAAAGAACTGGCTATTGCTTATGTCCATGGCTGGGAAGGTGAACCAGGCCAGAGGGCAAGGAGCAGCAGACAGATGCAAGAGATCACGGCCCTCATTTGCTGAGTGCCATTTCTCTCTGTCAAGCCTCTCCAGGGGTAGCTGACAGATGCGCTGCCGCGGAGGAGGGCAGGGGGCCTCTTCCTCATTGGCCAGCATCCTGGCCACTTTCCCCCTTTCCTGCCAGATTCCCCCAGGCAGCCTGCATTGTTAGCAGGAGGTCTTGGGGGACAGCCTTCGAAGCGAGGAAGCCCGATGTGTGTGTGTTGGTTTTGTGGAGAGAGTCTCTGAACCAAGAACCTATTTGGCTAATGAAGTCATAATTACTCCCGGCTCACTAATAGGATGAAAGCTGGGGGCTCAGTTAAAAGCCACTGATGGGCCCTCGAGAGTCTCTGATGGCTCTAGAAAGGGGCTGTAGAGCAGGAAGTGGAAAGGATTGGGTCTGGGGAGAGGAGAAGGGAAAAGAGCTGCCCACAGTACGTTGCTCTGAGGCCCTGTGCTGGGTTAATACAGTTAGCTTTGACTACCTGGCTGGACACGCATGGCCCTATGGGTAACCAGGGTAAGAATCTGAGGCTGTGGCTCAGAAGGACTTTGGTTTTGTTGCTCATGAATGTTATGCTCTGACCAGGTCGCTTGGCAGTCGTTAGCTTCCAACTCTTCCGGTTGTTTAAAGTTGCCCTTTGCTAGGTAGCTCAGGCTGATCATGAGTTACTCTGCAAGCATGGCTGATTGACTTGACAATGGTCTTTGCCAGTCTCTTTCCCCAAGGAAAGGTGTTAGATGGGAGGAACCCTCACTCTCATGCCCACACTCTGTAAGCTGCTCCCAGGTAGAGTTAGGCTCCAAGTTCAAGTGTAAAATGTCTCACGGGAGCAGCTCCCTCTAATTCCATCAAAGGCAATGTTGTAAAACTTTGTGGCAAGAATGCCAGCTGGGTCCTGTGGTCAGGCGCCTGGGACAAGCCCAGGCCGTCTGCACATCTAGCCATTTTCCCTTTGGCCTTGTGGGTTCTACGTACACAGCCAGGCTAGTGCTGGAAGCAGTGGGCAGGAGGGGTGAAAGATGAACGGTGCTTTTAGATAAATGAGTGTGGTTTCCTAGGCCTGGACGAGAGAGACAAGATTCATGGGGACTTCAGGAAAGTTAATTAACAGGGCTACAGGACAAGCCCCCAGCTCACAATGTCATCGCAGCTCCCACCCCACTGGCATGGCTAAATTTTAGAAAGGCAGGTGTCACCCAAACCATTGCTCACACTCCATTTTCCCAAACCACAAGGACTAAATCACAAAGGCAGTTCATGCAGTTTTATACTGACAGCCTCAACACCAATGGCACTTGGTTGCATCAGGGACCCCCCAACCCCTCCATCCCCCCCACCCCCCACCACCCACTCCCCACCCCCCCCACCCCTCCACCCCCCATCTCCAAGATCAGTCAACATGAGGAGATGGATCATTGGATGTAGCTGGTGAGTAGTGGGCTGGGAACCCCACAGGTACAGGAGGCACAGGGCACGGGCTCTGTTCTCCAGGGGGTACAGCCTAGCTAGGCAAGGGAGAGATGGGTTGCTGTAGTGCTATGGAGCCTGTGTTGAGAGTCAAGGGCAGTGGGGAGTCAGAGAGGAGAAAGCTCCCAGGATAGGTGGTGCTGGGGTTGTGAACGATGGGATTGCTAAAGAGAGTGGAGAGGGCTTCTGGAGGCAGAGTTAGTTAGGACTGGGAAAGACATTTAGTAGGCAGGAGAGAAGAAAAGTGAAATTACACATTGTTCTTGGAGACCTGTCTTAACCAAACTGATCTGCACATCAGCCAGCCCATGCTATAGTTACAGTGGCTGTCCCCTGTTTTGTGCATAAGAAGATTCAGCCAAAGAGAGGTTAAATAACTTGTCTGAGGCCACACAGCTAGAGCCTGATCTATCTGCAGGATCTCAGCTCATACTCCAGCTCATGATAGGCTTAGAGAAAGACAGGACCTTACTGTGTTGGTTACAGCCCAGGACTTCTCGTAGGCACGCCTGTCACTGCAGGGTGAATGGTGGGTTGCTGCTGTAACAGATTGAGAGGTTTGCAGAGGCTGCTGCCCCTGGCACAGCGCCCTTGAGCCTTACGGCTTCGCGGCTGAGATGTTCATTCACACCCCGAGTGTAGCCGTGGAAGCAGGGTACGTAAGTGGGCTGGCCTGGCTCCTAGTTCCAGTATTGTCCTTTACCTTGGGTGCAATATCTTGCTTTTTGGAGTCAGTTTTCTCACGTGTAATAGGATACAGCTGCCTGCCTCAGCTGGCGGTGGGAAGGTTAAAAGGGACGGAACTTTCAGGGTTGGTGATACAATGTAGCATCAGAGTGTTTGCCTAGCTTGTGGAGGGCCTGGATTTCGATTCCCAGCCTTGCAAGGAAACAAAAGAACAGGGAGGGTTCACATAAAGCCCACGTCACCACCGTGGTAGCTGTCAGCATTCCGTTCTCTTACTGTGACTGTACTGTCCCCCAAAGGCCATCTGGTGCCCTCTTGCCTTTACGCCATCAGTATTATAAATGGCTCAATTCTCCGCAAGTTGCAAGGCTTGAGAAAGTCAAAGCCCCGCCCACATTTTTGGCCACTCTTGAGGGCCCCAATTCAGACACCCCTTTCTCAATCTGCCTCTCTATCCGCATGTAGAACTCACCGATTTTTGCTAAAAATTTCTACTCATTCAGGGCTGAAGTAGGGTGACTCTCTGCATGGAGGGCACCAGAGGTAACGTCTTCTCCCTCTTTCCTCTCCCTCAAGCAGCAGCCAGTATAACCTATACTGGGATAACAAGCACCAGAGCTTCCGATACACTAGACCTGGGAAGTTTTACTATCGCCCACTTCCCAAGAGAGTCTGGTCTACCTGGGCTGGGAACCAAAAGTAGGCAGACAGCATTGCTCTGATCTTTCCTGACTGTCTCACTTACACCAATGACTCCCCCAGACTGCCTAGAAGTCTCCAATCTCCCTCTATTAAACAGGACTCCATCACCAGTCTCCCTTGTCCCCGGATTGCCATTTGTCAGCTCCCAGTTGACTCTAGGTGCTTTGAAATCCATACTGGGAATCTTTGTCTGAGAGTGAAATCACCCCCATGTTGTGGCTGTTTCTGGCTCTCTGCAGGCCGGATACCTTCTTGGGTTCATTGTGGAGAATTCCCAATAAGCTGAAGCCAGAGATCAAGGCCCATGTGTACTAAGTCTGGATCAGTCATGCCATGCTTCTCTGTGCTGGGGTGTAGACAAATCAGTAGCAAATTATGGTGTGGGGATGGATGTGAGGGTTGGGGCTGGGGATGGATGTGAGGGTTGGGGCTGGGCCGTTGGGCCGCAGCTGTGGCTCCAAATTGCTATGAGGCCCACTGCCTAGTCCTTATTCCAGCAGGAACTGACATCAAACAAATGGGCCCTGATGCGTTAAGTTGTAAGTGTGGGGGAGGGGGGCCTGCAGTGGCTGTGCCTGCATTTTTGCATGTAATATACTGGGGATTGAATGAATTCCCTGATTGCAGTATTGGGGGCAGCTGGGAACTAGCTCGCACAGGCTTTGCTCTTAATAAACATCCGAAGATGGCTTGTCTCCTCCCTACTGGGTCTGTTAAACTAACTCCAAGCTGGAGATTAGCATTTCTAATGGGCTGGGAGGCACAGCCTTCAGGAGACTGGGATGAAGGATGACATATTCAGGGGTCCCCAGGGTTCTTAAGAGAAGTAGGAGCTTTGTCTGGCCTCCACTGAATGGAGGTTGCTTTGCTTCAGATAAGATGCTCTCTTGTCTCTCTGTTTCTGTCTCCTTGGAGGGTTCTGCACACTGGCCAATGGATCCCATCACTCTGAGGTCCGGCCTGAAACGTCGCTCATTCAATATTCACCTATCCAGTACCAACAGAGAAGAAAACAAATACTTGAATTTACCCAGCTATGTCTTTCAAAGGAATGGCAGTCTCAATCAATCAATCAATCAATCAACTCAATCATTTAGTTCAGTGCCAGGCATTGGTCTCTGGAAGCAGAGTTGGAGAAAATGTGTGTTATACTCAGGACATTTGTCTGTTTTGACAAATTTGACAGTGTAGGCAAAGAAATAGAGGGCTGGAGAGATGGCTCAGCAATTAAGAGCACTGACCGCTCTTCCAGAGGTCCTGAGTTCAATTCCCAGCAACCACATGGTGGCTCACAACCATCTGTAATGGGATCTTATGTCCTCGTCTGGTGTGTCTGAATTCAGCTACAGTGTATTCAAATAAATGAAAGAAAAAAGAAAGAAAGAAAGAAAGAAAGAAAGAAAGAAAGAAAGAAAGGAAGGAAGAAAGAGACAAGATCACATGTTCAATCCCATGGTGCATAAAATAAATGCGAGGGAGGTACAGTGAGGGGATCTGAACCCCTGAACACAGAGCTGTTGGGAAAAACTCCTCAAGATGGTGTCACCTGAACTCGTAGCTGATGATATGTGAAACTGGATGAATTCGTATGTTAGGTAGTCCCAGCTATTCTGGAATCTGAGATAGAATTGCTTGAGTCCAAGAGTTGCAGACCGGCATAGTGACACCCTGTATAATACATAGGTATGTATATATGTATATGCATATGTATATATACATGTATATAGATCTATGGATATAGACATGTGTATAGACAGGTAACCTATAATGGCTACATCTGCCTTCAAGTAGTCTGGGAGGAATGGTCTACAAGGTATAATGAGAAAAGCATTTAGAGTGGCCTAGAATCCAATGTACAAAGCCAGAGGTGGGGGTGGGTGGGGAAGACGGTCATGAACAGAGCTTTGGGCCATAATTTGTTCTGTATATATATATATATATATATAATAAAATTTGGGAGTGGCAAGAAGGTTCAGAGAAAAGGTGTGACGTGTCAGTGAGTTACCTAACAGTTCAAGCGGAGACACGCCTGGAACTAAAGGTCTTGTGAGACAGTGAGTGCTCGTCAGGGGTCCACTGTGAGGCCTCTCAGGAGGAGAGTAAACCACAGGGTTAGGGGTCACTTGCTGATTCTTTGCTCAAGAGAGTTTCCGGTGATCTTTTTGCCTTTGTTTTGTGTTCCTACCTATGCACTGCCGGTTCTCATTTCCCAGAGCAGAAGCTCCTGCCTTGCACCAGGTTGAGGACGAGGAGGGGGTGTGGCAGTGGAGGAAGAACAGTGGTAGGAGACAGTTGCCATCGCCAAGTCCTTCCTCACCCCAGCCTGGCTGGCATGCTGCTCTTTACATGGTGTGTACACACACCTGCACTGAACTAGAAGGTGTCTCCTTGACCATCTCTATCCCAGCCACTTTGTGTTAGAACATGAAGATGTGCAAATGAGTTTTCCAAATAAAGAGCAACTTTTAGATGGGGGCTCAATGGCGGGATTCTCCAACAGAGAACTCTGCCTGATGCCCATGGGGAATCCTTCAATTCCTCTTCCTTTTGGTTGGCTGAAGGAGGCTTTTGTGCAGCCCAGGCTGACCCTGAACTCACTAAAGAGCACCCTCCTGAGTGCTGGGAATATTCACATGGGTCACATTACCTAACCTTTACAGTCACTTCTGTCATTAATCTTTTGATATCCCTCTTGCCTACCAGTCAAAGAAAAGAAACAAATCATGGCCAAGGTCCATTTTGAACAACTTTTATTATACGTTTAGTGTTCTCTATACAAAAGAAATCAGTTTTTTTTTTTTACAGTGATTCAAAAAAAATCAGAATAATTTGGCCTTTTCGTTGCTCATGCAGCCAGTTTATTAAAGTCCATGTATTAGACAGTCCTCCATGGCCCAGAAGACCCTGCTGAAGGCCGTGCACACACCCTCAAATACACGTCTGTCGCTGACAATGTCGGTTAGTGACAAATAACTCACAAGAAGGGAAGGACACGATATGAGGATTAAAGTGAGCCTGTCATGGAGAGTTAAAGGTAACCAATGGAAAAAGGGTTAGACCAACTCATGTGCTTGGGAATGCGGGCCGCATGGAGACACAAGGAACAGCAAGGGGGAGATGCGCATGTGGGGGAGGGCAGGGGAGGGGTACGAGGTCCTCCAGGATCCACCATGGTTGAGGTGACCAGGACAGAGAGTGGGCTTGTCACAGGCGACTGATTACTCAGCTCAGAAGAAGTTGGCAAAGAGCTGGGAAGCTGGGCAGAGGGCAAACACTGACTGAGGACATCACATTTGATAGAAGAACAAGCAGGTCAGGGTCATCTGATCTGCTACAGCTTTGAAAAAGAAACAGGATTGCACAAAACTCTGGATATCTTCTTCCAGACCTTTGTGTTTATTGCTTCATAGAAGTCTTTACATCTGCTAAATTCCAGCTCAGCAGATCCCAGGGCGGAAGGCTCGCCTGGGCCCTGCTACCCCTCAATACCTGCAGCCTTGGCGGCTGGACAGAGGCGCCCCTCCTTTCCCTCCCTTCTCAGGAATACATTATGCTGACGGCCAGGTGTGGGATGAATCCAGAGACACCATCCTGGGGCCCAGGCCAAGTTTCACAGTAACAAACACCTATGGGCTCATCCGTCTACCTTTCAGCCTCGGGCTGCCTGGGACTGGCTGGCTGAGTTAACCATAGGCTATCGTAGACTGGCTGATCTCGGACTCAGGAAAAGCCTCTTTGTTCGCTGGGAGGTTCTGGGAATATAGTGTAATGGGAGAGAGAGGTGGCAGGGTGACAAGCAGGACAGATCTCAGGCAACACCTGCTGAGGCAGCTGTGGTGAGAAGAAAGAAGACTGGACGCGGAGTCAGAAGGCCCAGAAGGCCCAAGTTCAAGTCCTAAATGTACCCTCCCTGGCTAGATTTTTGGCCCCCTCCCCCACCCATGCTGTCATTTCCCTGTCTGTACAATGAGTCATCTTGAACAGATCAGCTCTGAGGTTCCTTCACATGAGGAATCCGATTCTGTCCTGAGCTAGATGCCCTGTGTCTGTCTCATCTCCATCTCTTCCCAGGCCTTTTAATACTAACGTGCTGATAAGAGGAACATTGGTTTCCGCTGTGGCTGGAGCTAGCTTGGGGGTCTTGCAGCTTCCCTGGGCACGTGCCCTTCTCTGTCCTCTCCTGAATGCATCTCTGAGAGTCCCCTTCTGAGAGGAGGAGGCGGAGCAAGGACACTTTCTGGGCTGAGGCTGTGCTGAGTGGGGACAGCCACGGGTCTGGTTTCATGCAGTTAGCTACCAAGGTGGAAGGATGCTCTGCCCAAGCTACCAGTACTTCCCAGGGCATCGACGCCCCCTGCACTCCACATCCTCTGTCACTGGCTCGAGATTTTTCATTTTGGAGTGGGGACTGCCTACACGGGATTCCTAGGCCGCCATGTGAAATTCACATGAGGACTTTTGCTTTACTAGAAAGCACTGTGGCCCCGCTGGTGGGACCTAATCCTGGCCACGGGCTTCTGTTGGGCAGAGGCTGCTGGCCTTGGTTGGAGGACACTCCACTCCGAAGTGACACAGATGAGGAACGGGCTTTGGGCCGACATTCTAGCAACCTGCTCTCCTTCCACTGAGAAGTGAGTCTGGGCCTCAGCCCTAGACCATGGGAGGGACCAAGAAGCATCATTTCTTCAGAGCAACAATGAAACAGCTGCATAAACAGCAAGGAAACCTTGCTTCCCCACTAAAAGGCTCTAGGACAGCAGAGCTTAGCTGGGAGCTCCCAGGAGTGGCCAGGAGACTCAGAGGCCTGTTTATCTCTCCTTCCGATTTCTTCTCTACCTTCTGTGCACAGGAGCCAAAAATAAGGCCCAATCTGGACAGCTTCTCCCTCTCCGAGGTCCCCCTCCCCCAGGCTGTAGCAGCTCATCTCATGTGAACCAACATACGGATGCTAATGCTATGTAATGATGTCATGATCTAGGGTGTTCCCTACAGGGAGCACTGCTCTGCCATTGGGTCTGCTTGCGCCACGGTGAATGCACAGGTGTATGGTGGGTGGAGGATGTACCCACAGATACCTACGGACGTTCCCACTCCCTTCTCCATGCTGACCGTGTTCAGGGAAACCAGGACCATGCTCTCTTATCCCCCTTGTGAGGTGAGCCGAGTCACTGTCTGACTCCTGCCCCAGGAATTATTCCAGACCGTGTTGGGGAGGGTGTGCCCTCCTACATTGACCTCTGGGAAGGAGGAACTAGGCAAGGGCAGGAGCCAGCCTGGCTTTCCCTCTAGTGTTAACTCAGCCATCTACACACAGCAGAGACTGATGTGTCCCGTTTAGCATATCCTAGGCAGGATGCGGGACAGCTGATCCTGACCGGTACCTCTATCCTCCTCCAAATAGGAGTATTCAAAGCGTGGGTTAAATGTGGGAGACCGACACCCTAAAGAAGCACAGTGCTGGCTGGCAAATCCACTCATCTTGACCGTCACATCCCGCCCAGATTTGCTGGTCCAATGAGGCCAGTTCTCCCTTGGAAGCCTCTCCCTTCTGACTTGAAGCAATCAGCAGTATAGGCAAACAAGGAGGCAATGCTTCCAACAGAATGGACACAGTACGCCAGTAACTCACCTACTCGTTTCCTGACCATCAGCCCTGCGTGCGTAGGGACCATGTCTGACCTCACACTTTCACATGGTGTTCATGGCTTAAGCTCTGGCCCAGATTAGATGCTCAAAGGGCATTTGACTCAGAATCACTCAGAATCACTTCCCAAGGACCCACCCTACCCCTGCTCCCACCCGACAGATGAAACACGAGCAGGCCTAGGTATCACTTTGGGGAGGCTGCCTAAGATCCAGGTGCAGGGGTGGCAATACTGTTCTCTGGCGGAGTCAGGGGGTGGACTCTGGCAGGCTTTGTGAAAAGTGGCCTCTCCCCTTCCTGGAAAAAGCTGCCTCCTTGAAACCTCACACCGCTGAGCCTGCTCTCTCTGGGCATTTGCCATTTCTCTGGTTCTCCGGTCCCCAATCTGTTCCCGCCAGGAGAGCCGTGACCGATGGTGGCTGGGACAGCTCTCAGCACCCACAACACAGCAGTCTTGGGGAGGGACTGATGGACTTTCCTTCCTATGCAGAGGACACGACTGAGTATGTCACAACCCTGGAATGAGGCACAAAGACAGCAGCCTAGGGAGTCAACTCTTTCCCATACCCTTAAGACCAAAGCAGCCCTCTCCAGGCTGTCTGTGGCAGGGGGATGGCTACAATGACAGCCAAGTCCCTTCCTCTAAACGCCTAATGTTGGTGCCCTGGGTTTACTACCTGGATGGTGCTGTGTAAGTGACACCTGAGAAAGCGACCACTTTGCCCAAGTCCAAGGTGTTTTCTGGAAAGGACGACCCTTTACTTCAGCTCTATTTCCCTACCCCTCCCTTCAGGAATGGTGAACAGCAATGCCCAGCTGTGTCCCAGAAGTGCTAGACTAGCACAGGGAAGGAGACCCTGAAGACACCCCCACCCCTAGCCTTCCTGTTTACCCTGTCCCCTTTCACCATGGGAGCCGTCCCTAAGGCCTTCAGGCAGCCGTGCTGGCCATGGGTCGGTCCAAAGGACCATGATGCTCTCTCAGGTTCAAACATATCGGCTCACCTCTGGGATATGGTTCCTTACCTGCGGAGAGTGTGTGCCTATGCGCTTGACGTCCACCCAAATGCTTATCAAGTGACACAAGCACTGTTAATACCTCTGCGGCTTAAACATATGGCAAATGATGCTCTTGGAAAGTCTCTGGAATGCACAGCCCCGGTCCTGCTCAGGCCCCTAACTAGTACATCAAGCTCGAGGCCATGCCAACGGCAGGCGATCCATTTGCAGTGGTCAACAGGCCCTCCCACAACCGCCTCAGGCTGCAGACCCAGCTACAGGGCGACACTCTGGCTCAAGATCTCCCATCTCTTTGTGTCGCTGAGGCAAGGTACCTTTGGTTTCAAAAGTGGGTTAGGTGGGGGGAATGAAGGCAGCACCTTCAGGCTGAGAACTGCAGGCCTGCAAGTGTCTCCATTAGGGTGGAGAGGGGTAAGGGCATGTGTGGAGTGGCTGCTTCTGAGGGGACACTTGCATAGACTGCCCTGGTCCCGAGACACACATCACTGGAGGCATCAAGACTTGCAGAATAGGGCTAGGGATCTGGGAACCGCAGGGTTAGATCCGAGCTGTATAAGGCATACGAAGAGCTTTGTGTCCTTCCAGGCAGGGAGCGGCATGACAGCACTGTTAGTACGGTGCACCTCACGGTCCCCCGATATGTATGCTATGCATACCCTAATGAAAGGACAGATAGGCTCAGTCTGGGGCCAGCGGATCCCCATTCATATACCACGTCAAACACAAGTCAATGTCAGACACAGTTGAGCAAGGAGAGGGCGGGAGGAGGAGCAGCACGGTTACCCCCAGATACACCAGCCACGCTCCTGAATCACAGGGCTCCCGCTCTGGGAGGGTAGCAGCATAGACCCTGACCAGGTGAGCAGGTGTGGCCCTCTCCTCCACCCTGGGTTTCACTGCCAGAGACAAAAGAGGTTCAAACCCAGCCCTTTCTCTTCTCCGGAGGTTTGCTCGGTTACCCAGGGACCACACCCCGACTTGCTTCAGCCAGGGACCACACCCTGTCTTGCTTCCGCTTCCGGTGCTTCCGGTCCGGTAGCCACAGTCCTCATGGGTCTCTATTCCTTCCTCGTCTTCTGAGCAGTTCATCCACAGACTCTCTGGTGGCAGGGGCGGTGGAGTAAGAACCAGGAACAAGAGGTAAGCCCCCCTCCCAACCGAAGCTGGGTGTGGAAAGTCCTGCTCACCCTCTTCCTGCCAAAAACACTGTCATTTTCCAGAAAAGAGCCAAGCCCAGCTCAGCATGGACGTGGCCGAGGCAGATGGGTGGGGAGTGGGGGTGGGGGAGGCATATGGCGAAAGGCATCCTTCGGAAACACACTGGCCTGGTGGCAGCTTGAATACTACAGCTTTTCTGCATGTTGTGTTACAGATCAATTCTTTTTTTTTCCCATCTTTTCATTTCCTTGGGGAGAGCCCACTTATTCTTTTTCCAGGGACTTTTTTTTTTCTTTTTCAAAAGTAAAAGAAAATGGAGACAATGGCTTGGAAGGAGAAGATGTAAAAAAAAAAAAAAAGGGAGAGAATGAAAATATTGTAAGCAATAAATAGAAATGAACAAGCGTGAGCGGAGATCAAGGGCAGCCATTGTGGTGGGACGCTCAGGATGGCCATGAGACAGGGCAACGGACTAGGACTCCTTCCAATGGGTGTAGCTCTAATTTTCCCATCTAATGGCACCCAAGGGTAATGGGGCATCGCTAGGAGGGGGTTGTGGGTAGCTGGGTGGTCACTGGTCCTCACAGCTTGGCAGACCCCCATGTTGTACCCTTGTCCCTGAAGGTGTTGTGGCTTTGTGGTAGGTCTGCAGTTGCTTCATCTCCCCTCTCCCCTCCTACTTGCAAAGTAGCACTGTGCCTGGGATGTTCTGTCAGGCCAGGGAATAGATGGCGTTGACTGGCGACGTGGCCTCTGAGCTCTCATTGCCTTCTGTTTCCTCCTTGTCCTTTTTGACAGTGTACTGGCCGATGAAGGAGCCGTCTTCGTTGAACTGGCCCTCGCCTCCCTCGCCATAGTCCACCAGGCTGTCGTCACTTTCCTGTTGCTTGATGGTGCCATCCAGAGATGTCTGGCTGCCCTGAAGGGGCTTGTTGTCCTCATCACTGGCCAGAGAAAGACAGAGTCAGGCCCAATCTGGCCAGCACAGCCCACACCAGGTGGGGTGGGATAGGGCCACTGGCTTCCTACCAAGCACACGGTGCAGGAGACTTGGAGACTACTACCCAGTGTTTACTCTCCCCTGCCCAGCAGGCTCTACAAAAGGGGAACTGAGGCACAGAGAGGATAAGCATCTTCCCCAGGGTAAATGGCATGCTGAGGGAGGTCAGGGACTAGAGGCTGCACTTCTAAAAGCCTTGTCTGAGGTCCTTTCCCTGAGACAGGCCAACTGTCTGTGGCAGGAGCAAGCAGTTGGCCATCTTCTGAGAAGCAGAATCACAGCTTGTGAGACACGCGGCAAGAATTCAGAGGTTCTGGTTCCAGCGAGTCTCACCCTTGGCTTTGTGATCTGACTACAACCAGTCTGTCTCAGAGGATTAGAAGGTGGAGCTCCTGTGACCTGTGATAGGGCTCGAGTCCCAGCTCTTGGCAAGAAGTAAGCACCCTAAGGAAACCGACTCTGCCTTTCCACTTCCATCTCAGCATCATTTGCCTGGGCAGAGCAATGCTAATACTCTGGACCCAGCAAGTAAAAGAGGTGGGGGGAGGGGGAGAGGGTAGGAACACGCAGAGAAGCATGTGAGGCCTGATCATTTGAGAAGACACTAGCAAGGCTTGGAGGATCCTACCAGTCCCTTCTAGGCCCTGTCCTTAAAGTCCTCCTGGAACAAGAGTTGGGGATCTTGGGAGATACAGTGGCATTGGTCTGCAAGAACAGACACCCAACTGTACATCAGCTATGGTCTCTAGTATACTCGGCTAGCACCAAGCTGGCGCAACTTCCTCCTGGCTGGAAAAATTGCTTGCCAGAGAGACCAGGTGATGCTGCTTACGGGCGACACAGGCTCCCAGGTAGGAAGCAGCTGTGGGCCAGCAGTGGAGGTCTAGAGGCCTGCAGAAGGAACCACAGTGGCTTTAGGTAGCCTGAATGGATACCACAGCCTCTACAGTCCTAGCCCATCAGTCCTTCCTGACTAAAGTGCCATTTTTACAGTGTGTTCGAACAGCAGCCTTGGGCTACCAGAAGGGGCCTTAGAGCTGGAGATGGAAATGAACATAAACAGATGGGAGACAGACCGCCAGGCAGTTGGCTAGACCAGGCGCTCTTTCATTCAAATCTCTTTAGGCAAGGCCCATTCTTCTAGACCAAGGTCCCTTTCCTCTCGAGAGCCCCCACGCACTGAGTTCTCTGACTCTGTAGAGCTGTCTCTGCCTATGGCTGCATTTAGCTGAAGTCCTTGGATCCTGTATAGAAATCCCCTTAGACTACCTACAGTGGTGTTCATGCCCTGCAGTGGCATGTGGGGTGAGCATGCACCCCTTTTCCTTGCTAGGCCCAAAGCATTAGCATTGCTGTGTCCTTGGGATGCTCGTTTCTTGTCAAGAGCAGAGACTTGTCCTGCAGTCACAGGCCACTGGTGCTCCAGCTCCTCTTGATGAATAGGTTATAGCCAGGTTGCAAAGCTGCTGGCCCATACCTGCTATATACTGAGTGACTGTAACCTACTGTCATAGTCTAGCCTTGTGCAAAGGGTTGCAGTCTACAGGTTGAGAACTTCTGGCCTAGAAGAATGGGACTTTCCTCAAGAGACTGGAATAAAAAAGTACCTGCTTTCACCAACTGTCTGGCTGTCTGGCCCTCCAGAGACCTGCAGGGTCCAGGAGGACAGACATGGGGAAGAGGCAGAGATTCATGAGAAAGGTACCCAACAAGAAGGCCAAAACAGAGTAGGAGGCTCCATTCCTTGTCCCCAGGCATATTTCCTTAGAAAGTAGTTCTTCTGACTTCCTGATTTTAGCCTTTCCCTAGTAGGACTCCTGGAATCATTCAGTGCAGGCCACAGGACCAGAGTCCACAGAGCCAAAGGTGGCTTGGAGGAAAGTGAGGTACAGACAGAAACATCTCATCCTGTCCTCACCTCACTCCACCTGGCTGCACCAAGGGCAGAGAGAAAAAAAAAGCCCAGGGCCTTTTAACTGAGGGCCAGAGGAAGCTCTCAGCCCACTGGGAGGCTGGACTCTGCCAGGTGATCCCAGGACAGCCAGGGAAGGAGGAGGAGCCTCTCACAAGGATGTCAGGCTGGACGGACAGCTGCAGCCATAAGCTGCCAGATGGCTTCTGGGCAGGCAGAAGCTCTCTGCCCACTGGCCTGGTGGTGTGTGCCAGGCTCCCGAGGAGCAGGTGGTGGTAAAGGTTCAGAAAGAAGAGAGGTCAGAGGATGATCGGGTGACCTGTGCCCAGAGTGACCAGGGTTGTGGTGGGGAAGGAGGGTTGTGATATATTTTCTCCTCTCTAAGATGGTCTTGGATGAGATTCTCTGACTCATCCCTGAGCCTGGAATATACTGGCCATTCTGATGGACCAGAATTTGGAAATTTGGAAAAATCATGACTGAAAGTTCGCATCAGATCTCAGAGGGAACACGGGCAGAGGACAGAAACACCAGCTCTGCCACGAGCTCAACAGGGTGGTGAGCCTTCTGGGGTCATCCATTATCGTGGGGGTTAGGAGTGAGATGCTGGCTTGGAGGAGGCCTGGTGGTCAAGCTCACTTCACAGAAAAGGGGCCCAGGGCTCATTTTGATTAAAAAATTGGAAGGATAGGGCTGGAGAGATGGCTCAGTGGTTAAGAGCACTCTGACTGTTCTTCTGAAGGTCCTGAGTGTTCAAATCCCAGCAACCACCTGGTGGCTCACAACCATCCGGAATGAGATCTGATGCCCCCTTCTGTTGTGTCTGAAGACAGCCACAGTGTACTTACATATAATAAATAAATAAATCTTTTTTTTTTTCTAAGTGGAAAGATTCCAATAGGAAGTCCTGTTCAGTAGCGGGATCATGAGCCTCCACCTCTCCGGGAACATACACTCAGCCAAATGGCTGCCACAGAGGTGAAAGCAACAGTCCAGTGGGCAGGATGTTCTGCGACTGCTGTGAGGGAGCAAGGCCGGTAACCAGGGGAGGAGAGGAAGGAGATCACCCACCTGTAGTCAAATGAGCCATCTTCTTCTTTGGGGTCTTCAGGGCCCAAGGGGACATCCTTCTTTTCTCGCACTGGTTGGTAAGAGAAAGGCAGGCAGGCAGGGTGATTAAAAGGAATGCCTCTGTTCACTACGGTGTTTCCAAACACACATCCCAAAGACAGGCTTGGGGGTTGGAGAGATGGTTCAGTGGTTAGGAGCGCTTGCTATACAAGCAGGAATCTGAGTTGGAGTCCATTGCACCCATGTAAAAATCTAGACATTGTTTTGTGTGCCTATAACTCTGGAGCGGTGGTGTGTGTGTGTGTGTGTGTGTGTGTGTGTGTGACTAGCCTAGCTCCAGGCTCAGTGAGAGACCCTGTCTCAAAGGAATAAGGCAGAGAAATGCTAGCATAGGTCAGTCAGTCCCCTTTTTTGGCCTTTGTGTATAAGTGCATGCACCCACATACAACACCCACACACACTACAGACACCAGCTTGGGCTCAGCGACTGTCAATGACAAACTTCTTTTTAACAAAGCACTATTAATGCCCTGAGGCTCAATCCATTGCTAAGCTGATTCTGCCTCCTTCACACCCCACAGGGTCTTTACACCCCAGCTGACAGAACTCTCAGCTCCCTGCCATTTCTTCTTGAAGTTGTCCCAATATACACTAGAGAAATCATCATCTCCTCTGCCAAAGGCAGATACTCCCTTGTTCAGCCCTTTCTCACGTTTGCCCTGAATTATAATTATCTTTATATATTTCCTCACTGGTGACAGAAGCTAGCTAGCTAGCTTTCTCCTTCAGGATGGGGGACTGTGTTTCTCCAAAGCTCTGAGCAGAGCACTTGGGAGGGAGGCTGCTTCCTAGGTCCCTGGGATAGAGGTGCTCCCCTGTGGTCCTCTCTTGTTGGCATCCTCCCTCGACCTATATCATCCTCTGGGATGATGACATAACCAAGGCCCATCCTGCTCTGCTGTGGTTGGTCCTTCAGAGCTAGCTGTAATGTTGAAGACAGACATCTTTCCCCGTGTTGAGCATCCAGTACAGAGACTTAAATACAGGACTTTTTGGTGCAGGAATGGGATAATCAACCCATTTGCGAAGTGACGACAGGCCGTAGAACCTGAAGCCTGGCACCTGGGCTGCCCGTCTGTTTTCTGACTGTATGAGCTACTTCCCCAAAGCACGAGGGAAGGGGGTGGGCTTGGGAGAACTTTCTAGGCTGGGGCATTTTCTGGGAGGGTAATGTCAGGATCTAAGTTTATCTGCTGGGTCCCTCAGTGGTTCAAGTCCCCCTGACTCCGTAAGAACCCCCATGTCTGGGCCTCTACCCAACTGTGGCTTTCTCTCTCGCAGAAGAAAAAACATAAATATAGTGAAACAGAGTGAAAGAACTCTCTGCTCACCAACGGAATTAAATTCGCAGCCCCTTACTGGGCAGAGGTATAGCATCAGGACCAAGGGTCTATGGGTAATGGTCAAGGGAAAAGAATAAAATAGGGGCTGGAGAGATGGCTCAGAAGTTAAGAACACTGACTGCTCTTCAGAAGGTCCTGAGTTCAATTCCCAGCAGCCACTTGGTGGCTCACAACCACCTGTAATGGGATTTGATGTCCTCTTCTGGTGTGTAAAAATAAAAAAAATAAAATGGCTCTCCCCCCCACCACTCCCTTCCTGCTGAGTTTGCCCTTCCCCACCCAGGAGGAAGAACCTCCCAGGAATCTGTCCTGTGCTGGGTGGGGCTCCAGGGCGGGGCAGCTTCATTCTTCAGTTAACAGCATGGCTACTCTCCGGTTATCCTGTCCCCTGTCATCTCACCCACCCTGTCACAGCCAAGTGGCTCTCTTCACCCATTTGGGAAAAAAAAAAATCACTGTTTTCCTGACACAGCAATGGGAGAGGTCCTTGTCCTTGACTCTGAAGACTCTTGAGGTACAGGGGAGACATGTTTCTGTAGGACTTTAAGGAGGGGTTGGGGTGCTATTAGAGACTGCCTGCCTTACCCAGAGCTGCTGAGTCTGTGGTAATGGGCACCAAGGCAAGCCTCAGCAGGGTGCGGCCACCACTCAGAGTCTCCCTTATTTACACTGCTTCTGTCTAGCCCCCTGCTCTCCACGTTGCACATGGCCGCCGCACTCCCCTACCGCCCTGACACAAAGTCTTAAAGACTCTCAGGCCGAAGGAAGCCCCTCTGCCGAGCAGAGCAGATAGGAGCTAAGTCAAGGGAAGGCCGGCTTTCTCAGTAGGAACCAGAGTTCCTTCCATGACTCCCTGGCGCTGTCTGGACTGTACCATCCATCCTTCTTGGGCAAATATAATTAACACAATTGCTTGCTGACAGCTTCCAGGGAAAGACCAGGTATGCCACAGGCCTGAAGTTCTAAGCCTAAAAGAGCAGAGGTCAGAGTCTGGATCTGGTGGGGGCCGGGAGGGGGGTGGGGGTGGGCTGGTGATTCCCTGGAGGGCCTGCCCGCCTGCCCCACATCTCACCTGGGTACTTGCCACCGCGACTCCTCTTGATGAAGCAGACGATGAGAAGGATCAGCACCAGTAGGGCAATGGCACACATGAGCCCGATGAACCAGCCCTGGGTGGCGATGTCTGCCTGGTTATTGGTGTAAGCTGGCAGGGAGGGTGGGAAGCAAATGGTAAGCCATTGCTGGGGGGAGGGGAGGGAGGTGCACGGCTCTTGTGTAGCTTTGCGCTAGAACTACTGCTACCACCTAGCAGCCCTCTGGCCCAAGCTACTCTGCTCGGAGGACAAAAGAAAACGGTAAAGAAGCCAAGGGCCAAAAGATGAGAAAGGAGGCAAAGAAAAGGGGGTGTGAGGAGCGGAGAAGCAGAAGACCGAGCAGCCCTGTAGGATGGAGACGATTACTAAAGAGGAGGCACGGCATTCTCATAGACCGCCCGCACTGGCCACGGCCTGGTGGGACTGAGCGAGGCCGTGGCAGCACGGTTCTGGAGAATGGGCCTGCATGGTACCTGTCACTGAGCTGAGCACGGCCACACTGCCTAGCCGTGCTGGAGGACACCACAGCCTCTTTGTCCATCAGGCCTTGGCAGTGGGTCCTGGGCCAGATGGAGGTTCAGGTGGCCCTGTGCCTTTTTCAAGTCTCCCCAGCTGGACTGTGCTTGCTTGCTTGCTTTCTCTCTCTCTCTCTCTCTCTCTCTCTCTCTCTCTCTCTCTTTCTTTTCCTTTTTTTTTGGTTTTTCAAGACAGGGTTTCTCTGTGTGTCCCAGGCTGGCCTCGAACTCAGAAATCTGCCTGCCTCTGCCTCCCAAGTGCTGGGATTAAAGGCGTGCGCCACCACCGCCCAGCTGGACTGCGCTTTCAATGACACCAATTCAAGCCTCGGAGCCCAGGTCAGGCAGGTGGTGATGCTCTGGCCCTGCGCTTTCAGGTCACCTCACAGAGATGCTCTTGGTGGGCTGTGACAAGCCAACTTGCTTTCTCTTCTGTCCATGCCTGGGGGTCATCTCATAGATCCCTGAAGGGAATACACATGGGTCTCAAACAGGAGCCCAAGAATCCTTTGATGGTGTCCATGTTGTCCAGGGGCTGGGTCTTGGGTTAATGGGAGTGTGCCACGTCCCTTCTCACCCTTCATTCTGTGGACTAGAGGGAAAAGGGGACACTGCCCGAAACACTGCCTTTCATGGGGACTGAGGTATTCGAGAAGGGAAGGATCCACAGAATGGGACATATCCAGGGAAGCCCAGAGGAGCCCTGGGAAGGTTAGGTGACAGCAGAAATTCGGCAGCCCACAGACTGAGTCACAGCACCGGGATGCCTCTTAGGAAGCACGCTGGACCTGTGACACCCTGTGTTCTTCCTCCTTGGTCCATTTTACACTTTGCCCGTACAGGATGCAGAAATGGTTTCATAAGTCTTCTCAGGGCCAAGCTGAGGACATCGCACCAGGAAGGCTCTCTCAATGAATAGTACAGAGTGATAAGAAGGCCCTCAGGGGCGCCCCAGCTGCAAAGTAGCCAAGTCCACAAGAAATGTATGTGCCTGTTAACACCCTGAACCGTGTATGCTGTGGAGAAAAAGCCGAGCTGGTCGGTTTCCATTCCTGTTTCTGTCCGGGGTTCCTCACCCCAGTCCCCATGAGGTATTAAAATACTTCCTTGTTTCAACCCTTTAAAACTCCTAATCACTATGAGAGAAAACCCTACATTTCTCATCCAGTCGGGCTCTGACAGAGTTGGCCGTATCACCTCTAGCAGCGCATCGCACTCCGTACTCCGACCTCTCAGCCACTGACTTGCATTCCTGCCCCTGGACCTTTGTGCCAGCTGCTCTCTACTGAAAGAGGTGCAGTGGTTCTCTCAGCAATGATGTCACTGCTTAGCTCTTGTCCCAGAGCTAGAGGAAGGCACAGACTCTTCCCATCATGTCTCTCTGCATCATTTTGGTGAACTTTGCTGCCCAGGGTCCAGCAGTCCTGCCTCTCCTCTCTTACCCTCCAGACTGTGCACCCCATCCCTGGACCTGGAGATCTCAAACACACACAGCCTCTGCAGCTGTCTCTTCCTTATGTGTCGGAGGTCTTTCCTCTCCTTTGCCCCCTCCGGAGTTTAAGTGGGATGTAGCTTGGTCCTGGCACGTACAGGTCCCAACGCCTCTTGCTCTGCTCTACAAGCATTTTCTTCCCATGAAAGACCTATGAACTCCCAGCAGGTTCCATTTCCTCCTCTTTGCTCCCTTCTTTCTGTGTCTTGAGACACAAACCTGAAGGAACCTGTCAGACCTGAGACACCTTGTGCTGCTCAGGTGGACTTGTCATCTCTCATGGGCTCCAGGTCGCGCCATGTCTGCTCCTTGATCACAGGGTGCTGACTCTCGTTGCTCATGTCTCCGATCCCATTGAGAGTGAGCTACCCTCCCCCACACCTACCCCCCAACCCCCACTGACTCTGACCTCAGGCAAGTCTTGACTTCTGGTTGGCAATCCTTTTAATCATCTCTGCACCCACAGCCAACTAACTCCACAGCTGTGAGCCCATCACTCTTCCCTGACCCCTTGGCTTGAATATCCAAGCATGCTCTACATCTAAGGGCTGTTGTCAACCCCTCCTACACAGCTATGACACTTGATGTGCAGAACCCGTGCATTTTGGTACCCACAGGTGCAGTGAGGTTACTGTTACCACTCCCATATGCTCTTTAGATAACACCTCTCTAATTTCCTGCCATGTGGAATTTACGCCTGTATGGTCTTCCTCATGCCTCATTCCCACCCTACCTAAAACTCCAGATTGTCATCCTTCCTTCCAAACTATTTTTTACAGTCTTCCATCCCTCCAGAGCCTCTGATCGCTCCAACTTACACCTTCTCTGGCCTAAGCCCTCATTCTATTCCACACAAATTAACGTTTAATTGTTCTGTATCCTGGTTTCCAACTGTGCTGTTGCAGTCTTGAGAACAGGGTGTCTTTGACCTAGTACTCAGCACAATGCTAATCCTATAACAAGTGACCAGTGACTACTTACAGATGAATACATCGACCTCATCCTAATGTATGAACGATAACCTGGGACCCCACTCTTGTTCTTCCCTACCAGCCAGTGGCCACAGGGGTGCTCCTGTCTGCGTACCACGCCTAGGCAGTAGGTGAGGGGATTACATCACTTGTGTTTGGACAGTGGTACCCACATTTTGCAGAGAGGTTGGTTTGCATCTCTGCAACGACCCGTTTGCACCCCCATCTTCCTTGTGTCTGGCAGCCAGCTCCAAGACATGCCCTTTTGCTTCAGAAAGGTCGTGACCCCTGGGGAAAGTGGTTACAGGGGCAGTTTAGAAAGCAAAAGCAGCGTTCCGCTCCTGACAGTACCAGGTGAGGTTGAAATGTTGCTTCAGACTTGATATGGGGGAAAAATAGTAAGAAATAAAGATTGTTGCGAACTTCAGACACAAAACCAAGTGAGATCAACTGAACCCACCTTCCTACAGAGTGAGTGAGTTTCTCAAGAACAGAAAACAAGAGAATGATAGAATGATCTCAGCTTAGGCTGAGAGGAAGTCGTTTTCACAAGGCTCCAGAGTAATTATACTTGACCACCGATGCCACACTCAATTGATCTGCTAAACTGGTGCTGAGGGTCTAAAGCCTCAAAGACGGCAAAGACACCATTTATACTCCCTGACTGCAACTGGAAATGATAGCAGATGCTCTTATTCTGTCTTGGTCCTGACAAGGTCCCAAAGCCTCTTTCTCTGGTCTAGAAGCATTCTCCTTCCAGCTGTCTAAGTCATATCTGAAGCAAGAGAAGTCCTCCCCATCCCAGCCAGAGTAGCTGTCTTGTAGCAAGCTTCCACATGACAATGCTACATACTAGACTGCCACACTGTCTCTTCCTTATGTGTCGGAGGTTTTTCCTCTCCTTTGCCCCCTCCGGAGTTTAAGTGGGATGTAGCTTGGTCCTGGCACGTACAGGTCCCAACGCCTCTTGCCAGTACAGGTCCCAACGCCAATAAGCTAGCCTTCCTATGGCCAGGCACTGTGTTTTGAGACCAGGATAGAGTACTCAGAAAAATAGCCTCCTCAGTCTGGTTTTGTCTATGCATTATGTCGTCTGAGCCTGTAGTTACCTCTACCACCTTAATTCTTGGCAGTACCCAGACCACATTTGCATCAGTCCTGCCGCAGACTCCAGAATGGTATCAAGTGTAAGGCCTGGTCATAGAGGCAGCTGGCAGCTCGGGTAAAATGCATGTGGCCAAAGTTGTCTACCATCCTGAGAAGGATTGCTGACAACCTCATTTTATTCAAACTTAAACATGAATGAGTTATTCTAGGGGCTTTGGCGCCAATTCCAATTTGGGGCAGATGTTAACTTTACATCTTCCCGGAAAAGTTCATCTAACCACACCCTCTGGCCCATTAAAAAATTATATGAAGCTTGTTTGCTAACCAGACAGTTCATCCAGTTCCCACGCCTGGCTGGAGGAATGTGGTTTGGCCATAGACAACATTATTGAAGGTCGTTCTAGAAATGGATGAACAAATAATGCAACAGTGGTGAACTTCCTTCAGTACAGCATGGCTGCCCTCCCTCAAGTAGCACGTCACCCTTCTCCATACACACCCTGTCTCATCCTGCAGTCCGTCTGAGCTCTGGGAAGCCTGCTGCTTGATTCTGCTTCTGCCAGCCCCTCATCCCAGCCGTGAAGCATGCGCAGGCCTGCTAGGATCTAGGGTCACATATTTGTAGCCTGTCAGGTTTCTAGCTTCAGAAGCTTTAATAAGGGGGTGATTAAGTTCCCAGTGGGATCTTTCTGGTGAGGGTTAGAAAGCTTGCTCGAATTCCCAGAAGTCCCTTCTCCTTCCTTCCTGAATCACTGAGCATGTCATCTTTGGAGTAAAGTGATGGCCTGTGGTTGCCTAAAGGACCTGTGGTCAGCACCCAGATATGTTCACAAAAGCTTTACTTCGATGGAACCCGGAGATTGGGCGCTTGTGTGGGCTCGCCTCCAGAGTCCACCTACAGGAAATAGCTTTTGACACGTAAAAGGCATGCACAGGCTTCAGAGAGTGAAAATATTTCTTCCCCCCCTTCCCATGTGGACTATACACAGGAGTTTCCAGCTGCCTAAGAGGAAGCAAATAACCTGAACTCAGAGACATTACTGAACCCGGATGTTCCGGCTTGTCCGAGAAGGGGTCTGGGGAGACTTGTTAATGCTATAAGCTTCTGTGACTCTTAAGGCTGGCAAGCAGACTGGGCCCTTCCAGATCCAGCACAGAGATAGAAAAATAGGCGTCGAAGACAACATTCAGAACCAAGTGACAGTAGCCATTATCACTGTCCCCCTCCTCATACTGCATGCTTTATTGTTGAAACCAATTAGGCCAATTCCAAAGACGGGGTCTGGCCCCTTTCTCTCTGACTTTCTCTCCAGGTCTGAAAATAGGCAGTACTGGCTTCCCACAGAGCTCTAGAACGGCGCTCTACCCTTGGGTGTCATCTTTGTTTCTTGTCCATGAGCTAGATTCAAGCTTGTGAAGAAATAAATCAAATATATCCAAAAGCTTGGGATCCCCAACCAGTCAGAGTCCAGATACCTGTTCTGCCTGGTCAGCTGTCCAGATGCATGGCTTCTCACGGAACACGTTGGCGTGGTCGCTCACTCAGACCTCCTGCCTGGGTGGACCTGGCTCATTTTAAACAAGGAGCTGCACATTCAAACTTTCTGGCCTGGAAATGTGCGGGACTGGTAGAGGCACACTAGGAAGACACATCAGGAGGGACCAGGCTAGAGAGCTAGGGTGAGTCAGAGATGCAGATGGACAGTGACTCCCTAGATGTAAGCTACCGGCATCAGCCTCATGTGGCTTGGCGAGGCCACAGTAATGAATATTCAAGTCAACATTTAGAAATTCAGATAAGCCATTGTGGGGTTCCCCTATCCTGCGCGTCTAATAACCCGCATCTGACGAGACCATCCCCTAGAGGGACTGCTGATCCTTTTCTCTCTTAATCTCTTTCCCCCACCTCCCCTTAGCCCTGGGGCTTAGACTACAGGCCACTTGGCTGTGTCTGTCTGATTTGAAAGATGCACCTAAACCCAAACACTCACAGACAAGCAAGGGGCTCTGTGGTTTGCAGATTCCCAGCTACCCCCACCAGCAGAGAAAATTCTAAACCTGGTCTCTCCCGGGCCCTGGGCAGCATAGCCATTTGATATAATGAAGCTACTTCTCTAACCAGGCTGAAGCTCCTATAGCGCCAGACTGTCGTCCTGCCCCTAGCTTGACTGAAAAACAAATACCAACAGCCCAAACCATTTACTACTAGGCAGAGCAAACCGAGAGTGAAATGAAATAAGAACCAAAAAAAAAAAAAATGCTGATGTTGCCATGGCAACAATATACACACTGATCCCAGGTTTAATTAGCCAGATTTCTGAATCAAGACCCTGGGTTGGCCTCTTCCCCTCATTCTATATGGAGAAAGCAAACTCCCAAACAGTGGGGTGCAGCGCACAAATCTCCAGCAGTCCCCACCCCCACCCCACTGACCAAGTCTGTGCATGCACTGAGCCCTTTTGTTATACACATGGTGGAGGGGACAAAGCATCCTCATTATTCAGTCTTTTGTTTCCTCTGATCCCCCTGGCTCAGATCCTGGCTTGCTCTCCACTGGGCATGCACACCTGACTGCTTCTGACTTCCTGCAGGTCAGAGCCGCGCCCGCCATGCAAGGCAAGGGATGGGGTGGAGATGAGACCTGTTTCCAAGAAGAGACAAGCAGGAAGCTGGGAATGAGGATGAGATAGATACCCATGCTCGCAGGGGATGGCAAGGCCAGATTCCCCTCTCACCTGTACTGGTCATAAAGGTGATGACGGTACTGCTGATGCCCTCGTTGTCCCGGGAATATACCCGCAATGTGTACGTCATCCCGGGAAAGAGGTCTGTCAGCTGTACAGGCTGGGCCTGGGCCTTAACAGGGACAGTTTTTTTCGTATGGTTGCCTGGGGAACAGAAACCTAGGTCAGCTTACAACCAGGCACCAGGAGCTGGAGAGAGCGTTTAGGTCCCTGTTTATCTATCGAGGCAGAGAGGCGGGGAAACAGGGCTAAGGCACCCGAGGTCCAGTCCGCCACACAGAACAGGCAGCTTCAGCAGACAGCTCTAACTCTCACATGACGTCTCCCCCTGAAGTCTTCCTTCCTCACCATGCGCGGTCTTAGCACTATGCGTATCAAGATGGGCTGCCACGGCCTTGAAGCGTATGAGCAGGCCTGGACGTGAGTCACTTCCTGACTGAGAGTTTTTCTGGGAGGGCCAGCATGCTGGTTAGTATGCCACATGGTTAGTATCTCACATAGAGGTGGCTTTCGCTCCACTCTTGGGTTCTTCTCCAACTCTTTGCCACATTGCAATCTGGCATATCAGACAAAGTATCTACATCTCTGGGCTGTGGGAGGGGATGGTGGTTTCAGGAAGCTGAGAACACCCAGACCTAAATAGGGACTCCTGAGGCTCTAAAGCCCTCCTCTGACCACAAAACCTAGCGCCAGGCTTTCATCTCCTAAGAGTCTGTGGGGAAAGGAATAACCCAGCTGCCTTTTCCGGCTGGTGTACTGGCTTCATTGCTCTTGCCCATGTGAGAGAGGTGAGGGCTTCACGCTGCAGGACCAGGGGCCCTGTCTTGGAGAGGGCAGATGTTTGGAACACGATCTGCAGTCCATCCAGCTTTTGATCCCAAGCTCTGATAGAGCGCATGGGTCACAGTGAACCACTGGCTGTCTGGTCTGAGACTGCTGCTTTCCACTAGTCTGGGCACTGAGTGTGTCTGCAGCTCAGTTCTGTGGCCGGGCCACAGCAGAGCCATCAGAACACCCTGGGTCTCAGTCAGATCAATACAGAAATGAGACCAGGTTCACTTTAGGAGACTCGGCATCCTTATTCTGGGTAAGAGTGGACACAGGTCACAGTCCACGGGTCCTCCACAATGCATGCAACTCTAGGCTTCCGCTAACGGCTTCAGAGGTCCCCTTCTGCTCAAGGCTGTTCCTTCCACCTCCGCTATCTCTGGTAGGGATCGATTTCATGAGGCTAAAATGAAGCTAGGCTAAAAAAGCTTCTAAGCCCGAGGGAGTTCAACAGGATCTCCTTAATGGGCATCTACCGCTACCCACCAGCGCTGCGCCGCTGCCGCCACCCCCACCCCACATAGCAATGCTTACTGTCGATGTACTCAACCACAAAGTCAGTTCCAGGCCTGAAATTGTGCTTCCAGGTGATGTTGGCCCATTTACTGTTGGGGAGCACCGTGACGTTCCAAATGGACTGCTCGTCGGGGGCTGGCGGACGGGTTAGAAGAGGAGTTAGTGGTGAGGACAGAGGTGGCACGGGAGACTCAGAGAGGTACATCCATATACATGCACACTCTCACTCATGCCCAGAGCCTGCTGGGAAAGGAAGGAGTCGGGAAAGGCTGTGCACTCGGCCCAACAGAGCTACAGGCTGCAGTCTTGATAGCCAAGCCGAAGGTAGTTAGCTACCCAGGGCTGAACAGGAGCAGCCAGGGGACCTGTCTGCACTTGAAGGGGGTCAGGAAGTTATCTCTCACACCTCACAAGATGGGAGTAAGATAGGAACAAGAGTAGGCTTCCGGTCATGCCACTTTATTCCCGTTTTTGGATTCCTTGCCATAGATTGAAAGAGTGCAAGGGAAGAGGCAATGGAACAGGCCCCGTGGTCAGGACGCCAGCAGACACGGAGAGCAGGCTGTGCATCTCCAACAGGAAGAAGAGGAGTTGCTTTTGAAAAATCAAACCGATGTTCCTCGGCGTGTGGCTCGGTGGCAGTGTACTTGCGGGGCACGTGGGTTCCACACCTAGCACCGCCAAAAATCATGGAAGAATGACTGGCAGTAAGGATGGCACTAAATGCAGGCAAACTCTCCTGGCTTCCTGAAGCTAGAGAATGCCACTCCAGGCAGGTGACTTGGACCTGAGGCCCTCTGATCAATGAGTACCTGATGGCCTGTACTGTGTGGCCTACGACTTCAGGGTCCCTAGTAGAGTCAGAGTTGACATCCCTGTCACAAGCCAGATGCGACCAAAAGATGATGAGCTTTCCTTGGTATCCACGCCTTGGTGTTCTCTACACTAGAACCCTGCTTGTTGGCTTCCTAGCCACTGAGCCACCGAGGCTCGATCTCCTCGTAACAAAGAGGACAATAATTATCAAGCACCTGGGGGCTGGGAACTACTTTATCAAAGCCACAGAGCTGTCTGAAACCATAGCCCCACATACAGGAGAAGGGCGGCAGCCGCCCGATGCAGGCGTCCCAGAAGTCTGATTACTACATTTCCCAGCAAAGACTTAGCAGTAGAGGACTAGCCTGGATGCTTGTAGTTCAAAGGCTTTACAAGCGTGGCTCCTGTATATTTAATTAGAATGCAACGGGGCACTGTCACCGACTCAGTTGTCAAACATAAATGAAAAGAGTGTATTGACGGTGCATTTATTCATTATCTATCTGCCACGAGATGTGATGTGATGGGAGTCTGCGGGGCTGGGGAAGTGATAAAAGATTTTCTGATTTTCACTTCAAAGAAGTGTTTTTTCCCCACTGCAATCCCGTCAGGTTGCCCCAGGTGAACACAGTGTGTGTCAAGTGAGGGCTCCCGAGAAAGGCTCCACTAATGGCGGCAGAAGGTCTGCTGCCCGGGAGTGGGGGAAGACAGGCTTCTTTTCTGCCCCACGTTCCATTTTGATCACGCTGGCTTCTCTCCCGATTCCCTCTTCCTGGAAGCTCAAGGCTCTTGTAGCAGTAATGGAATTGATTAGCTCCACTTTGGGGGTCTTTCCTGCTCCTCAGCCCGGGACCCTGTACAATCATAGCATTGACATCTCTACACTAAAGGGTTTGACCTCTCAAGGTAATTAATACTGAGTCAAATCTGATGCCTTCAAAGGCAATGAGGTTTGGGGTGCTCTTAGGAAAGGCTGAGCAGAGGCCGGAGTGAAGGCAGTGACGGAAATGCTTGCCGAGCAAGTCTGTCAAACTAAGGTAGGATCCCCAAAGCCCAAACAGAAGCTGAGTACAGAAACACAAGGGTGTGTAACTGCAGACCAGGAGGCCGGAGGCTGAAAGATGAATGTGAAGTTTGCGGGCCCAGTGTGTACAGCAGCAAACCACAAGAGACCGTCTCAAATAAGATGGAAAGCTGGCACCAATAGTTAGGGCTTTTCTCTGATCGTCATGTATGTACCTGTGTTCACACATGCTAACACGCACACACATATTATATACACAGAGAAAAGAAAAAAACCAGAGCAATGGGAGACCACGGTGATTTTGAGGCAGAGACCATACAGAAGGGTCAGGACGATGACTGCGTAAGAATTGGGGTGTTCAAAAGAGAGGAGCCCACAAGGTGAACTCTGAGGGGCCCAAGGTGAAGTCAAAAGGAGGCCGTGATTAGCATGGTTCCTAGCACAGAAGAGCTAGGGGACAGCACCCACATCTAAGATGACACAATGGGTGCCCTGCGAAAGGAAAAGTTATGAAACCTTTTATGTTATGGTAGAAGACAAGATGAAGATGAAATTTCATTTAAAAGATTCCCTGGAAGCTGAGATACTTCCCGGTGGTCCCCAAGCTGTCACAAGACTGCGGCTGAGGCCAGGCCCTCTGCAGCTCCAGACAAGGTCTACGCCTGGGCTGTGAGTCATGGGGGTCAGTCCTGCCCGCTGTAAGAATGACATTTCTAGGTTAGGATGCTTGGCTCGCTACTGTGAATTGAAGCCCTTTAAGGATTCAAAAAGACTCCCTCTAGTGAAAATCCCTCACTACGCCCTAGAGGACAGTGACAGATGGTAGCACCTGATTGAGTAGAAGGCCTCACCTGGGTTGAATCACCCCCCCCCCCCCCCGAACCTCCATGTTTACATTCCAGTATGGCACCTCTAGCCTTTCCAAGGGTTGAAGGGCTCAGCTGTGACTCACCTGCCTCTGCTTACAGCTCACTTGACACCACATAATTGAGCAAATACAGACAGGGCTGTCCAGCCTCCACCTCAGTCAGAGGCTACTAGGCAGGTGGGTGGGAGGCAGTGAGACTGGGCAGCGGGAGGGACTTGCCCAGGAAGCAAAAGCTGTGGAGACTGGGGGTCGGGATCTAACGATTCTGCAGGAATGGGAGGGTTCTGGTACTTCCTGAAGTCTTTCTGGCTGCTTCGTGTTATTTTTATAGCTGGCCCCCTGGCCTCAGGAAGTTAGAGATCCTCTACTCTGTGATAATACAAGGTATATGCTTAGGATACAGAAATGGTCGGATTCTCCAAGGATCTTTTGATGCTCAAAGAGCAGGCTTGTGGAGCACAGGGGCCCTGATGGCCATCCCTACAACTCTTGCAGTTTCCCTCCAGGTACATGTTTTAGGAGTGATAGAAAAACAGTGAAGCACAGTTAGGCATCATGGCATGACCCGGGAACACCATTTCCTGCACGCTCTAACTTTTAGAAAGCAATACCTGCAAGGAGTCCTTGGGGACAGAGGTGCAAGGGTGGGACAGGGGTTTCAGAGCCAGAGCCGCATAGCATAGCAGCCTCTCCCTGATCCTCCTCCTGGCCTCTGTCCCTAGAGGTGGACAGACATGGTGAAGCCAGCAGTTCTCTGGGCCAGGCGCACAGCCATTAGAACCTTCACTTCCTGAGTACCCGTCCCTGGCTGACTACTCGGCATACGCTTGGGATTCTCTCTGAGAAGCCTGGTCCCCTGTGGAAGATCTGATTAGCATTACGGAGTGCTGGGTAGTGAATGACCACCCATGTGTGCTCTGGGCAAGGTAGAGAGCATGGCGGGGCTGGTCTGGTCATCGCCACTCCGGAGCCCGTCGCTCAGCCAGGGAAGTCTGGGTTTGTCTGGGGAAGCTGGGAGGTGGGCTCAGAGGGGCCAGGAACATGGGCAGTGCACAATACCGGTTTCGTGAATCTTAGTCCCAGTGGTGGTAGTGGGAGGACTCTCCGTAGTGGTGGTGGTGGTGGCGGCGGCAGTGGTTGTAGTAGTTGTGGCAATGGTGGTGGCGACGGTGGTAGGTACGACGGTTGGAATGATGGGAACTGTTGTGGCTTCACTGGTGGCAGCAAGGGCAGTAGCATCAGTACTGCTCACAAGGTCTGTGGTACCCACGGTAGTCGGGGGCAATGTGGGAGGAGCTAAGATGGAAGTGTGAAACAACCGAGTCTGGTTGGTCTGGCAGCACACAGCTAGCACATCCGGCCCCCACGTGCAAGACAGGCAGCCCAGTGGCAAGATGGGCTCTGAAGTCAGAAGCCTCCCCAAGCATCCGCACTGGTCACAGGACCCAAGCAACCAACATACAGCCATGGGAGAGGAAGAAAATGAAGCTGGTGTGTGGTTCATTTTCTTCTCATGGTCTGTGTAGCTTGAAGCACCCAGCATGCATTCAACCAGGGACCAGGATAGTGGTCAAAGGACACACGCACTGAACCATCTGAACCCCAGGGATGGCACAAACTGTGGGTCACATACCGCCTACAGAATCTCAGAAATACCAGGTGGGTCCAGCCCTGGAGCTGGTGGGAGGAGGCTTCCACGGACTCAGAGCAGCCAGCCACTCCCACTTCTTCATTCCAAAGGCCCCTCCCCCCCATCTCTCTGTGCTTTCTGTCCCCCTCCCCAATCTTGTCCTTCTTTGCTTACTGATGGCTCCCCCCCCATCCCCAACCTAAACTTCTTGCCTTTCTGTCTGGGATATTTAGGGTCCACAGACCCCAAGTCCTTCCTGTTCATATTTGAACCTAGAATGGATGACAGTGTAGTCTGTGATTAGCAACCTTAGCCTACCAGCCGCAGAAAGGCATGCAAATTGTAGGACAAAGGAGCTGAGTGCCAGGCTCCCTCTCTGCGGAAACTTCCATCAATGCTCAGCCAGGCTCACGCTCCGCTTCCATCTAAAGCGGACTCTTCAAGTTAGTTGGCCCCTGGGCCTAGTCCACAATGCAGCCACCTCTTCATAGTGTTCTTCTATTGAACGAACAAACGGGACGCTACTGAGGGGCAGCATTTGTTGGGACTAAGAGTGCAAGGATGACCAGGCAAACAAGAGAGAGCAGAGTGGTCTCTCCTGCCACATCACCGCTAATGACCTGACCACTGTCTACCTTCTGGTGTTGGCAGTAGGCAGAGACTTAGACAAGAACCGTAACCTTAACTTCTGAGAAATTGTGACATGCTATTCTGCCTCAAATCTTCCGAGACCCTGAGAAATAATACCCTCTGCATCTCCCATCCCCACAGAAGAGGGCCAGGCCAGGGATGGAAGCCAGAGAGCTTTCCCTGGGAGAATCAGGCTCCTGAGCCTAAGATGTTTCAACCAGAACGTGGTTTATTTTACTTCCATGGGCCTCTGAAGCATCCCTATGTGCAAAAGCAGAGCTATCACTGAGCCCAAAGTATCCAAAATCCAAATGGATTAGATGACCATCCATTATGTCTCAGAGAATCCAAGGGAAGTCCAAAGTCAATAACAGTGTATTCCCCAAACTTCAGTCAACTTTCAGGCATCAAGAAGGTACCAGGAGGACCTGGCAGGGCGGGGCAGGGAGCAGGAGAGAAGCCTCCCGGTCATCTTGTTCAAACCCAGGGTAGCCCTAGGCCAGAGAGTCCGCTCAGTGCTCTTAGCACTCATCGCGACGGGACTGGCTTATCCTACCCACCAACACGCCTGTGGAAGCATGAATTCACAAGCAGAAAAGCAGAGAGACTATGAGGCGCAGATCAGCTATCTCAGGGCTGGGTCTGTATCCACCATGACCGTAACCACAGTGAGATACAGGAAGAGACTCTGCACAAGACAGTTCTCGCTTAATTCTTTATGAATAATGCATTTTCTAGCACTTTCTGGAAGATGATGGGTTCACAAGGTCCTCTTTTCTATGACTATTTAAACGGTGTCATGAGAAAATACTTGAGTCACTGCCTCACCCTGTCATATAGCCCAGGAACCTGGGTTTCCTTTCCTTCAGATACAGGAGCTGTACATTTTCCAGGGCCCATGAGTCCAAGTCCATTTTCCTCAATGTTCTCCTATGAACACTGATTCTTTAACATACAGGGACACACACTCACATCTCCTCTGACAGCCACTCTGATCACATATAAAGGAAGGCATTCTCTGTGGTCACAGCTCCTGGGTTCTTCCCCTTGGGCTCTGAGCGAGCTTCAGGGTATAGGTGAGAAGTGGAAATGGAGAGAGAGGGCAGGAGCTACTGGAAGCCCCCAGGGGTGTCCCCAATGGAGTTCCCTAAAGAGTAGACCCCCCGAGGCCACAGCCAGTGAATCAGCATGCTCTTGACACACTCATTGCTGTGTCTGTTATACCCAGGTTGGAGGGTCACAGGATACAGGGAGGGCAAGCCAAGTGCAAAGGCACCATAGCTGGAGAGAACCATCCAAAGCCTGGGGTGGGTAGGCAGGAAGGGCATGAGCTTTTCACAAGGGGACTATGCACTGCTCATGCCTGTGAGAACATTCTAACCTGGGACTGAGTTGGGGAGAGGATGGAAGACTGGTGAGCCCTGAAGAGGGGTTGGCGTTAACAGAGGGGGGTCACGGGGTAGGCAGACATATTTCTAGGCTAAAAGTCGTGTCTAGCCACAGCAGGAACTGTGATTCTGGACAAAGCCCTGGCTGGTACTGCTTGGTGATCACAACCTAGGGAGAGCCATGAGGTCGTTTAGGAAAGCCTGGATCTGGAAGCTGGGAGTCTGCCAATATAGGGAAGGCCAACGCTGTAGACTGTCTCAGGCCCCACGGAAGCGACACACACAGCTAAGGACTTGAGCGTTTGGGGGGAGCACCGTGTAGCGATGGGGAGGTGACACATCTTGCTCATTTTCTCGTTGTCCTAAACCTGCCACGGAGCTGAGCTTCCATCAGCTACCCACCCGACATTTGCAGCTCTGAGCTGAGTCAAAGACAGGAACAGCTTCCAGGCATTCCAAGATGGAGTGTTTGCTCCAAGATTGTCCACATGGCATGAAAACTACCCCAGCCAAGTCGCAGACTGTTAGACAGATGGGAAGCAATCCTAGCAGACTGAAGATACAGGTGGACGGGAGGGATTATCTTCGTTGGGCGATAGAGGAACTGATCAACTTGGGGGAAGTGACGAGGCTTCGTGAGGATGAGAACAAAGAGGGTGGAGGGCTGGACACAGCTCCCCTTGAATAGACTCACGCTCTACTCCCCCAGAAGGTGTTGTGCATGCAAAGCTGACAACATCTGATATAACTGGCATGTCTGTCTCAGTTACCAAAAAGTACAATCTGCCCTTCCCTGTGTGTCATGTGGAAGTTGGTGCCTGGGAAACACGCTTGATTGACAGCAGAGACCCTGGGCCCATTCTGCACGGCGTGCCGAGTTTAGATCTTTTAAAATTGGAAGGAGGACGTGGAGGGGGAGTTGGAGTGACACTTCTCCTTGCAACTGCAGCTCACAGGAGGGCTGCACAGACTGCCCTCTGAATGAGGCAGACTTCTCACTGCTGAATCCTCTACATGGGGTCTGGAGGGCCCAATGAGGAGAGAAGACAGGAAGATGCTTGGCCAGAGAATGAGCGTTGAGTGGACTTGCCCCAAGTACCTCTTATCTCCACTGTGGAAGAGACTCACACATGAGCCGGGAAGATAGGGCGACCCTCCCTCTAGCATGGCAAGAATGGTTTGCTCTGTGATCCCCAGGCCTTGGACAACGCCTGTGTCTCACATCCTGGAAGAGGGCTTGTGGGTGTAGCACTGGCCCAGCTGGCTGGCCTGGTTACTGGGTAGGAGGAAGAAGGCTGAGGTAGGGAAGCATGGTGGCTTCTTATTACTGGTGGATCTAGCTGGCAAAACATGAAACCATAGAGGGATATGCAACAGAAGCAGAGTCAGCGTAGGAAGCAGAGGGTGGAAATAAACTGGCGTCAGTAGGGAGCAAACCAAGTGAGCTAGGAAATACAGAGCAAGCTCGGATTCCTGCCTGGCTCCTGATTCCCTCACCTGAAGGTGTGTCTTCACAAAGTTTGTTTCTTTATGCTGTAATGCCCAGGGCGTTCTGCCCTCAGCTCCTAACTCGTGAGAAAATTCAAGCTCAGAGGACTAGGAACCCAGGCAGCGCTAGCTCCCCTGACTTGAGAGCAGCCCTTGGTAGAGCTTTGATGGCTGTCAAACCACCAACATGAGCACTGAAAGGGAAAGTTGTTAGCAGGTTGGCTTTAACACAGACCCACCTGCCCAGCTCCTGACCCCAAAGGAGAAGGGCTATCTCCATACTGAATACTGAGGAACTGCGTTCCCGGAGTCAAGGCCATCAATCCCTGACACACAGTAGGGCTCCAAGCCCTGGAGCCCTGGTCTCACTCACAGACACGCTTGCTTATTCTCACTGACTGGAACATACACTAGCTGGTGGAATGGCGCTGGGTCTCCCCATGCAGCATGCAAAGGCCAACATGCACGGTGTGCTCACCCTTTCAGGAGACCATGGCATCACCAGAGCTAGGAGCCTGCTGTTCCCTCTATAGCACACCTTCTAGAGCCATCTCTATGATCAGAGATGTCAGGTCCAGCAAGGCTCGGGTGGCCACAATAGGTTTTCTCTCGGCTTCAGAGGGTTCTACATGTGAGAGCCCTTCCGAGCCAGCCTCCGTCATAGGGACAAGCATTATGTGAGACGAGAGAGCACGTTCTCGTTCTCTAGTCAAGCTCTCTAAACACCTTCCTCTCAGGTTTGGCTTCCCCACTGAAAGGGTGAGGCTGGAGCATGCTTTTTAGCCTGCGTCACTTTCTCTCGCTGGACTCTGGCCAGCATGGGCTCCATCTGCACTGCCCCGTGCCATGCCCGTTACCTCTAGGATGGTACAATACCTGCAGTCGGAGTAGCTTCAGACACAGCACCCAAGATGGCCAGAGAGAGAGGGAGAGAGGATGAGAGGGAAGAGAAAACAGCATAGGTGAGACCACAGAAGAGAGCAGAGGGCCTGGCTCAAGCCCGACGCCAGGGGTATGGGCAGGCGCTAGATGCGACTCTGAGGATGCTAAGTAGTGTTCAGGGAGTCATGCTCAACACCACTGGAGCCAGGCGGGTTCCTGTTGTCCCATCTGGGCCTTGGAGACCTTTCTAACACATTACGTTTCTACCCATATTCGAGGGCTTGCTATATAAGAGGTGCCTGCAGGCACAGTGCAGGCAAAGTGTAACATTCCAACTTTTTTTCCCCAAGGATTCGTCCTGCCCTGGCTGGGTTAAGTGGCCCTCTGTGGTGCCAGGAAATGAGGATGAAGATGCAGGTTGGACAGGAGCAGGCAATTCTAGGCAAAAAGAGCACCTGCATGATGCTAGGTAGTAGTGAGTGAGGGGCTGTTCCCAGGTCATTCCTTCAAAGTATGATGACGCTGAAGGCCCTGGAGCTCTGAAAGCACCTGACCTGGTTTTCTGCTGCCTCAGTTTCCCCCATTAATTGTACTTCATGAAATAAGGAATGCAAATATGATTGAGAGCTCTAGAACAAATCTCTGAAAATTTCCACAAATCCAAAACGTTCTCTTGTCTTCTGGAGTTGCAGGAATTTCCCATCATGGTCACTGGGGTTGGACAAAGGGGCTTTGTCTGCTGTCCTGAGCCGGGATGAGAGGCTTTTTGGCCATGTCTAGAAGTACAGAGAGACTGTACCATAATCTGACAGTCTCTGGTAACAGATCCCACCAGCCCTAATCAATTCCCTCAACGTTCAGGGGTTGGAAGAGAACACCAGGGTCGGGAGTTTGTCTGACTACTCCTTATCTAGGAGACCAGAGAGGGACACAGGACCGAGAGTCCTTTCCCAACGGCTGCCATAGCTATACAAGAATACTGAGCTGAGGTGGCAGGACCTGACAGTCCCCCTACGAAGCACAGTGCTCTCCCAGGACAGAGGATAAATAAGAATGGTCACAAGAGCCCATCTGGGTCCGGATCAGACCACAGGACCACATGGGAGTCAGGCACTAGCCACGATCATGGGACAGTCCCAGGGATACTTGCTCACATCGCTTTTTTGGTATCCCCTTACATATTGAATCTCCCTAAACTTCCTGCCCTTGGCAGCACCTTCATTCAGGCAGAAAGACAAGGAGACATTCTTGAGGATGCCTCTAGACATTGTGAACTTCCTATTATCTTTATGTCCCTTGCTTCGGGTATAGTGTCAGCCTTGGTACGTGTGGGTGGGTCCCCCGAAAAGGCTGTTGCAGAGACTATTGTATCTCTGGAGAGGTAATGGGTGCTCACCATTTATAAGGCGCTCCCAGTGTTGAGGCTTTTGCAGTCCAATTTTTGGGGAGGTTACAATGAACCGAGCAATGCATTCAAATGAGCCGAGAGCGCCTTCTAGTGTACACTCAGGTCAGGCGCAGCTCTGGCTTGGGATTCTTAGTGGTAGGGACTGGCCTTGACTGAGTTTACTTGTTCTTTGTGAAACTGGCTCTGCAAAAAGTTGCTCCCAGCTCCCACATCTCTGCAACCAGATACCTCATCTTACTCATGTTGCAAATGGAGAACATATGTCCTGCTCTACTCTTGATCCAGACAAGCACTTTACCCTATCTCCTTAGCTCTATATGTCCTTGGCCAAAGACAGGATGTTCCCAGAGTCCTTAGGGAGAATTCTCAGTAATATTCTTGCCTCCCTCAGTAGAGGAGCAGTTTGACTCTTTGGGGTTCATCCGGATTGCTATTTCTCATGTCCCCTTGATTGCCTCTCACCTCACATGTCCTTTCTTATTCCCCTGCGAGGATGGACAGTGGATAAGTAGTTGATCAAGTCAAGACAAAATGGAGGGCCAGTCTGCCTGTACATCTAAGAATGATGAGTTTTCCTGATGCAGTACTGATATTTCTTATCACCCAAGACAGGCTATCTCCTGCAGGCCTCACTTCCCTTCCTCCCTGGAAGGCCAAATACAGTTTCTGGTGTGTTTCCTTTGGTGTCTAGATTAGCTATGGCCTTTTACTCTAAGGACTGCCACCATAAACCTACCTTCATTTGGAGGTGCTGGGGACTCCTCCGTGGCTGCTTCTCCAGAGCCCACTTGCGTCCTGGCACTGAGGGAGAAGCGGTAACGCGACACGGGGTCTGCTCTCTGCACCGAGAACTTGGTCTGGTTGGGAGAGAAGTTTTCCACCATCTGCTTTCCCAGTTTGGTTCCATTAACTGGGGAGAGAGGCGGGGGGCGGGGCTTAGTCCCTGCCCGGTTATAAGACAGAGTCTGGAATTTCTGGAAGGGGAACGGGGCCCCTGCCTAGAAATATTCAAGCTTTGGTTTAAAGGCAGGGTGCTGGGCACCCACACACACACTCCCATTGGGACCTCCCATTATAAGTACTGAGGGCTTCCTTCCATTTGTCACTGAGCCCAGTGCCTCTAGCTTCCTGAAATCACGTGGTCAATTCTAAAAGGTCAGTTTACACTTTCCCAAGCCTTCTGTCAAGGTCAAATCTTTGGAATTCTTTTCTTCTGTCCAAATAGAACCAGGGAAACTCCCCAGGGCCTTGATTGCAACGGCCTCTTTTGTAAAAGATCACTTTCTTCGATACAGGAGAGGAAGGGTCAGGTCCAGAGATCAATTCCGAACAGCATGGAAGACACACTGCTAAATAACAGGTCACTGGCCCTTTGAGCTTCCCAGAGAGGGGCAGCACTGTCTACACTAGATGTCTTGACATTTTTGGAGTGTGATGACATCCCTGTTCCTGTCTGGAGACTCCTGAGCATCCTCAGATGCCTGTGCACACACCATTTGCCCATCAGATAGAAGGCTGATGGGGTGAGAGAGGAACTCTCCTGTTTAGACTTGTAGGTGTTGGAGACTATAAGCTCCGGGAGGGCTGGGACTGTCCCCCTAGTTAGAATTCCCTTTGCTGCCTCCTGCAGGTGGGGCTGTGTAAGAAGAGCCGGGCCTGGGTCCTGCCTGCTCCCTGACTTATGGGGGGCTCTCCCTTAGAGCTCTCATTCCTACGCAATGCCCTCTGCACCCATAAGCTTCCGATCTCCACTCCTCAAGAAACTAGTGAGAAACGGTTTGTGGTTGCATCTGATTGAGAGAGAGCAGAAACACAGAACATACAGGGCACGTATCTGAGAGTGTATCCAATCAGGATTCCGTTGGGGTGCTCTGGGTGGTCCCACTCCAGGTTGATGGTCTCCAGGTTGGGCTGTCGGACTCTGAAACGCCTGGGGGCACTGGGTACTTGGGGAAGGAGGAGGGAGTCAGGAGGTGAGGGCAGGAAGGATGAGGAGAACACAGAAAACAAAGTACAGGCATGAAGGCGTGACCGTAGGTATCCCTGTGCTGGACTACTGCTGAACCCGGCCCTAGCTCCTCGGGGGCAGAGCCTGCTGCCTGCCTGGCATGCACTTTCACCTGGTATAAAGCCAAAGGGCTCAGCGACTGCTGTTGAACTGGGGGGGGGGGGAAGTCAAGTGAGTTTGCTTTTAGCAGCTACCCTGGCATTGGGACAAATTAGGGGGCATCAATCCTGCAAATATACCTCCAAACCACAGAGCCACTCCCAGGCAGGGAACCAATCATACAACTGTCTTGTGGCAAGGGTACAGTTCCCAGTCCCCCGGCCAAGGGCTCTCATCACTGGCTGCAGCAGCAGGCCCCAGCTTCTCAGCTGGGGATCCGAGCTCTATCGGGGAGGAGATAGAGACGCAGGGCAGAGCACCTGGAAAGGGGTGGGGTTGGGCGATGGGGAGAAGACTGGTGATAGGAACCAAACTGAGGAAGGAGGGAGAGACGGGGATAGAAGAAGACAAGAGGGATGAACAAGGGAGATGTGAGAGGAGGAAGAGAAGAAAAATAGGAAACAGTTAAGGAGGGAGGGAGGAGAAACAGAAGGCATAACTCATGCCAAGTGGATAAAAACTGATAGGGAACCAAGGTGGTAACAGAACTTTGTAGACATCTGGAGCCCAGGGTTATATCAAACCACAAACCCTCAGGAGGTTGGGGTGACACTTGGCAGTACTCTATACACACAGGCCAACTTCCCAGGACTGTTTCTTGATGCTGTGGAGGAGGCTTGCAGCGTCTTAGGTGCTGGTAAGCAGGACATCAAAATGGTCAGATGCACATACGCCTTCTCCTCAGAGGATGTGCCACAGCCAGTCTCATAGCTTCTGTCTGGAATGCCATGGGCACGCTGCACAGATCTCTTGATAAACAAGTCTCTGTGAGGGTGGGTCACGTCGGTGTTGGCTATCCATTTGCCGAGGTCCCCCTGGCTGTCCATGTCAAACCATGCCGCTCCAAACTCACCGGTGGCACTACCCTTGTCCAAACCCATGTTGAAGAGCTGCGGGTCAGACCTACCTCCTTCCGGGGTGGTGAACTCCTTGGTTTCACTTCGAGGTCCGTCACCTCTCCCATTGACCACAACCATCTCCAGCTTGTAGTTACTGTAGGGGAACAGGCGAGCCACCACGCCCCGGGGACGGTCACCAGGGAAGCTGGCCTGCTGTCTCTTCTGAGACACCCACAGGTTCTTCAGCAAACTGCTTTCCCTCCAGTAGTAAGCCTTTGAGACAGAGGCAGGCTGGTCAGCGGCTAGGCAGCAAGGCCAGGTTAGTGGTTAGTGGTGGTAGTGACCGGTCCTGTCTTTGCTTGGTACAGGCTGTTCTCAGTTTCAGATGACCTCATCCTCCCCATTCAGGATAGGACAGCAGGACAGCCTTAGGGTCCCGACCATGAATAGAATAACACTGAACATGAAACAAGGTTAAAATTTTCACCAATCTTTGGAGCCACGCCACCACATCTTTGGAGACTATATCCCAGCCGGGTAACATGTCGTACAGGGAGAGTCCACGCCACAACCATAAATGTGAACCAGGGATCCTGGCACAGAAAGTTTTGTGCTGGTGCTCAAGACCATTTTGCTTTCAGTTGGATTAGTACAGTTTAGGGAGACAGAGGGTGGGCACACAAGGAGCAGGTTGTCCCAAACGGTCGACGTATATGAACAATGGTTGAATTAATTCTTGGAAGCCAAGCGATTTCTTCACATACCATTGACGATCTTTCAGATGGCAGACACACGCCCAAGTCAGTAGGGTACAGGGGTGTAGGTAGCCGAGCTTGGATGGGAAGGGTGGCCTTGGAGGTGGCAGAGGTGAAGGGTATGGCGAAGGTCTTGTTAGCAGTGGTAGGAAGCCATGGGACAACATGTCACAGCAGTGTCGCCAGCAAAGTGGTGAGGAAATCCAGTCTTATGGAGACTGATGAGTACTTCAGTAAGAACAAATCTCCAGGTCAGCAGGTTAAGGGTTAAAAGTTAACTGTTGGGGAGGAGCTAGGTCAGGGGCACCTGGCCTTCCTTTCTTTAGTTCACTGCCAAGTTCCAAGAAGGGACAGACCCCCATCTGGGTGTCCCCAGCTGTCCATCAGCCAACTCATGACCTCTGAAGTCACAGACTCAGGGGGAACCCATGCTCTGTCACCCACACTGCCCAGCCAGCTGAAATGCAGCTACTCTCCTGAGGAAAAGGCCTGGGTCACTTCTCCCTACAACCTCAGTCCAGCCCTCTGAGCACATGTGACTTGGCACAAGCTGTTCCTGGGCTTAAAGCACAAGAGGCCAGGGTCTTTGGAGTCAGGTAGCAGAGTTGGCTGAGGTGACAGGGAGGCAGCTTATATCCCTTTAGTGGTTTTGCCTGTTAGTGTGGCTTTCTGCAACCAGGCCGGGGAAGCAGACAGCTCAGCAGGAGCCTCTGAGGAAAAGGGAGCAGCTCAGGGGTGCTACGGTTATACACATGAAGATATGCATGTCTGTTCACATATGAATATCAGACATGTGTGCTCTGCAGTCCCTGCTGAAACCCAGCCCCCTCCTAGGGAGTTCTAGCCAAGCTTGGCCTTTCAGTACACCATGTGTGTTCCTATAGGCGTGAGCTGTATGGTGTTCCTGTTAGTAAGAGTCCAATCCCATATGATTCTTCCATCGAGTGATGATTGTAGCTATCATGACGTCACTTTACAGAGTGTTACATGTATGGTCATGTTGGTGCTGTGTACAAAGGTCTACTGGGCCGCCAGTCACAAACAGCAATGCAATTGTACTGCTTGGTGCTCATCATCCTTAGATTACTGGGGTACATGTTTATAATACCATCTATGTTGCTATTTTGCTTTTGGAGTGTTGGGGATGGAACCCAGGTTCACGAATGTTAGGCAAGTCCTCTGAGCTATACCTGGGCCCTGCATTTTTTATCCTATTTGGAAAATGCAGCTTACTGTAAAACAGTTTTCAACATTGCACTGGCCACAGCCTTGCACACCTTACGCTTGCTGTGTGTGTTGACGGCAGTAAGCTGCCCTGCTGAGGAACTGGCTTATACCAGCTAGGTTCGTCTTACTATGCGCCGTGATGCTGGCACAATGACAAAACTAGCTAGTGATGCATTTCTCAGAACAGATCCCTGTTGATAAGTGATACGTAATATACATAAATATATGTATGCATGTATATGTTCCCCGCTGGGTAAATCATCTTGAATCAACTTTAGATTCCACGAGTACTCCTAAGGTTCCCTTTAGATCCCCTACACACCGTGGCTGCTACCCCTTCCCCTGGTTAGCAAGAAGGCGGTTAGGTGGGGCTGGGGGCTGGCCTTCTCACTCGGTACTCCCTGAGCTGGCCCTGGACCGTGTCAGAGTAGACTCGGTTCCACTGAAGGCTGATGGCTGTGCTGTTCAGGACTCGGATTTTAACTTCAGTGGGCGCAGCCCTGGGATCTGTAATGTATGGGGACAGAGAGCTGGTTAAACAGGCAAGGTTGGCTCTTGGACTCTAGGGTCCCCTACTCTACTATATTCTGGGTACTCCAGGCAGCAGTGAAGTCTTAGGACAAAGGGTGACAATCCAGGTGACCAGAGCAATGATTTGTGGCCCCCAAGTGCAGGGGTCATCTAACTCCCTTTCCACTCTCTACCTGTTCCCACTGCTCTTTCTGGACCTTGTTAGCTGAGTACCATTTCCTCAAGGTGCCAACTTTCCTTGAGGAGTTTGGTCAATAGGAGGTGCCAACAGGCAGTGCCAGGGTGGAAGTAAAGGGGAGTGCACATTGCTTCCCCTAGCTCTGCTGGGCTGCAGGCTGGCAGTGCTGCCCTCCTTCCTCTGTCAGATCCCCTACCCAGAGCCACAGCTTGAGACAATACTCACAAGCAGTGGTGACTCATGTGTCCCCTGCCCCTTTGAGGCTCAAAGGGAAATCACAAGTTCTTGTTAGCCCTCAGGAGGCTCAGAGACCTTAGGGCTCTCCTTGAATACTCTTCAAAAAAATGATCAATAACCAATTCTGAGTGTACCAATAGAAACACTATCTGTAAAAAGAAAATGGCCCAATTTTGATCAGAAAAGGAACATGGCTCCCACTGTGACCCTGGCTCTGCAACCAAAGCGAAGCGGCTGCAGGGGTGGGTGCACAGGGCCCAGAGTGGAAGGACAGGGCAGAAACCATGGGGTCATCCAGGAAGTCTGCAGTCACACTCACTGCCTGGCAGCCCCCCTAGACTCCTGTCGAAAAGTGTCATCCGTGTAGAGGTGGGACTGGCTGGGGGCCCCTCTGCTCATTTCCAGTGGGCCCAATCCATCATTGCTTCTGGGACTTGATCCTCACAGCTTCCCTCCTCACCATCATGGACCACTGACCTCCCCTGGAGCCCAGTCCCGCCTTCCGTGTGCACTCCTAGTGAGATCTGCTCTCGGCCCTTCTTTCTGCTCCCCACCAATCCCCGAATCTCTTCTAGAGTCAGACCCAGACTCAGACCCAGACCCAGCTGTTGAGTCCGGTTGACTCTGCCAAAGCTCTTCTTTGCCCACAAGTTGTGGGTTTGATGCTGAAACACGAGACACGGAGGCCGGGCACACGCCTTCACATACAGGTCTAGAGTGTTGATGTGCCCAGGGCTGACTTCCTAAGAACATCCCATTTCGAGTTCAGTTCCGAGGGCCAGGAACAGTGTTGGGATACTTGGCAGAGGGTGGGCCAGGAAGACTCTAGTTAGTGCTCTGTAGACTTCACTTCTGTGCCCTGCCTTGGGTGCCTAGCCTTTGCCCTGATTCCTTGGAGCATCTAAATAGCTCTTTCAAATGGTAGGTCTAAAGCCTTTCTTGGTGCCAGCAAGCACGCTTGGCGGTAAAGCAACCTTTCGGGATCTGGGGACCTGGGGACCTGAATTCTTTTTTTCAAGCATGACATTTTCTGTTGTAGAATCCTTGAAAGGGTTGTCTCTAGACTCTGTTTTTTTTTTTTTTTTTTTTTTTTTTTTTTTTGCAGTTGTAAAGTTTCAGCACTGGACTGGACTATGTATTGGGCTAAGGGGATGTATCCAAAAGACAATTCTCCTCCTGAACGTTACCAGGTGCTTCACAGCCCAGGTCACGGTAGGGAAACCCTATCTCTTGGGGACTGGTTGCCCTCCCATAATACATCCTGAGTTTCTCATCCCGTGAGAGTGCCACATATAGCCTGGCAGTGAGGGTCCTGTCTGGGGAGGGAGGTGGGTCAATACTCACAATCTTCTCCCGAGTACCCGATGACGGTGTCAGGCTCGGGGCCCTTCCCAAAGTCATTTTCAGCCTGGACTCGGATCTCGTAGGGTACGTAGACAGGCGTCTGCCCCACCACGTAGCGAGAACCCCACACTGTGACATTGTTCCAAGTCTCTCGGGTCTCTCTCCGCCGCCACTTGACAATGTAGCGCAGGTTGGGGCCAAAGGCAGAGGTAGCATTCATAGGCTGGGTGAGGAGAGACGGACAGGCAGACAGGGCGGACGGGGTGTTGGTAAAGCCACCCACGGCTTGCCCTCTTAATCTGCGCCACCCTCCCCAGGCTTGCCTTGCCAGCTCCTTTGCAGTGCAGGGGATGGCGCCCCGCCTCTGCTGACTCCCCGAGGAGCCTAAAATCATGCGAACTCTGCGGCACCCAGATTTCCAATGACAAAAGCCTCAGCAGATCACTTGACTGCAAAGCACCACCCACACTGCAGGTGCATCGGGAGCAAAAGGCTTTACTTTGGGCAAACTTCCTCCTAAGACAGAAGGAGTGGGGAGTCAAAGACTGACAATCATGATCTCTGGAGTCAGAAAGAGTCTGCCCTAACCAAACGGCTCTTTTACAGACCGAAAGTCCAGAACTGAGTATAGTTCTGCCAAATCCATATATCCTTTGCCATACATCAGTGCTTGTTAAGGACGACCGAAACCCATTAGTCCTAACGATCTGGTTCAGGAACCAAGTTCCCAATGCTCGCCACACAGAGCCACAGACGAGCCGTCCAGAATTCAGGTTCAGCCCAAAGCTGCTGGCCAAGGATGCTGGAGGCACGGGCCTCAGAGTGACAGGGCTAACGGTGACTCTGAGGAGTGAGTGACACATCTCTGGGGTCGTTCCTCACGGCAGCGGCTCCGTGCCACTTGAGTGGATGTATTTTCCAATTTTAATCCTGGGAGTGGTTTAGGAACAGTCAGTTTGAAAACATATATCCCAGTTTTAGTTTGGTAGGGGTATTAAGGGGGCTTGGCTGAAGAGGGAAGATGACCTTCCGGGTCACCCTTGCCCATGCTGTAGAAAGGAGCTGGACTTTGTAATGGTTCCAGAGCCTCCAACAACCCACTGCACAGAGCCAGCGCACCGTCAAGCCTGGTGTTGACAATCTGCATGCCTTTTTCTCCTAAAGCCCAGATCCTGCCTTCAAAATCAAACTGTTCGAATTTGTTGGCTTTCTCAATGAATTTTGCTAGATTGGTGGCCTGTGACATTTAGTGACCTCTGCTCTCATCTCTGTTCTAAACCCCTGCTCCTAGACACTTGTTCTGTTTGATTTCTGAATGCTCAATTCTGACTAGCTTGGTTCTCAGAGGACAGTGGCCCCCACGAGTTAGACCAGCGTTTCTCAACCTGTGGGTCGCAATCCCCTGGGGGTGGGGAGGTGTCAAACACCTTTCACAGAGGTCACATATCAGGCATCCTGTATATTAGATAATCACGTTTGATTCATAACAGTAGTAAAATTACAGCTATGGAGTAGTAACAGAAATCATTTTATGGTTGGGAGAGTCACTGGATTAAATAGTGAGGAACTGTGTTAAAAGGTCACAGCATTAGGAAGGTTGAAAGCCACTGAGTTAGACTGAGGCACACCATGGCACCAGGGGAGTGAGGAATGGGGGCTCCTGGGTGCCCTCTGGGGGCTGGTGTGGGGAGGTGCGCTCACTCACCGTCCACGTGATCTCCATATTGTTCTTTCTTGTCCCTTCACCCTTCACATCACTGGGATTGGATTCAGGGGCTGGAATCCAAACAGATAAAGCTGAAACCCAACCTGAGCCTGACCACGCCCCCCACCTAACTGGGCCCCTTCTGGGCTCTGGCTCTTCTCAGCTCCTAACTCTTTTTCTGCCATGTGTGCCATGTCTTCCTGGTTAAGACTTGCATGCCCAAAACAGCTAATTTCTTTTCAGTGTAATCCTGTGACGAGTTAGCGCTTATCACAAAGTTTTCCACATTGCAGGTGGCCATTGCGGTAACTCTGTATGCTGTTCCCTTCACAGATCATCACTGAGTATGGCTTTGTGACATGCTGGCTTATCCTAATGTTTAATGTTTTGGGCTAAGCATTTCTACCTCCATGAGCTGGTGTGATCGCATAAACTTGGCCATTATCTTGGTGTGTTACTCAGAGAAATATGATATAACATACCAGATTATATGTATTCTTAAGGATGTCTCTGCTGCAAGCAGATTAAGAATCATTAACAATAATAAAAAGGACAGTTAAGATTTACTCTGTGTTGGGGCTGGAGAGATGGCTCAGTGGTTAAGAGCACTGACTGCTCTTCCAGAGGTCCTGAGTTTAAATCCCAGCAACCACATGGTGGCTCACAACCATCTGTAATGAGATCTGATGCCCTCTTCTGGTGTGTCTGAAGACAGCTACAGTGTCATATACATAAATAAATCTTTTTTTAAAAAAAGATTTACTGCGTGCTTATTGTGTGATGGGTACCACAGTAAGTGCCTGACATGTGTTTTCTATTCTTTCCTTTCATGTGCATCTGTGTGTGCACTTGTGTGGGGGTCAGGGGTCAATACTGGGTGTCTTTGTCAATCACTCTCCACTGTCTTTTTTGATACAGGTCTCTCACTCTACCCAGAACTCACTGATTCAGGGACAGTGGCTGACCAGTAAGCCCCAGAGACGCTTCCTTCTCCTCCATTGTTAGGATGACAGAGAGGTGTCACCAGGCCCGTATTTACATAGATCCTGGGGATTGAATTCAGGTCCTCAAGCTTCACAGAAAGTGTATTATTAACTGAACTATCTTTCTGGACCCCAAGACATACTTTCTTCTACATTACAGCTATTTATTTGTTTATTTTTTTATTTAGTGTATGCATGTGTAGCTTCACATATGCCATAGTGCATGCTAAGGCCTGAGGACAACTTTAGGGATTCAGTCATCTCCTTCCATCCACTGGGGACCAGGGATCAAACTCAGGTCATGAGACTTGGCAGCGTACGCCTCTTCCCGCTAAGCTATCTCCCCGTCTTTTTAAAGGGGGTCCTCTCCACAGCCCCGAGATGTCTGTGTTGTCATCATTCTGTTTCAGAGGTGAAGACGCTAGGCCTTAGAAAGGCAAGTAAGCTGCCAGGTCCCCATGGCTGGGAGCTGGGCTGAGTCAGTGGGAACTCAGGGAACCCAGGGCTCAAGCACTCACGTGCCCCGCTGGTGCGATACCGCTCGGACGGAAGGCTGGGGTGGCTGCTCCCGACCTCGTTGACAGCGATGACTCGGAATTGGTAGTTGACATATGGGGACAGATGGAGGACGGCTGAGTTGACACTGCCTGGGAACTTGGAGTGGTCATGCCAGACCCCTGGTTGGAACTGGTCCTCTTCAAACTGAACGACGTAGTCTGAATGAACAAGGAGGACAGAGCTGCTCTGGGAGCCACAGAGTCCGGCTTCAAGAGCACATTCTTCACGGCTGCTCTCTGGCTTCGTCATTTCCCCCAGGATACAGGGACTTCCCAAGACTTAGGAGGCAACCAAGGCCTCCATGCCTGTGTAATGAGGCAGAGGTGGGAGTGGACACTAGGGGGCCCTCGTCCAAGACTCTCTGGTTTTGGAGCACAGGGCGTTGGATGACCCGTGATGGGACTGTTGTCATCCCCAGGGTGAGCACAGGGTCCAGGATGACCTGGGATGGGGCTGTTGTCATCCCCGGGGTGAGCACAGGCCCGGGCTGACCTGTGATAGGGCTGTTGTTGTCATCCCCTGGGATCCAGGTCAGCCTCACACTCCTCTCAGCCAGGTCAGTGAGCTCTAGGTCCCTGGGTCGGTCTGGCCGCCCTGGCATGAGAGGAAAAAGATGTCACTCGGAGCTCCTGAGGGAGATTCAGTCCCTCTCCTTGGGGTAGTACTAGTCCTGGACAAGTCCCCGAGGGTTCACATCATCAAACCCCAACCCACCCTGGGGAGCCAGTTCAGGGACCACCCGCTTCCCTCCAGGAGACAAGGGAGATCCAAGAAGATATGTGGAAGGAAGGAATGAGGAGAATCAGGTAGGACAGAGGGAATGGGGCTAATCATCCTGTTTCTCTGGACCGTTTAGAACACACACATTTGGGGAAACCTGCTGCTTCCCTGAGGGAGGCTGGTGGGGAGGAGTGGGGACTGTGTGTGTGCGTGTGTGTGTGTGTGTGTGTGTGTGTGTGTGTGTGTGTGAGACTCCTCATGACAGTTGCCTGTCTTTCGGGATGCCGGGACTCTCAGGAGCGTCCCAGGAGAGCACTGCACTGCTGAGCAGCGGGGCTGACAGACCAGGAAAGTGAGCAGGGCCTGAGACAGGCCAGGCCCAGTGGGAGACTCAGTCTGGACTAGGTGAGGGTGCAGAGCAGAGGGGCCACAGGCTTCCACACAGGGTAAAGGAAGCAGATTTCAGGGGCGAGGGTTGGACATGGTGTTCTAGTGAGTGTCAGCATCATCCTGGTTTTAGAAGAAAGTTGTGCAGCCACAGGATGGAGACAGACAACTTTCTCCCACATTTTACCTCCCTGAACCGGCTATTTCCGTATTTTGGCTGGTTACTAGGAGGACCTAGAACAGTGGTTCCTAACCCGTGGGTCACAGCTCCTTTGTGGGGGGCCGAGTAACCCTTTCACAGTGGTAGCCTAGGCCACCGGAAAAAACAGATATTTACATTAGGACTCATAAAGGTTGCAAAATTACAGTTATGAAGCAGCACATACTTATGTAGTCTGTACAGAATGAACAAAAATAATTTATGGTTTGGGGGGTCACCACAACATGAGGACTGTATTAAAGGGTTGTTGCATTAGGAAGGTTGAAATCTACTCTTCTAGTCAGTGAGTCACTTAAGTTCACAGTGCTGCGTGTGTAGGTGCATGTGTGTGTGCATGCGTGTGTGCATGAATGTGGGGGGGCGGGGCACATAAATGCATAGCAGTAGGTGTGTGGCAGTCTATAAATTGATGAGCCTATGCCGGGTAGTTGGGGTGCACACCTGTAATCCCAGCACTCTGGGAGGCAGAGGCAGGCGGATTTCTGAGTTCGAGGCCAGCCTGGTCTACAGAGTGAGTTCCAGGACAGCCAGGGCTATACAGAGAAACCCTGCCTCGAAAAAAACCAAATCCAAATAAAATAAAATAAAATAAAATAAAATAAAATAAAATAAAATTGATGAGCCTATAGAGATGTCTGAGGAAGCTTTCCTGACCGGCCACTAGGCGCATGAGGTGCAGTTAGGGGTCAACAGCAGGCACCTTAAGGGAGAGCTAAGTGTGGTGGAGAGAGAAAAATGGTGGTCCAGACCTGCAGAGGGAGTATTGACATGGGCCAGGAAAGCAGGTGACGGTGGGTGTCTGAGGGTCAGAGGTCACATGCAGGGTACACGAAAGTGTTGTCCACCAGCACATTCCTCCTCAGGATTCCACCCCTGGGCACCAGAGCCCTTGATTAGTACCAATTACCTTTGGGCAGGGCAGTCAAACGGTTAGTTGGAGTGGCCTGATCAGCTGCAACGGTAAGATGGGTTATCCAGGTTAACAGGTTATCAGGGTTAAAGGGCTCTAGATGGACGCGGATGGATGACTGAGGCTGTACAGCTATCCCTGGGCAGTCCACCTCCCAGCTGACCCCTTGTCTTTCTCCATGGCCTGGAGTGGAGTTTCTGGCTTCTTCCTGTCCTAGTACTGTTAACATATCTGGGCTCATCGTGGCCAGCAATTTTGGACTCCACTGCTGGGGTCCAGAGAGGGAATAGGACAGCGATGGCAGCGGAGGGCCTGCTCCACCGGAAGGGTTACGGAACGGCTTGCTCTCTGCAGGCCAGCATGGACAGGAAGGGGTGGCATCATCTTAGTCAGCGTGTGGCAGTGTGAAATGCCACCAACACTTGGGAGCAGCATGGGAGGGGAAGGAAACTGGAGTAGGTGATGGAAGTGTGCACCCCCCCTACTATACCTACACACACACACACACACACACACATCATCATCATCATCATCATCATCATCATCTTGGTCTAGCATTGCTTCAAGTCAACTTAAAAGAGCAGACGAGGCACAAGTCACTCCACTTTTGCTGTTTCCACACCTTTCATCCGGGCTTGGGAGGTCAAGGACCTCACCAGGAGAAGAACTCCGCCCTGCCCTCCTCAGCTTGTTTGAGAGTGGCAGCTCCTAACCCAGAGACCCAGAGAGGCCATTGCGCCTAACCACTGCTGACTATGCATTGCCCTGCTGACTCTGCGTTACCCAGCGCTCACAGCCGCTGTGGCTGCTGAGAAGCAGGGAGAAGGGCTGTTAGTGTTGATGTCGGGGACAGATATTACCTAGAACAGTGAGCTGGGCCTTTGCCAGGTCCTGGTCCAGTTCGGTGCTAGCCATACATGTGTAGCTGCCTTGATCCCGCTCTGCCACTCCAAAGATGGTCAGGGAGTCGTCTTCCTTCTTCATCCTGCAAGACGCCAGGCTGAGGTTGGCAGGAGGGTGGCTCACACGTCAGGCATAGCTGATGCTTTTGTCCCACAAGGGGAGAGTGAGGAGGAGGCTGGGCCAGGTGGGAGAGAGCACGGCTCCCGGTGGAGTGTGAGGACCATCTCAACACTGACTGGATGTGGGAGTCCTCCGCATCCACACCGGACCTGGCTCTGAACCTTTCTTGTGCTGTACACACGTCCAAATTCAGGTACCATTACACTGACAACCCAAGGCAGGCTGGTGTCGTTCCATTTCCGGTCAACGTGTTTTGTCCTGTGGACTGTTTCAACTCTCTGAGCTCCTACATATGTTCCCACCAAAGGGAGGGGCATCCCAGAGCAATACAGGACAGCTGCCCGGCTTTCATTATCAGTGGGAGCTGGATGCCCTGCACACAGGCAGGGTGAAGCCCCGCATAAAGCTGGGTGAGACTGGGAATGGCTGGGGTCTTACAGCCTAGCTTAGAGACAGCAAAATGCCCTGGGAACGGAAGATGGGATCAGCAGTTCTCAATCCTGACTACATGTTACAAAATATACAGGGGACCATTAAATACCATCAGCACCCGAGTCCTTACACCAATAAAATCAGAACTGTGGTGTGGGAGGTGCAGCTGGGGGCACTGCCAAAGCATCCAGGAGATTTAGAGCTGAGAAGCATCAGGAATCTCACTGGATAAGGACAACGAGGCCAGACCTGCCCTCTACTGGTGAGCGGGGGAACTACAAGCAGAGCTGAAGGAATTTGAGAAAAAGAGGGGATGGAAAGGGGAGGAAGGAAAGTGAGAGGAGGAGCTGGAGAGAAGGCTCAGAGGTTAAGAGCACTGACTGCTCTTCCAGAGGTCCTGAGTTCAATTCCCAGCAACCACACTGTGGTTCACATCCATCTGTAATGAGATCTAGCGCCCTCTCCCGGCAGTCAGGCATATATGCAGGCAGAACACTACATAATCAGTTACTAGATCTTTAAAAAAAGAAAAAAAAGTGAGAAGAGGAGAAGAGATGAGGAAGACAGAAGATAGGAGAGAAGGGGTAAAGGAGAGAGCAAAAAAGGTTCCAGGGATTGTCCCTGAGGAAAGGTCACCAAGGCCATCATCACTCCTAGTAGCTCCCTAGTGACATGCGTGGCACTGAAAGCAAGGGCGAACTTCTCCTTAGGTGCGCGTTAGGAATGGAGATGCAGAGCAGGAACCTGTTTCCAATATAGAGCGGCTCGTCGTCCTTCAACCAGGAGACTGTGAGCTTCAAGGAGGGGTCGTGCTTCACGCGGCACTCCAGCTGCACCGTGGTGCCCCTCTTGGCCACCTGGTCCTCGGGCATCCGGTAGATCCTGGTGGGGTCTGTGAAGACAACCGGAAAGCTGACCACTGACCCCTTCTCTGCCCACCAGCCCCTCCGTGGCCAGGCGGTGTTCCATGCCTGAGCTCGAGACGTCAGGCGTAGTGTGCAGCTGTAAGGTCAGGGGGGAGCGCCTGTGGGTAGGGTAATCACAATCCCCTGAGTAGTTCTCAGGCTCAGAAATCCATGGTGTGAGTGAGTGCTGGTTTGGGGAGGCAGGTGAGCGTCTGGATCAGGTTGACAGGCTGCCTGCCTCAGTGTTCCCACACTTGGGTCAGCTGGAGTCACGGAGAGGACATGCTGATGTCCACCAGGATCAGACCTCAGGCAGGGAGGGGCATTTCCAAAAGCACTAGGAACTATGGAGACCCGTGAACGTGGCTTTATCGCCCCACTTGACCTCCCACTAGCGAACTCCCCTGCTTACCCTTGACCTCCAGGCGGACTTGATTTTCAGCTTTGCCCAGGATGTTGGTGGCCACACAGGTATAGATGCCTTGGTCCTCTTTGCGAATCATCTTGATTTCTAGACTGCCGTTCTCGTAGACGTGGTAGTTACCACCATCCAGGTTGCTTCCTTGCCCGTTCTTAAACCTCACAACAGAGCAGCAAACACAGCATACTGAGAAAGGACTGGTCCAAGGGAGCCAGGAAGCAGCAGAGCCCATGGCGGGGGACTGGGGAGCTCGGGGTGGACACACAGGGTCCTGAGTCTTGCAGGCTCTGCCTATAACCATGAGTGGAAAGACTCAGCCCCTCTGAACAGCGTGGGCTTCACCCAGATGGCCAGCTTTGACTGTCTAAGGATCCCAGGTTTTGCCGAATACTGCCTGCAAGGCGGAAGGGAAGCAAAAAGACGGACTACCCCTGCTGGGGAGACCTGGTCTCCTGGGACTTACCATCGGAGTGTTGGAATGGGAGATCCAAAGAACGGACAGTCCAGCCGTGTCCGGTTGTACAGGATCACCCTGATGAGCTGGTTCCGGGGAGACAGCATCCGAGGGGGTACATCTGAAACCCCAGAGGGTCAATTCTCCAATAGGAGTGTGAAGCACAACCCTTCCCCTCCTTCCCTTGCTCCTGCCTGTACAACAGCCTTCCAGACACCTAGATACCCTCATCTGTCCCTTCCTTTTACAAGCCTCGTCTAAGGGAAACCGATTCTAACCTACAGTCCCTGGGATTCAGCTGTCCCAGGGCCATTACAAATGCCGCCCATCACATTTATAGACCACAGCCACATTACAATGTCAAAGGATGTCGTCCTCACTGTTTAGGTCAGGAGGGAATCCATCCGCCTCCCATTCGTCCCACATCCAGACTAGCTTTTGCAAAGGATTCCACAGCTTCTGGAGCCGGTCCTCCACAGCTCTGAGACGCGCTGTATCGACCAGTTCTCACTGCCCTCTCCTTGCCCAAGGAGCCCAGCAGCCATGCTCAGAAGCACTTCCTATGCAGTGTCTCTGATAGGATGAGCCCAGGCAAGCCCCTCCATTCATGAGCCACACCTCCCCAAGCCTGCCCAACACGCCTAGGCTGCAGAGAACATGTACCTCACGACATCACTAGACCCCAGGGCGACCCCACTGCCAGTGGGCAGAGACTCACCTAACACGCTGACGAAGGCATTGGCCAGCAGGTAGCCATGTTCGTTGGATGTGTTACATTGGTACACTGCCCTGCTGCTGATCTGAGTATCCCGGAAGATGATAGTGTCTCCGGCCACCTCACGGTTGGGATTGGGTGGTGCCGCTACAGGTAAGAGAGGCTTCTCATAAGAAATGGAAAGGGGCAGAGTGAAGGGCATGCAGGGAGCTCTCTCTCTCTTGACAGGGTCCCAAGTATGCTAAGGGTTCTGTGGAATGTGAACCCAAGAAGACCCAGCTTCTAGACTCAGCACTGCCGAACTGTGTGACCTGGACCCTGTGGGAATTTGTTTCCACGTCCATCATCTGGTGGGAACCTGAATCTTTGCTTTCTGCAAGCCCTTTGCTGGGCAGATGTGGTTGAAAATAAAAGCTATGGAGCCGGGCGGTAGTGGCGCTCGCCTGTAATCCCAGCACTCTGGGAGGCAGAGGCAGGTGGATTTCTGAGTTCGAGGCCAGCCTGGTCTACAGAGTGAGTTCCAGGACAGCCAGGGCAACACAGAGAAACCCTGTCTTGAAAAAAAAAAAAAAACCAAATCCATAAAACCAAAAAAAAAAAAAACAAAAAAAAACAAAACAAAAGCTATGGAAACAGACTTTGTAAACAGGAATCTAACCACATCTCCAGTCTGTGTTGTCAGCACTGCTTCAGTTCCTGCTTAGTGAGACAACCCACTGCCTCATGGATTTTGTGATGACATCCTGAGACTTTTCATACAGGTGTAAGGGACTAACGCAAGCTAACTGTTACTAACTGTTAGTGTTTTCACTCAATTTATTTAGTCAATCGATTCGTTTTCTGAGAGTTCTTGTTGGCCTTGAACTCTTTATGTAGCCCAGACTAGACTTACACTCACAGCAATCCTCCTGCTTTAGCCACTAATCATTAGGATGGTGGGCATGAGTCACCGTGTCTGACATTTGTCCATTATGATCTTAATCCAATGTGCGTTGGCAAGAATAGTAGTAACATCCAAATGGCCCAAACCCACCATCTTCCTATCCTTTGGGCAGAACCTCTTTCATACAAAAAAGCTGCCCACTGGCAAGAGCTTCAGGCTGGCTGAGTCTTCATGCTTGCAAAAAGGTCTTCCTAAGACAAGTAGCCTACATAGAGAGAGGCCATTCTGGTTAACAGTTCTCCGGAGTTGCTGGGTTTGGGAAGCTGTAGGTCCTGTCCGGATGTCACTCTGGGACTTGGGACAAATCCAGTAATACATCTGTCCTGAGGGAACACCATTCCAGTCTTCCCCATGAGGAGGAAGAATGAAAGGGAGGGAATGACAAGGAGCTATAAAACAAAAGTTTTACAGAAATGTAAAGAAAAGTCACTTTTTTCACTTGTAACAGCTGGAAATGTCTGCGCCTGGAAGCAAGCACTTTGGCTTGCTGAGGCTGAGACTCACTGGGATTTCTCAGACCTACAAGGGAACAGGAGTCTGGCCCTACGGCGCCACCCAACAGATGAGAATCTGGGGACTCAGCAGACAGTCAATGAAGGCAGAGTCTGTGTCCTTATCACCTACCCTGGGACCTACTCAGCAAAAGCCACCCCCGGGAAGTGGCGCCACCAACGCAAACACATCCTTGCCTGGCTAATTTCATGAACCCAGTTTCCCTGCCAGTCACTTCTCTTAGGCACTTCCTGCAGAGACTGATAGATCACCCCAGAGCTGAGACTCAGCTATCAGCTCCAGGACGTATCTACAGGACAAAGCTCTGAAGTGGACCACCACTGCCTGCTTCCCCCGAAGTCTATAAAGACAGAGGAGAGTGGCCCACAGGCTGGGGCTACACCTTTGCTCATGATGGGGCAATGAGACTCCCTGGGGACAGACACAGATTCAGTTTTAGCAAGTGCAAGACCACTGCAGTCCAACGACGTCTACAGCTCCCCTCCTTATGGTCTCTGTGGCCTCCTGCAACTCAGAGCTTGGTTTCTCCCCTGCTGTGTTTGTGAGGATGCAAACCTGGTACCCAGCGAGCTGCCTCCCTGCTTTGCCTGTCTCCTCTGCTTCTCCACCTGTTCCTTTCCTTGGCTATTTTTAAAATGATTTTTCTGTTTAGCATACTAAAGTTATGGGGTGATATTCTCATACATATATACCAATGCACTTTGGTCAAACTCTCCCCCCCACTAACTCCCATCCCCCCACACTGCTCCCCTCATTTCCACCCCCCAGTCTCCTTTCAGCCTCTTGAGCCGTCCATCATGTCCAGCTTTACAGTTTGTGTGCATGTCCTTGCCAAGCTTGACATTAGAGCAAGGCAGACTTCATAGAATGAGTCTGTTAGCATTCCTTTTTTTTTTTACTTCAGGAGCAGTTTGAGAAGTGCTGGTGTTAGCATTTCCTTACAGTTCTGGTAGAATTCAGCAGTGAGTCCTGCCTTGTCCAGATCCCCACTTTATTACTTCTTTGGGATCTGGGATTAAGTTGCTCATACTCTCTTGATTTAATTTTGGTAGGTGACAGGCATCTAGATCTTACCTATTTCTTCTAGGCTTTTCAAATTTTATGTTTTCTTAAACTATGTCCTAAATATTCTCTCGATTTCATTGAAATCTGTTGTGATGCCTCCCCTTTATGTCTGGCTTTATTCATTTTGGTATCCTCTCTTTCTTCTGGTTCATTGGTAAGAATTTGTCAATCTCATTTATTTTTCCAACAACGACACTATTGGTTTTACTGAGACTCAGTACTGTTCCTTTCCGCTCCATTTCATTAATTTCTTCTCTGACTTTTGCTATTTCTTTCTATCTACCTCTTTGGGGTTTGTATTGTTCTTGTTTCCCTGAGGCCTTGAGGTTCATCCTTGAGTTATTTATATGAGGTCTTTCTGTATACAAGCTTGAAGCTATGAATGTTCCTCTGAGAACCGCCTTTTTGGATTCCAAAGGTTCTGACCAGTTGAGGTTTTATTTTTTCATTTGATTCTCAGAATCTTTCAAGTTTTCCTCACAGATTTCTTCAGTGGCCCACTGCTCATTCAAGAGGGCATTTGTGAGCTTCTGTGGGTTTTTCCTTATTGGGTTCCAGGCATAATTTTCTGTACCCCGAATAGATACAAGCAGTGGTTCCAGTTCTTTTGTATTATTGAAACTTGTTTATGGCATTCCACTAAGATGTGATCTATTTTAGTGGAAGCTTCATGGATTACAGAGACAAATGTCTATTTTGCAGCCATTGAGTGGATTTTCCTGTAAATGCTAACAAGTCATCCATTTGATCTTGGGTGTGGATTAACACTGACGTTTCTTTACTGACTCTAAGTCTAGATGGCCTACTATTGATGAGATGGGATATTATGGTCACCCACTACTATTGTATTGTCCTTTTATACACATACATAGAATGCTTGCTCTATGAAATGGGAAGCTCTAGCAATCAATGCATATATATTTACAGTTATTTTCTGTTCTTGATGGAGTGTTTCCTTTACTAAGTATGTAGTGGCATCCTTTGTCTTTCGTATCAGGGGCTTGTTAATTGACTATGCTGGACAGGATGGAATCTTTCTTAGTTTTTCTTATTCATCTATTCTATACAAGAAAATTATATTCTCTACTGGGTTCTCTTGACTTAGACTATATTTCTCTTTGTGTTTAGCATTTCTTTAGCATTTCTGCAGAGTGGGTTGATAGTCAAGAATTGCTTCAATTTGTATTTGTCCTAAAATGTCCTTATCTTTCCTATGAATTTACCTCCTTTTTAAATACTTATTTAGTGAATCTTGGGAATGTAATTTGCTAATTTCACCTCTTTGAGTTCTTCTGAGGAATCAGGTTCCCTCTGTGGGAGATGAGCTGACATGTCTGTTCATGTTTCTGGTGTGTCTGAGTCATAATGTACACATCCATTGACCTGGATAGTTCTTCCAAGTTCATTTGTGTGTCTTATTGAGCTTTTAAGGGGTTAATTCCCAGCACCATCCAGAGAGGACACAACAAATTGCCAGGACAGCAACCACACCAAGCCATACTTGGCATAGAAATACACTTAATATTGGTTAAAGCCCATGGGTGCATCATGAATGGCTGTAGAACAGAAAATGGTAAAATAATGTAGTATGTGCTATGAAGTTGAAAATTATTTAGAGTATATACAAAAATAGTCAATGGATGAGAAAAAGAGGGGGAAAATACATGGAATCAAGGTCAGATAGAAGGAAAGACAACGAAGAGGTGTGCTTAGCACATGAGGATGGAGAGGAAAGAACGCAGCACACAGATACAGGATCTCCAGGGGAGCAGTCAGTAGAGAAGGCGAGATAAACGTAAGAAAGGGAATGAAACAGAACACAATGTACTGTTTCCGGATGGGGATATTGCTCGGTCAACAAATTGCTTGCTGCATAATCACAGGGCCTGGCTTTGATCTCAGAGTCCACATAAAAAAAGCCAGATGTAGTGATACACATTTCTAATCCCAGCACCAGGGAGGCAAAGACACCGGAGTTCCCTGGCCAGCCAGTCCAGCCTACTTGGCAAATTCTAGGCTAGTCAGAGACCTTGTCTCTAAAAACAAGATAACAGCTCCTGATGAATAACTCTTAAAGTTGTCCTCTGGCATATATGAACCTGGACACACACACACAGCACACAGACAGACACACACAGACAGACACACAGACAGACACCCAGACATACACACACAGCCTTTATTTGAAAACTAAGATAAAGGATAGTAAATGTAAATGTATAGTAAAAAAGAAAAAGGAGAAGCACAAGATGCTAAAAAAGGAAATATTAACAATGGAAAATGCCTGAGCACAAGTAGATAAATGTGAGAAGAATACAATATCAAGCAAAAAAGTTTTTAAAAATAAGCTGAAGTAAAAAGTCTCCTAAAAGTGCAGGAAAAAAAAAAAACAACAACTGAAATTTGGGGGGGTGGGGGAGGAGGCAAAGAAGTTAGAGCAATTTCTTCCTGGGGTTTTGAAGGCCAAGACCCACCACATTTAGTGGGTCTGGATCTGCTGGGAACCCTGGTTTCTTCAGAGGTTTGTGTTGGTATTGAGCTTGCTTCGGGAGCAGAAGTGTGCCTGCCAGAGCTCTCTTCCCTCAGAGGTTCCCTTCTCTGCACACCATGGGCCACTGTGAACCATTCTTAGCTTTGTGGTCTGTGGGCTGGGTTCTTTCACTCCTCTGGGCTCCACAGTTCGTGTACCCTGGGGTGGAAAATGTTCTAGCCGGAAGTGTCTCCCAGGGACACTGGGTGGGGGACAGAGGCACGGCTCCCTGATACAGGTGCCCCTGCCATGTTTTCTCCACGCCCTGCAGCGTCAGCCTGCCTGCCGTGGACATGACTGTGCTTGTCAAGAGGTTAGATGGAACCGATGGGCGTTTGCAGACGTCGATCCGCCCACTGACCTCAGGCTCGAGACTTTTAAAACGCCACAATTATTCCCCTGAGGGTGATACTACCTTACCTTCCTATACACTAGTGTTTCTCAACCTGTGGATCTAAAGGGGCTGCATATCAGATATTCTGCATATCAGATATTTACTTTATGATTTCACAACAGTAGCAAAATCACAGTTATGAAGTAGCAAGAAAATAATTATATGGTTGGGGGGAAGATCATATAACATGAGAGAACTGTATTAAATGTTTGCAGCACTAGGAAGGTATAGAAGTGTGCTCTGCACACTTGGTTACCTGTGCTGAGGCACTGTGCACACTTGGTGACCTGGGCTGAGCCACTGTGCACACTTGGTCACCTGGGCTGAGGCTGCTGTGCACACTTGGTCACCTGGGCTGAGCCACTGTGCACACTTGGTCACCTGGGCTGAGGTGCTGTGCACACTTGGTCACCTGGGCTGAGGTACTGTGCACACTTGGTCACCTGGGCTGAGGCTGCTGTGCACACTTGGTCACCATTTTCTTCTTGCGAGCATCAGGTGCTCTCCTGGCTGTGTCTCACTCACTCCTCTTTTCCTGCCTTTTCCCCTAAGCCGCAGCACACTGAGGAAGCTTCCTTCTGCGGCCTCTGAGTTCCCACCTCACAAGCTGATATCCCTGCTTACATCTCCCCAACTCCTTCAAGAAGTGAATGACTAGACATGTAAAAAGTAAAACAACTGGACAGAACACAAGGTGAGAACCAGACCAACTTCATCAGCTCAAAGGGATCTCGGGACCCCTACTCAATCCATCTGGACAGGACTGGTTTCCCCCAAATACTTAGGTTTTGTTTTTCCTTGCCACGGTCTTCCATGCAGTCACATAACTCTGCCTTTGAAGTGGCCTTTGTTAGAGAGTAAGACTTAGATCCATCAGTGGTTAATGACAATAGACTTAATAACCTTCTAAGCCTCACCTACCACTCAGAGTCCAAACCTGTGTTGAGGCTTCAGTGTTTAGTTTCTAAACTGGGTTCTTAGAGTTACCGGGCAGAAAGCAAAGGTTAAGAAGACCACAAAGAATCACAGATCTCTAAACACGGGAACATGACTGCAGGCTCTAGGCTACTTAGCCTCTGGTTCTGTCAGAACCCTAAGGAAGGCTCTCTACTTCTGAGATGCCTGCAGGGGAAGGTTGCCGGAAGCAATGCCAACGAGCCATCCATCTCCTTCACGTTGGCAACATCTGGCTCGCCAACAAAGCCTCTGAGGGGGGAGGGGAAGGGCGGAGTGGGACAGCAGCTGGACTCACATTGCAAAGGCTCTCCGTTCACCATCCACTGCACGGTCGGCTTCGGGTTCCCATTGGCTCGGCACACCAGCCTCCCATCTTCACCGGGAGCCAGGATCAGGTTCTTGGGTTCGTCCAGCCAGTATGGAGCAGCTGAAAGGCGAGGCAGGCAGAGGTAGATGGCACAGGCCAGGCTCGAGAAGCCAGGTGGGCTCCGTGTGAGGGCGAGCACTAAGTCCCAGCCCGATCATTCATTCACCCTCAGGACGACAGCCCAGTTCAGCCCGCAGGTGGCCGGTCATCTGAACCCACAGAGCTGCTTGTTAGAATGCTGCAAAAGGCATTTAAAATGTAGGGATGCTGGCGACCACTCGGACCTACTGCAGCCAAGCTGTCGGGGAACAGAGTGGCCGAGGCTCTGAGAGATCAGGGGCGTTGGTGACGTGCTTGGTCACACCCGTTGGGATTCTGTTGTTATAGGGACTGGAAAGTCTTAAACTTTTTTCTTTCAGGCACATTGAACTCTGCTTAGAGTAATTCTTGGCTGTTCACGCCTTCCCATTATTTGGACAATTTTTTGTGAACATTCTGAGAATGTTCCTGAGAAACATTCCTGAGAAAAGAAACTTATAGATTAAAGGCTCCAAAATTGTGTTACTCACCAAAAAGAATGAGAATGCATTAGTGTGTGTGTGTGTGTGTGTGTGTGTGTGTGTGTATAGTGCTGAGGACAAGGTCATGTGATCAGCCAAGTGTATGCCAAGAGGGTTGTCCTCAGCCCCTAAGCCCTCAACCTCCCCATCTACATGTGAGCAATCACCCACACAGCCCATCATATAACAGGGACCCACAAGGACAGGAGCTACAGTGTGGAGACAGCTCAGGTGAGCTGTATCTGCTTTGAGGAGAGCAAAATGGCTTAAAAATGATTTGGTCCATGATGATTCCCATCCTGAGGAAGAGGCACAGTGCCATGCATACAACACAGACAGCACAGGCTGAGACGACACACCACAGATGGGAATGCAAAATGAAAGAAAAGGCTCTGTGATGAATCTCACTTGAAGAGAGAGCCCAGAGCTGGGCAAACACCAAGGTAAACTTCCTTCCCCCAGTATCCACGCCCATGAATGCATGTAGTTGCACGCCCAGGAGTGATAGATACCCCCATGGCAGCCCGGCGTTACCATTAGCCAGGACCCTGGAAATTCCCCGCTCCCTCTGCCCCCCAGCCACAGCGGGAAGGGTGTCATGACATTTGCGTTCAGGGCTGGCAACATAATCATAATGAGAAATACACACAACGTACCCTTTACTCTCACCGAGATCGTGTGCCGGATGCTGCCCATCTTGTTGGAGGCCAGGCAGAAATATTCCCCGGAGTCCTCTTCGGAGACATTGGTGATGCGCAGAGCCTTGTTAAAGTTCTCGAACTTGGCCTTGTCAGATGGGAGGTCCCCACCTTTCTTGTACCATGCAATGTCTGGTGTTGGGCTAGTGCAGGGGTCGATCAGAAAACAAAGGACCCGTTACTGAAAGTGTCTTCTACAGAGCCTGACATCCAGACATCCTAAAAGTGGACTTGGGCCCAGGAGGGAGGTGTATGTATACCCTCTAAAACCTGGGCTTTCCTATTTAGAGGACACTGTCTGGCCACAGGGTATCCACAGCAAGGTAGAGCTAAGGTAGCATGAGATTCTGCAGCATCTGCAGCATGCCAAGCCATTGCCTTTTTCTCCTTTCCCAAAGCAAAGACAGCCATAGCGGGATGTGGATGAGAGACATACAGTGTTCTGCTCTTGGGCCGGCTGCCTTTCCCTTTCCCCGTAACTGGTCTGCCTCCAAAACATGTGGACTGATGCCCACCCATCCTTCATGAGCAGGGCTAGAAGATGGTTCAGACTGTACGTACACCCCAGAGGCAATGCACTCCAGCAGCAGGTCCATGCCGCGTAGTACCATCTGACTGCTTGAAGTGCCTTGGGGATACATGAAGCTAGGCGTTCTTTCTGCAACTCCTCGGGCTGAAACAGGACAGAACAAACTCCTGTGAGCCTCCAGCCCAGGTGTGCCAACATTACTGGGTTAGAAAGAAGTGTCATCAGACCCCATGGCTGGGTCCTTCCAGCCCAAGCCACCCCCAGGATCTGAGTGTCTTTAAAAGATGTGTTTGGGAGCTTAGGGGTCCTCTGCTTCACCAGCATATGTATGTAACCAGTTCCAGGTTCTGCTGAGAGGAGCCCAGAAGCCCTGCCCTTCCTCTGGGACAGGGAGGGGCTGTGGGGCATTGAGAGGCCCATCTCTGGTATCTGAGATGGGATAGAGGGGCTCCAGGTCACGTCATCTCAGCATCAGGGTCTATCCTTCCCTCCATGGAAGAAAAAGAAGCCATAGGTTGGGGACAAGGACAAGCAACCTGCTCTTTGGGTCCATGATAAGGAGCTGGCGTGAAGCAGCAAGGCCCCAGATAAACAGAGAATTATTAACGGCTTAGCAAAGACACAGAGATGAACGAGGAGAGATGATTGGAAAGCTGTCTGGGCTCAAGGCCACTCTGCCTCCTCACACTTGACTGCATGAGAGATGCGGTGGGTGTAGGTGGGGTGAATGGCAGCCGGATCGGGGAAGGCGATCCACAGGTCAGCTAGGCTAGAGCAGCCATCAGATGGGCAGAAATCTTCCACACAGGTGTGAGAGGCTGGGTGGTCCTCACACCGACCCCGAAGGAAGGGACCATCCATCCATCCGTGCATCCGTGCACGGAAGGTGCATCCATGGAGAGTGGACCCAAGTCTCACTTGTTTCCTATACTCTTTGCCCAACTCCATGAAAATGGGTAAAAATAAATAAATGTTCAACCAGAAATCCCAGTCAAACAGGAAACTGGAGGAAACAATTGCCTCAGACACAGGAAGGCCAAAAGACAAATATAAGCCTGAGCCACTATGGGTCGTGGGCTCAGCCAGACAAGTGGGAAAGAGCAGGAGGCAGAGCTGCTAGGTAGGAGCTAGGAGTCCTTGGGATGCCTGGAGTGGGAACAAGGGCATCCATCCGGGCTTAACTGCTGCTGGTGGGGTGGGACTAGCTGGTGGGTATCCAGACTCAGTAACTTGTGCTTCCTTCGGAAGCTGGCTTCCTCTGCAGGTATCTGGATGAATCAGGGAGACTCCCGTCCTGAGGATGCCCGCTTCTCTTCATTAGCCATTGGGAAACATCTCACAGAATTGATTTATCTTTTATCTTTTTGTCAAGGGAAGAAATGTTAAAACACATACAGAGGTATTTGGGCGACTGGCACAACAGAAGAGATGGCATGTGGCACGTGTTCAGGAAATATTTGTGGAGCTGACAAGTTAAAGGGGAAGAGGAAACAAGAAAGGAGGCGAGAGTTTACTTCCACAGGGTCTCATCTATCACAGCAGCACACACACACACACACACACACACACACACACACACACACACACACACTGCAGGGTTAATCCATTAAGTGGTTAGTAGGTTACTGTCTATACCTGCAGACCTAGCAGCATCCACTCTCAGTAGGCAAGAAGCAGCAGCTTCTTCCCATCACACAGTCACAAAAACAAACAAACAAACAAACAAACAAACACCCACCGTCATGGGCACCGAAAGGACAGAGAGATTCCAGGGCAGAAGGTTCATATCAAGTGGGTGAGTCTGTCCACACCCATTCCACACAAGAAACATCTACAGGAGCCAGTCTGTGACCCTCTGGACACTCAATTCACTCCGCAGCATGCAGCATTGAGCCCCTCCCCTAGCATGCAGCACATCACAGAAGCAGCAAGGATGGGGATCAGGAAGATGATTAGCTCTGAGTCCTGCTCCGGCCATCATGACACACAGGCGTGTGAACGGAGAGAAGCTACATATGGCAGAACCACACAGTACAGGGTGTGGGGTACCAACCCGCAGAAGTATCTTAGGGAGGAAGTAGCAACTAAAAAGCAAGCCCTGTTCAAAGGAAATGAAAGATTAACCTGCAAGTCAGAGGAGCCATCACCGCCCAGTAAGTATTTAATAAGGGCCAAGTGCTGTGACTGGTTGGTCTGCAGGGTCAGCGTGTTTAATTCTCACAATAAATGTTACCATTTCTGTGTTTTTAGCAAAGGAAACGGAATTTCTGTGAAGTTAACAGACTTGCCCCAAGCTCACAAGTTTGCTGTTTTGGATTCTGAGCTGTGTTGTCCTGGGTGCCTCTCAGCCTGAAGCTACAGATGTTACTTTGTCCCCATTTCTGACAGGCAGTTTCAGAATGTTTTTAATAACGCCAATCAAAGAAACCCAAAGTCCAAAGGCCGAGAGGTGAAGGGGAAGGGCGTTTTGACCTCTGTGAACTGCTCTGGTCTATTTTACTCTTCTCAGCACCTAAGATCCCAGCTTTCCTTGGCGGCAACTGATGAGCTCAGAGCCAAAAAGCTGGGGAGGGGGTGATCAGGTCCAGAGCATCTCCACTGGATTCTCAGGGACTCAGGAATCTCGCAGGAGGACCATGGTGACTAGGGGCTTTATAGAGGAACAAGGAGGCTGGAGCTGAAGGGAGGTTTTGAAAAATGTCAGCTGTGCAGGAGGGAATCACAAAAAACGTAAGGAAGAGGATCTGGTTGGTGACTTTGGGAGCCCCTGTTCCCAAGGGAGGGCGCCTGGTTTCTTTCCTTGAAGGAGACACAGGAATCAGTAACTACCAAGAGGAAGGTTACTTTTGAGTGAGGCTCTTTGTGGTGAAAGATGTCTCTTTAGCTAGGACAGCTCTTTTCACTCTGGAGACAGGGATGCTCTGCCCAATTCCAGTTCAGGCTGGGTCTACGCTGATACCAAAAAAAAAATAAAAAAAAAATTCAAGATTTAGATGGCAAGCTCATAAATTCAACAAAAGCTGCCTGAGGGTGGCTCTTGGAAGCTGTGGCACAGAAAGAACTCATGGATCCCTAGAGCCAGATGGTCAGTCAGGGGACATCAGGTCATGACCCCACTTTAATCAAATTGGCTTTAAAGGGTCAAATGAGAAACAGTTTCTGGCTGACTTCTACCGAAAATGTGCTGACAGACTTAGTTGTTCCCTTCACTCAGTAGAACACGCCAGAAGAAGACAGTTAAAGACCTCAGATGCATCTGGGGACCTTTGCCAAACGGAACTTTCTGTGGCATCTGGGCCCTATATCCACTTCTCTCTGCTGCCTTCAGTTCTCAGAACTGGGAACTAGAGACACGTGAAGCAGGCCTCCTGGCACCCCATCCCTCTTTCTGGTCCCAGGAATGGCTGAGCAAAAGATGTGTGTGTGTGTGTGTGTGTGTGTGTGTGTGTGTGTGGTCTCTTGGTCTAGAAACATTTGGTGTGTTTTGCTGTTAGGAAACTTCTGTAAAATTAATCTGAATCTTGCATGCAAAAGTTGCAGCCTCTTTCTTTACTCAGTTCTTAGCAGCACTCGAAAACTGGCAGCTCTGATTTCTCTAGTGTACGCTAATGTCTCTCCCTGTGCAGCAGCTCTCCTCCTGTACGAGTGCCTGTCTTTCTCACCCGGGCGGGCTTGTCTTCAAAGTCTCCGCATCTCCCTTAATTTAGAAACAGATGGCCTACATACAATCCAGTCCACGCAAAACTCCCCCCTTTAAATCCAGCAATGGGTTCTATATTAACACCATTAATGTGTACTGCAGCTTAGCAGCTATGAGTCGGGACCCTCTTTAACCCTTACAGACATCTTTGAGGCTAGTACTCCACCCATTTGGCAGATGAGAGTTTGTTCTAAAGCATTAAATGGCTTGCCTGGCATTGCCTGGCGGTATGTCCTGGAGACTGGATTTGACTGGAGGCAGTGTGGCTCCAGGTACACACTATAAAACACCTGCTTTCTGGACAAAGTGAAACCCCAATGCCTTTCTCTGCCAATCAGAGAGAGGGGAGGTGGCTTCTGGTCCATGTCCAGAGGATGTCAACTCTCTGTGCAGATCATTAGGACAGGGTGTCCCTGCTTCTAGAAAAGAGACATGTTATCTTTTGATCCAAAGAGAGGTACATACTGGATATTTGTCATGGACAAGGTCCCTTAGATAGGAGCTCTGAGTACTCAGGAAGAAGTTCCTTACTTTCTTGGTTTTTTCTTTCTTTCTTTCTAAAACCATCAGCTTGGTTGTCCTTTGTTAAATTTGTGCCTTCTCTTAGCTTTACATCCTCACCAGCAGCTTCAGGCTGGGCCAGCCCCGTCCTGGTGGGGACCGAGGACCAGGGCTCAGTCTCCACATGAGCTCTGTTGTTTTCACAGTCTGAGTGCCTCTCAAATCTCTTCTAAAAAAATGCTGACCTCTGGAGAAAAGCTGGGTTATAAGGCTGAAATCACTCAGCCGTCTTCCGTGGATGAACAACCTTACATTCCCCTGCCTTCCACAAAGTGAAGAACTTGAGCCAGGTGACCTCTAAGGGCTCTGATATGTTCTGGGTTTCAGAGTACTCCCAACAATAGACATTTGGGGTTCGATTTAGAAAAAAAGCACATTCCACAGCAGCGCCTTTGACACAGTGGTGGTTGGCTCCATTACCTCGAAAACAAACAATCCCCAGAATCCAACAAAGGTGGCCTGCTTCCTTGGTCAGTAAGTCTCAGCGTGGTTCTTGCCTTTTGGTGCCAAGTTGGAACCTCTGTTTCCCCAGCTCTCATTCCTCAGCCCATCCTCCACGCCAGACTCTGCTCGTTGCTTGTATTTGAACCCTCAGTAAAGACATCCCTACCTATCTGAGTTCCCAAAGATCCCCTTGGGGACCTGAACTCAGCTCAGACACATAATTGATAATGGGACCAGCTGCTTTGTCAAGTCTAGTAAATGCCGAGCCTAATGATTATTCAAGGCACGCGAGGCATCCTTAAGCCACAGTGAGCGGAGACTCAGGTGTGCAAATGGCCAGTTCCCCGTTGATCAGACCTAGCAGACAGCTGTGGCTTGCTAGAACTATAACTCAATGTGATCGTTGCATGACTTGCAGATGTGGCTGGTGGGCGCTGGACTTGTATGCATTGCCAGAAGGGAGAAAAGGCACGCATGTCAGGGACATGGGTGTCAGGGACAGCTTCATGTATACTCACCCAGAGAGAGAACTTGGACCTGGATTCTTAATATCATTTTCTAGAGAAACCTCTGTTTTTTAAAAGATATATTTACTTTTATTTTATGCTTATGTATATTTTTCCAGCATGGACATCTGTGCACTGTGTGCATGTCTGACTCCTGCAGAGACCAGTGGAGGGTGTTGGATCCCACGAAAGTGGGTTACAAATGGGTCTAAGTCACCATATGGGTGCTAGAAATTAAACCTGGGTCCTCTGTAAGCGCAGTCAGTGCTCTCAACTGTGGAGCTGTCTCTCCAGCTTTCAAAGAGATCTGTGTGCTGGCTATGACAAAGTACTCTCAGGAAAAAGGAGGGCGGAGGCTATAAAGCAGGCGATTCATACCCAGACACTGAAGAGTCAACTCAACAAAAGCTGGCTGTGCTATTTATGCTACCTCCTGATGGTGGGCTCTCAACTATTCTCAAATAGCCTCTGTGACTGTTAAATCTGAAATGTGCCCCTGCCCTGGCTCAGGGCTGGTCCTCAGCTCATGGAGCTGATGTAGTGGTGGGTGGGATGTTCAGGAGGTGTGGTCTAGCTGGTAAAGGTGGATAACTAGAGGTGGGTCTTTGAAGGACATCTGGCCCTCAGTTCCTGCCTTGCTTTCTGCTTCTTAGTCTGTTGTGATGGGAACAGCATCATAAACTCCCGCCAATAGTGACTGTGTGCCTGTGTCCCACCACGAAGGACCAAAGCGCTCTGGAACTGTAATTGGACGCAAATCTCTCGTCTCTCGAGTTGCTCCTCAGATATTTTGGACACAGTGATGCAAACGTCCGCTTTCCAGCCATCTGTCACTGACTCCTAAGTCTCCGCTGAGTCCTTCATGGAGAGAGCTCCCTTGCTCGAAGCCACCTTCTGAGAATTCAGCAACCGGAGGCTTGCACAGTGGAGGAAACCCTTTCGATGGGAGCCCACCTCAGACTCCCACTGACCACCGTGCTCCAGGTGGGCAGTGTCCTGAGATGTTCCCTTTGGCACCTGGCCTGGCCAGCTGTCCACTCTGCCACCCAGCAGGAGTTAATATCATGGTATCAGTCAAGTTAGCCAAAGTGGATTAGGACAGGAGAAGTTACTCCCCGGACTCACCACTATATATGTCAGGGTGGTTTCTTAAGGACGAGTCATTATAGGGGTTGTCTGCAATAAACAAAAGAGGGTGAGCAAACAGGGAGGCACGGAGCAGGGATGGGCGCGAACACGAGGAGGGAGAGAACGGAAATGCAAAGCCACATCACAACTGAGGAGAGCGCCAGTGGGGTTTGCAAAAGAAAACGACACAGCTGGAAAAGGGATGCACTTGGCAGCGAACGATCAACGCAAAGGAGTTCAAAGAAAACAAAGTGGTTAAATCCTGCAAAAGAAAGCAGTAATAAAACGAGATTATTTTGAAAGTAAAGATTATTAGGCTTGAACTCTGCTTGGCTGGTCCATCTATACTTTGAACAAATGAGGTAAGAATTAGTGTCTTGTAGCATCTTGTAGCTGGCTCTGAACCAGCTTCTCCCCCCACACCCCCCAGGACTCCGCGTGAGACCAGCTAGAGAAAAAGGAGTGTTAGTGAGACCTGCGGGGGACAGAGAAACCTGCCTGGCAGCAGCTAGACTGCAGGGGATAGGTATGTGTGCGTGCATGCCTGTGTGTGCGCGCGCACACACACTCATACATCCATGCACGCGATCAGGTGGCCATCACTGGAAAGCCTGATAGACCTCTGCTGGGAGACCCTGGTGGAGGTTTCTGAAGAAGAGTTTGGGTAAGGATGGCAAAATAAGAGAATGAGTCCTCTGCCTGAGACCCGGAGCTCTCTGGAAAACCCAGTGGCAGGAACTTTCTCTAAAAAGTAATATCAGTGGCTGCCACTCCAATGTAAGTGACTAAAGAGAGGCTTTGGTCCTTCAGTCTTCGACGAAGACATTTTAGAACAGGACACATAAATGTACCTCTGCCCCTAAGTGGCTTTTTCACTCTCTAGCTGCCCCGTTCGAGGATTCAGGTTCTGACAGTACCCACAAGGGGAGGGAGTGTGCAGCTGACTGACTGGAAGTCAAGCAGACAGCCTGAGAAGCCAGGACACAGTCCAAGTTCCTAGGGGAGGCCAGGGGCTGTGTTAGAACATTTGCATATTTGAAGACAGATCAAATCCCATCTCGAGCCATTGTAAAAGGGCAAGGGAGTTCTTTTCTGGGCCTGGCATTGAATTGCACCCCCAGGCTGCTTTACAGCCAGCGATTCACGATCAGAACCATTGCTGATAATGTGGCTGGTTGAGAAAGACCTGGCTGCTTTGGAAGTCAGTTTGGATGGATGTGGGCTGGAAGGTGGGAACTGGTTCGCAGTGGAATGAAGGGGCTGGTGGTACCAGGTAGTGGGGCTGAGGCAGGGCTTGGGAGAGAAGGTTCTCTTTTTCCTCTGGGGGAGCCCAGTGGTGTGCTCAGCTAAAAGGGGGTTCCTCCTCTTTCACTCCCATGCTCTCAGGTATAACACAGCCTCTCTCTCTTCCGGGAGAGGAGCAAGGTGCCAAGTTTGCTACAGCTGTGGAGCTTGTGTAAGAGATTTAGGGAGACTCTGTTCTTGAGGAATACCATTTGAACACAAAGGAAGTGTAGCGTACACTCCAATGTCTGCCTCGGCAGATAACCTCCTCTCTAACCAGGATACCTCCTACTGTAGCAGTAAGAGCCCTTAGGCCTGTCACAGTATGGACAAAGTCACGTCTGTCTTTGTCAGTCTGACTCAACCTGGTTTGCTTTTACTTCATTATAAAACAAATTAAAAATAATGTTTAGGTTGTATAGCATTTTGATATATACATGTACATGTTAATATATGTGTAAATCTTTCTCCTCTTCCTTTGATGCAATTCATAAAAATAGTGTAATAAGACTGGTTTTGTTCCCAAAGGCAAACTCCAGGCAGATAGCTTGGCTTCCCACCCAGACCTGGTTCTGAAGGAGGTAAAGAAAGCCTGTGCCCTTTCCAGACAGGAAAGTCAACAGAGCCCAACTGTGCTATTTTAAGAAACTGTGCCCAATTCTAGGCTGGCTCAGATGCCCAGAACTTGTTTCCAGTCAGAGCTGCTCTTGGGAGGACTCCAGGAAGCTGCTAGCATTCTGTTCAGGTTACCAAGAAGGGTTCTGTCATTTGGAGGAGCGTTTCCAACAGCACAGGCGACTTGAAGTGAAGCAGAGACAAGTATCCCTTACTGACTTCCTCTAGAGAAAAGAATGCTTCCAGAAAGTTCCATAGCTAAGTGTCGTTTAACCGGAATATGCTCCCAGGCTCTGCCCAGAACTGCATGGCACCTGGCTCATGTCCTGCCGCTACGGCAGCCTTCCAGCATCAGCCTTTCTAGGGGGACACGAAGGCTGGGCAGGACCGTCCTTCTCTCCACAGCACTGTTCTTCCTGCTGGCTCCTCCTCACTGCCAGCCCTGTCCTGGCAGAGGCCACTCAGAAGTCCTGGGCTGACCACACTGTCCTCCTTCACTCAGCCAGCTGGCAGAGAGTCACCTGAAGTACACGGAGGAGGCGCCGCAGGCAAATCAACTTCCTTTCCCAGGGGTCTCCTGGGGATGGGTCCAGGAGTTAGAGAGCCAGGGACTTTGCAGCATCCGGCAGGGCTCCTTGATGGGCTTTGAGGAATCCCCTGGGCTGCCTGTCTCACCTTGGCAGCCAACACCCACTGGTAAAGACAGATCACAGACAAGGAGGCAGGTGATCAGAGGGAAAGAATGGCAAGAAAACAAGGAAGAGAGAGAGAGAGAGAACAGAAGAAAGAAGAGGAGGAAGAGGAGGAAGAGGAGGAGGAGGAAGAAGACAATGACGAAAGAGGTAGAAACCATGAGAAGCAAACCAGAGGTTGATGGTCCTTACGGGCGGGCATCACATCCCTGAGGGAAGGGATATGGCTGTGTGGACGCCATTGTGCTCATGCCCATCACTGACACAGACTAAAGAGGCCTCCCAGTGCTGAACAAGACATCTAGGCTTTTCCCCAAGGGGCTCCCCAGGGCTGCATGAACTCCTGGACGCAGGCTTTGAGAAGCTGAGGCTCAGCCTCGTTTTGACCCGTGGTACCTGTCGCCTGGCATCCTTACAATCCTCGCCATCCACAGCACAATACCCACAGTGACATTCACAGCGTGAGTCAGACAGATTAGAGACTCTTCAGGAGGTCCTCTCCAAGCCATGTTACACGTCCATGGTATAAATGAACCCAGGCAATATCCTGAACAAGCTAAGGACTGCGTAGCCGAAGCTCCTGCCTGGCTTGTCCTTATGTGCCTGTAGAGAGCCACCAGCACTGGAGTGGGTCAGGGAATTCAAACTATTTTTGTATTAGTCAGAAATAATAAGGGTGGTGGTGGTGGTGAGATGGCTCAGTGGTTAAGAGCACTGGCTGCTCTTCCAGAGGTTCTGAATTCAAATCCCAGCAACCACATGGTGGCTCGCAACCATCCGTAATAGGATCTGATGCCTTCTTCTGGTGTGTGTACTTACATATAATAAATAAATACATTTAAAAAAAATAGAAATAATAAGGGGATAAAACTAAGCCCCACAATGTGAAAGGTAAATCTGCAGTTTATAGACACAGCACCTCCAGGTGGCTCAGCAAATACACATTACAGAACCAAACGCAATTCATTCAGCGTGTCCACTGATCCTGCTACCTTGTGTACTGGCTTTCTCCTGGAAAGACAGGCAGCCAATGACCAGAAGTGAAAGTCACGAGCAATAGGGATTCCTGACGTGACGGTCACCTAAAGTCATCTCTAACTCCAGCAACTTTTGAGTGTGTGCTGAGGGCCCCAGAGAGCCCAAGCCTGTGGAGGTAAGATAGGGCTGGACCTCAGTATGCGACTGTGATTCCTACCAAGGCACAAACACTGGCGTAGCCTAGGACTACAGTCGACACAAGGTTCCTGCGTCCTCTGATGCTGCCAAAGGCAGTGGCAGCGGCAGTGGCTCGGGCACCGTGAGCCAGAGAGGATTCTGGGCCAGCCTCAGGTAGGCATTACGTGTGCTCTTAGGGACTGTGCCCTGTGGCCCCAGCCCCGAGCAGGGCCTCCACTTACTGGTGAGGACCTTGAGGGTGAAGGGGTTCTTCTGCTGAATGGTGTGGGTGAAGTGGAAGCGCGCGTTGCAGCTGTAGTCGGTCTGCATGTCCTGCAGCATGACGTTGGAGAAGTACAGGTCCCCGTTATGACCCTGGGAGACACGCTTGTCCTGGGTGATGGGCTCCATGGCTGTGGGAAGGCAGAGGAGTGACAGGAGGTTAGCAGGCGGACTTGGTGATAATCATCACCACGGTTCAGGAGACCAGGTGGGATCTGGCACTTCCTACCTTTAGTCAGCTCCTCCTGATGCTGCAGCAGGGGTGTGCCCCCTCCTTATAGGGAAGTGGGGGACTGCATGCATGCAGGGGTGCATTCAGACTCAGATGGACATGCCCGACTTGCCCAGGTACTGTGGCTGCAGCCTTCCGATTCCCGCTCATGCCACAGCCTGACTGACCTCGAGGCCTTGAGTCAGGGACCAAGTGCACACAATCCATGGGGAGCATTGTGCAGGCAACAAGCGACACACTTTCATCTTTATCCCTCAGCACCCAGCGGATGCCAGAGCACACAAGGGTTTTCACTAGTGCGCCAAGGCCATCTGAACTCGGTCTTGCTGCATTTAATAAAAATTGAGCCCGTCATCAATTATAATGCGGACTTTTATTTTGTTTACCCTTAAGGAAAAGAAATGCAAGTTTTAATTGTAATGGTCAGAGGTATGGCAGCTGATGATCCACACTGTCGATTTTAGGAGGCCTTCCAGTTTCAGAGACAGTGAACTGCAGACCAGAGGGTGAGTGGCCTCACACAATGTGGCTGAGGATGTCACCGTGGCTGTGTCTCAGGACCTGGTGCTAACAAAGGAGGAGCTCTCTGAGCTCTCGGGTCTGCCGACCTACACTCCAGGCCGATCTACTTCCTATCCTCACAGCTTCTTTTTCGTGTCAGCGATGCCAGCTGTCCCACAGCAGGTGCTCCACTCTTCAAATCGTTCCTTAGAGACCTGTTGAGTGCCTACTATGTGCCAGGTCACGTGTTTCAGGGATTGGGAAAAGAAAGACAAACCCTCAGTCCAGTAGGAGAGAAGGGCAATAGGTTGTCATTGTAATGTGGTGTGGAGAGGAGCGTGTTCTTGGGGGAAGGGCAGGACTGCAGAGGGGACCTTGTCCGCTAGGGGGTCCTGAGAAGAACCCTGAAGTCTGCATGTCTGTGTCAGGCACAACTACAGACCTCCAAGGTCCTGAGGAGCTAGGGGAGCTAGGGGAGTGTGTCTGAAGGCAGGAAGGACCAGAAGCCTTCCTGGAGCTGAAGGTTGAGGAGGAAGGGCTGGAGAAGCCAAGAGCAGGTCACAAAGGTGACTGTCCCAGGATAGGAGTCTAGGCTTGTCCTGAAGCGAGAGGAGCCAGTAAAACCATGCAACGAGGCTACCTGATTCCGGTCCTAAGGCCTAGGGAGACTGTGGATGAGATTGTGGGCTGGGGAGCCCTTAGTGAGGGCGGACAGAAGAGGAGGTCTGTGAGACCTACTCCAGGGGTGTCATGGACCTAACTCAGAGATAAATGTGACCTAACAGGTAAGGGAGGAACTGGCCAGCTGACGGCCAGCCACCCTCCCCCACATGTGTGAGGAGGAAGAGAGGGGCGATGGTGGTGCACAGAGCCATCTTCTCAGAGCTCTGACGCCCCCTGCTCCTGACCACGCAGTAATGTCAACCTCTACACAGCTGTCTGAGCCACGTGGTCGCTTCACATCTGCCTCTCACAAGCCCGTCCCCAGACTCAGAGTGAGCCCTGCCGCCAGCTCCCATCCTGCTGCGGCATCTCTGAACCAAGGCAACTTAAGGAATGGTGTTTTGTGGTCTGTTTATTTAGTTTTTGCTTAAAAATCCAGAGGAAGTCCACCACAGTGGCAGACATATGAGGTAGCTGGTCACACAGCATCCACAGTCAGGGAACAGAGATACAGGCTGCTGCTCGGATCGCTATTTAGGGTGGGTTTCCTCGCTTGGATTGACCGACCTAGAAATCCCTTATAGACAGGGATTCATCTCCACGTTGATTCTAGAGCCTGACAAGTTCACAATTAATATTAACCATCACCCCCCACCCCCTGCATCCTCTAGAGCTGGGTGCTCAGAGAGGCCAGACTTCCACACTTACAGCTGCTCATCCAGAAGATGACGGGGGACGGGAGGCCAGGTGGGGGGTTGCACTGCAGTGTCAAAGGGGCGCCCTCTTGGACCACAACGGGGTCTAGGTTTTCCTTGGGCCACAGGGGTGATTCTAGAGAGAAACAGAAGAGGGTGAGGTGCAGCTGACAGCAAGAGCCAGGCAGACTCAAGAGAAGGGGAAAGGGGAGAGTGGAGGGAGGAGAGAGAGAGAGAGAGAGAGAGAGAGAGAGGACATACGGAGTGGCACGTGACAGGAGGGAGAAACTTTCTGTGACAGTGGATGCTCATCTTCAGCTGCCCTGTCCCCTCCCCTCCTCCAGGGTTCAGATCATCTCTCAAGGTTGTACTGACCAGCCTGGAAGTTTTCTTTCTAGGATTCTTTTGGAGGTGGGCAAGACCCGCGGCGGGCAGGGCCTCCCACCCACCGGGGAGCCAGCAGCAGCCCTGCCCCTGGCACTCACTGGACACCTGCAGGCGGATGCGGTTGCTAAGCGCAGTGCCGAATTTGTTCCGGGCGAAGCACTGGTACTCCCCTTCATACTCCTCAGGCCGCCCGCCACTGCGGAAGTCGATCACCAAGGTCCCAGACCTCCTCCTCATGGACACCCGAGGGTCCTTGGCAATGTTGAAGAATCTGCTGTTGCGAGTCCAGTGAAAACTGTGGATGACAGGGGCCAGGCCAACTGTAAGTAAGGACTGGAATGGGTCGGTTCCTAGTCCCCACTCGATTTCTACTCTACCTACATGTTAACAGACCCAGCCCTGGCTGGGCAGAGCCACCTGATCACCCTGGGAGAATGCAAAGGCCCAGGTCACGTCTACTGGGGCTGCACACACTAGGAGTGTTATCGCTAGCTAAGGCTGGCTACAGGCAGTAGGCATCCAGTTTCTCTGGTCAGTTCTGTTCTGTGAGCACAGAACTCAGGGGTTGTTTCTTAAACAAACCAGTCAAACCCAGCGTTAGCAACTTTCTTTCCCTTGTGACATTCCTACTCTCTTCCTAAGGGACGCAAGGTTGCCTCGTCTGCTCTGCCAAGCCTTAATAGCATAATTTTCTCTGAAGCCAACATCAGTGGCACAGGCTGCCTTGTTCCTTGTTTGACAAGAGCTTCATGATAACCCTGGAATAGCGGCATGGGACCCATCGAAGGGTAGCTTTGAAGAACAGGCAGGCTAAGGAAACAGAGCTGTAAAGAGTCTAAAATGCTCCTACAGGCTGAAGGGAGGGTGCTCTTGCCTGGTATATGCAGGGATCTAAGTTCTACCCTTCATTTGAGAAGAGAGGAGGAGGGGGAGGGAAAGAAGGGAGGAAGGGAAGGAGGGAAAGAGGAAGAGGAAGAGGAGGAGGGAGGAAGAGACAGCATCATCATCATCATCATCATCATCATTGTGTCCCTCAGATTGACACTGAAAGCCAGCAGCATACATTCTTGGCTCCCTGGGCTGATGTGATAGAAACACAACAAGAGGCAGGAACGGTGGTGGATACTCAGAATCCTTGTCCTCCTCAGAGGATCCAGGTGGAAAAGACCAATCTTGTTCTCATCATTCTTGGCTCGACTGCATCACCGGAACCCAGGGCCAGAGCAAGCCTCCTCCACTGCATGGTCTGAGACACACTCTCCTCTGAGAATGTTACATATTGTTTAACATCCCCACTTTGCTACAATGTATCATTTGGCAGAACCAGAGCTGGCCTTGGTAGGGAGGGAGTGAGAGTCTAAACCCTGTTCTACCCCTAGTTCAATCAAGCTGGTGACTGGAGGTGCAGGCATTTAAAATCTCCCCCTCTTCTTGGGAAGACACTGGCTCTGCCCCAGAGGAAGAGGGCCGAGTAAATAAGACCATGTAGCAGATCAGACCGGTCTGGATAGGACAGGCTTCTCCTGACTTCGTTGAAACAAGCAAAGACAAGCTCAGAATGAAAACCTTGAGTTAGCTAGGAATAGGGACTTCCCATAACCTGAACATGGAGTGGATGATGGTCACACAGAACAGTCAGAAAAATAACATCTGGCTGGGTCTAGTGACACACACCTGAAACCCTACTGCTTAGGAGGGGGAGACTGAGGCAGGAGAATGATGAGTTTCAGGCCAGCCTGGGATACACACTGAGATTTCAGGATTCACTGCAACAGAAACAAGCCGTTCGACACCTTCGAGCCCAGTTTCCTTATGAGATAAACTTCCCAATTTGAAAACAGTGATAAACCCCCCACAAATATAAGGGCAGGTCTGGTTTGTTTGTTTCCCCTCCTGAAGAGGAAAGAGAGGCTCAGAGCTTGGACGCAGCTTTCTCATTGACCACACAGTGATAGCAGCCTCTGCCCAGCTGGTTTGAGCCAGGTGGCCACTTCACACCCGCTAATCAAAAGCGAGCCCTCCTGTATGGGACCTGGAGGGTGTCAATGCATATTCTTTGGATAAATGAACCAAATATTTTAATAAAGAGCTGTTGTACATAGACTTATGTTTGTGCATATGTGTGTGTGTGTGTGTGTGTGTGTGTGTGTGTGTGTGTGTGTGGCTTTTCAGGCCCCCTCCCCCTCCACTCACCTGGGGGCGGGGTTGCCTTTAGCTTCACATTCAATCAGAATGTTATCGCGGGGATCCACGATGTGGTCCTTCACAGACTGCTTGGTGATAGTTGGGGGTTGGGTCACTGCAACGGGACACATGTGGCAAGGGTCAGAACCGTGGAGACCTGCCCTGACCTTGGCTTAGGGAGTGGCTAAAATCAAGAGCGTCCGGAGCAACCTGAGCAAGCGGGCAAGCCGGCAAGCATGAGAAGTATCCTATTCTAAACATGCGATTTCTTAAACAGGGTTCTAGGACAGGGATGGACGACAGAGTCTGAGCATAGGAACCCCCTTACGAAGATCCGGCATCCCTCTAAGCAAGCGAAAACCAGGCTTTCTTTTACCCAAGCTCACATCCCAGTGCCCAGCACACTGCCCAGGGCACAACGGTTCCTGCTAACTGTGTGCTGAATGGATACAGGAACAAACCCAGCTAGGCCTGTAGAACTTAGGGCTGCGAGGGTTCTGAGCCACGAGTCTCAGCAGACGACCAGACTGTCGGAGGCAAGAGCCAAAAGAGGCTTCAGTCCCTCAGAGTTTCCCGGGGGGCCTCCCTGTGTACCAGCAGGCTGGTGTTCTGCCCAGGGTGCAGTGCCAGCCACCCATAGATGAAGTAGCTGCAGTAGCTAAGGAGCATCTCAGCTGCCAACCATGTCCTTCTTCTGACCACCTACCTGCCCTCCCGCCCCCTTCTGAGGAAGCTCTCTTCCACTGGTAAAGGACTCAGTGTAGGGCTCTAGACTGCATCGGCACCAGCAGGCAGTGAAGAGGCCACTGGTTTCCAGTCCAGCCTTCTCCCCTGGCCTTTTCCCGACCGCCCACCTCCCAGAGGCTCAAGGGCACAGAGGCACACCAGGCACTTACGCTCATTCTGAATGCTTGCTGTTAGTTCCAGTGGGTTAGCATTGGGAGGGGGAGAGAAGGAGAACAGGGTTATTGCACACAGTTGATCAGCTGTCTGTCGGGTGTCCTCTCGCCCTAGCATCATGGGGACAGCACTGGGCATGGGGGTTTCTCCCAGATGCAGAGTCTGGCAGAAGAGCCAGGCAAAGCGGAAGAACAGACACAGCAGACAAATACTTTGCGGGGAAAGGTATTGTAGCCACACAGTGGGGCAGGACCAGTAACCAAAGGGAGATGTTACCAGGCAAGTCAAAATGTCCCCAAATGAAAACATTGCCTGAAAGAGACTCTTCAGATGCTTCCTGGCACTTCGCACTGTTGAGGCATGGGGGGGACTTGGTGCATAGGGTCAGCATGGAGGTGCAGGGACTTGAGCTACTTCTATGGGACAAAGGCCCAAACTCTAGAAGCTCTGAGGGCCCCACACCTCACTCCCTCACCACACTGCTTCTCTCTTGCACAAAAGCCCATTTTACAAAACTCCTGGTCCTGAATGACAGAATCCTGGCATATGGCCAAGTCCACCGCTCCTTCTTGTGTCTCTCACAAGCAGGACAAAGAGGGAGGCTGTCCACGTCCTCGCCAGCCCCGTCTGATCTCATGAGCCCTGTACGGGTGTGTTCTTGCTTCTTACGCTCTAACAAGCGGATGAATCAATCACCCTCGGCTAGAGAAGATGCAGGCTCTGCCTCAGGAGGTCTGCTGTAGCGCCTGGATTCTATCTCGTTTCTGTCCGTGCTGGGGATGGAACCCAGGGCCTTAACAACATCAGGCAAGTGCTCTAACAACGGGGCTGCATCCACTCTAAGTCCTACATAGGTGACAAATGCCTTGGTGGTGCTGAGACCTACGGACCTACAGACCATGTTGTTAGTAGCAAGTTTTTAGATGTGGGAAGCAAGCCTTGGATCAAATAGATGTGGAGAAAAGATAGAAACATGTTTCTAAGACTCTTCGGGAGGGAACACCATGCCACCCTCATGTCATGCTGGTGCATGGGGACCTCGGGCTGCCCTTTTCAGAGTGAGTGCTGTAGGGGAGAGCAGGAGGCGGCATGCCTCAGGTGATCTTGATGCCTTCCCACCCGAGTGAAGAGACTCGGAGGAGGAGGTGCAGGCTCAGAAAGGGCAGCCTGCAGGGAGCCAGGGCTCACCTAGGCCCAAGAGAGTCACAGGGGCAGAGAAAAGGACATGAATAAGGGGGAATTATGACAGGAATGAGCAGGCCACTGCAGGCTGCCAGCAAAGGAAAGGCTTCATGGCATGGCTTTTAAAACGGTTTCATGGGCTACGGGGTGTGGCTCTCAGAGTAACGAAGGGACATTCTGCTTTTCACCTGTCCAGGTCTGCCTGGACTGGAAACAAAGGAATGAAAAACCCTAAAGGAAAGTCAACAAGGCTCTGAACATAGGCTCTGTGGTGCTCCCACTCTAAACATTGGCTCTTCGATGCTCCCACTCTGAACATAGGCTCTGCAGTGCTCCCACTCTGAACACAGGCCGTGCAGTGCTCCCACTCTGAACACAGGCTTTGCAGTACTCCCACTCTGAACAAAGGCTTTGCAGTGCTCCCACTCTGAACACAGGCTTTGCAGTGCTCCTACTCTGAACACAGGCCGTGCAGTGCTCCCTGTTTTGGCCCTTTCACCTGCATGTGGTTTTCCTGCCAAAAACAGAAATTCTAAAAAAGACCAAAGCCGGTGCAGCTGGCACAGGAGGGGACGAGGGAGAGAGGGGGCCAGTCTCCAGACAGGCAGGACTGGCACTTAAATACATTCCTTTTAACTACCAGCTGGGCTCTGGCTTCATTTCAGGATGCAGTGATGCTCTGGTCCTCATGTACATGATTCCCAGGCTCTGGTTCCCTTCCAGAGCATGTTGAATTCAAGGAGGGGGGGATACATGGCTCTAGTCCTGTGGACACGCTGACTTCACACACAGATGGGTACTAGTTTCCCCAGAGGTTGCTGCAGAAATTTTGAAATCCATCCTTAGAAATGAGTTAGCTGGGTGCAGGCCTCGTGATGCTGTGGTCCCTGACGGTGTGGATAAGAGAGAAGGCAGGTACTTCTTTGAGTGGAGATTCCCGAGTCAGATAAGAACTGGCTGATTGCTGTCCCCAGCTCCTGCTGCCTACCTGACAACTAAGGGCCTCCTCAGCGTCTGCTTGCCTAATGGGACAATGATATCTCAGTCACCACTGTGCTCCCAAGAGATTTATTGCTGGGACAGAATCAAGCCGGAAGACAAGTTGTGGTGGTGCCGGTGACAGCCTGTCTGAGGACAAGGACAACAGTGCTTCTCTCTGTCACCCCACTGCGTGCTGCTCTTTCCTTTCACCGAGCTTGCTGTCTGGCGATGTCAGGGAGAGAGTGAATTTATTCCTTTGGTTTCCAAGAAGAGAGTCTCATCCATTTCTGTTGGGGTGAGTCCGTGCCTGCCCCGACTCCGGGCTCTGCCTCCATGCCCTTTTCTTCCTGGGCTCTGGTAGTTGATTTCTGGGCTCCATCCTGAGAGGATGGAAGAGGAGGGTTGGGTGTGTTACATTCCATAGCGCTGTTTGCATGAGGTGGGGTGGAGGGTCTCTCCTGTCTGCTGCCCTCTTCTGTGGGCTCCTAGGAGGAAATGCCAGATCCCCTTGAGTGGAAGGCAGAGGGAAAGTATCAGGAAGCTCCCAGGAAACTCGCTTTTTTGGCAGGAAACGCATGTTGGCTGACAAGCTGACCCATTACTGCTTTTTTCAAAGGTCACGCTGTTCCCCTCCAGGCTAGTGGAAGGGAGGTGGCGTGTGACTTTGCTGGCAAGGCAGTTGGAGCCAGAGGCTGGGCACTTCAATAAGGGATTGTGCAGCCTCCCAGGGTGCTGCTCCAGAAAGCTTCTGTGCCAAGCTCCGGAGTGGAAGCGGTGTCCCTGCTCCAGAGGTGCAGAGAATGCCCTGAAGGGGCAAATGATGGAGACACCTGGCAGGCCAGTCTCCTGCCCAGTCCCCTCAGCCCCACCCAATCAACAAAGGGGGTACCCTAGGAACACCTGACTTGTCCCAATCCCTCATGGGAGGTAAGCTCAGAGAACGTGGAAAGGGCTGTGGCTAAGCCTGAAGAGAAACCTGCCATGGAAGTCCTTGCCCTTGCTGTGTCATTCTGAGTTCAGTTCTGCAGAAGAGTCATTGAGATCGGCTGCGGCAAGTAGGGAGGCGCAGTGCTTTATGGGGTGTCCATCCTGACAGCCCAGACCAACTACAGCCACGTGGAGACAGATTCCTCCCAGGGAGGAGCTACTGCCAGGTGCTGGCTCTGCCTCTTTCCTGCTTCCTAACCTTGGCCAGCTAAGGATGGCGCCCACATGGGATTCACTGTGAGAAGCGTGTGTGGTGAGCTCAGCAGAGCTCGGAGTCCCCTGTCTGGCCTTGGGCAACTGCAGTTCCACTGAGGTCCAAAGACTAAAGAGAAGCAGGATCAGCGTGCCATAGCACAGTCAAAGGACGCAGGCTCCATTCTGACTTCATCACCGTGAGAGGTGTGACCCTAAGCAAGGAAGGGCCTGGTCTGTGTGTACAATGTAAAACGATGGGTCTTCCTTGACCTCCACCAGGAAACTGGCGTGAGGGGAGGGTGGCAAGGAAGTCAGGGCCCTCAGCCTTCTGCCTCAGGCAGTACGTGGGTTCCTGTTGCATCTCCATCTCTAGTAGAGCTTGGAAATCTCCATATTTTCAATACAGACGTCCATACCATCTGTTTCTGTGTTGGCTCTGCAGGCACCCCTCCCCCACCAGCTCTGGGCATCTAACGGCAGGTGAGTGAGAATCAGCAGAAGAGAAATGAGCTTTCATCGTGTTCTCAATAACCCAATTTCCTCTGTACCCTCCTCTCCAGGGACACACCCTTATCACGATGCTTATTAGATCGTCTGCCTGTCTGTTAATGAGAACTCTCCTTGAGCCAACCACAGACGGTCACCATGGGAACGCCTGTCTCACAGCTCTCTCCTCCTCCTTCCGTGTGTACACGCTCGGGCAGCAGTCTTCTTGCCCAGCCTGCTTCTGGGATCAGTTCATAGTTATTACTGGTCTCTGTCTTCCCGAAGAATAGATTCTTCTTAGATAACTGTTACTGTGGTGGAAGGGGTCTGGCTTTAGAGCCCCGTGGGGCCTTCTTGGAGGCCACCTTCACCTCCCACCTCCTTCAGTCATCTGTTAACTGGAGAGTGCCCAAGTCTGTCTTAGGATCACATGGGCTCCATGAATTCCTTGAGGCAGAGGGGCTGGACCTATACCTTAGCATGAGGATGCTAAGAAAGACATCTACAGCTAGTGTCAAAACTGTGGCAAAGGGGCACAAGCTTATAAACAGGGCCAAGGAACAGATGCTGATCAACAGCCGTCAGTGAATATAGCAGTAGAGTCAATAGATAGAGACCCGGACGTTGGCTCAGCATGCCAGGCTCAGACAGGCCTGCTGGAGCACCGGAGCAGAAATGAATCTTCCCTACCCCTGTTTTGATAGTACCCAGGGAATGCTGTAACAGAAAGAACCCGTGTCCGGCTCTTCTATGGTTAACATAAGATGGTTTAGTGTCTCATTTGGCTGTATCTTTTTACAAAGAGAATGCCCTTCCTAATCCTCTACTAGGCTGTTCGCCATCTTCCTTATTACCCAACCACAACTGGGCATCAGCTCTGGTGTATTGAGTTAGAGAGACTGATTAGGACAGCCCGCCACATGGTCCTGGAAGCTGCCTTTAGAAAGGGTACATCAAGGCCAAGGCTGTGTGGGTGTGAGTAGAGGGAGTAGTAGTGGGTGTGGCTCTCGGAATCACACACTGGGTTAGCCTTGTTCCGCTCAGCAGGTTCCGGGCAACACAGTCACCAACCGGCTTAACTACAGTCCCAAGAAGAGGTTCTCACTACATCAAGTCTTCAGAGGAAAGCGCAGCTCCGAAGCCTGGAATCTGCCGTTGCTCTCTCTCCCCTCACCTCCCTGACCTCTTTCCCCAACACCCATCCCTCTAATATCAGGAGTAAAACAGGACGAGAGGGCACAGAACTCACGATCCATCGGAATCTCAATGGCCCCTCCGAGGCTGAGGAGGAAGAGGATGAGGGCTACATGGATCCAGGGTGGCGCCTGCTGCCTGGCCATCCTCAGCACCAGGCCCTGCTCCCCGCTGCCCGGCCCAGGGGCTCTTGATGCCTTGTGCCGCTCTATGTGGGCTTTCCAGACAGTGTTCAGCTGGAGAAAGAAAAAAAAAAAAACAGAAGTTAGTTTCTCTTAAACTTATGTTCTGCTCTGCTCACCCCCAGGGTCTCAGAAGACTCAAGAGGCCTCTTGACCACAGAACAGGGGAGCCTCTAGACCGGAGTGTCTAACCTTGGAACCCAACAGTCTCTGGCATGGGAACTGCCCTGTGTAAGGTAGTGTTGGAGGCATCTCTGGTCTCCACCCATCCAATGACTGCCCTGTGTAAGGTAGTGTTAGAGGCAGCTCTGGTCTCCACCCATCCAATGCCAGTAGGGCTCAGGTGGCCCTGCTGCCAATCAAAACCAGCTCTGGACATTGCTGCTCGTCCACGAGGAATGAAGACCCACTGTGTTAGAAAAACAGCCCTGTGTAGAGCAGTCACGAAAAGGCATACTGGCCTAGAGGCCTGGGAAAGATGTACCAAGCTCAAAGCCTCTCTTGGGCCCTCTGCTGAGCGTGCCTGGAGCAGAATGTGTTTGGGTAACGACTCGGAAATAAGGCCTCAGTGATGTTCTTTGATCCCATGAAGAAGGGTTAGGGTTAGGATTAGGGTTAGGGTTAGGGTTAAGGGGTTAGGGTTAGCGTTAGGATTAGTGTTAGGGTTAGGTGGTTAGGGTTAGGGTTAAGGGGTTAGGGTTAGCGTTAGGACGTTAGGATTAGCGTTAGGGTTAGGGTTAGGGTTAGGGTTAGGGTTAGGGTTAGGGTTAGGGTTAGGGTAGGACTGTCCAAGGAGAAGTCAGCACTCTGATACTGTCTGAAGTCCCAGCCTGCCAGCGAGCAATACAGGGCTAAGCCAAAGAGCAAGGGAGTAGGTTACATCTCCAGACCCCCTCCCAGCTTCCCTTAGCAAACATCTGTATCAGCTGAACACACAATTCTACCCCTGCATTATCTGGCTGGCACCTGAAACCCAAAGTCAACTGCGCACACACGTACACACATCCATACATCCTAAGGAGGTGGAGAACAGGGCCCGCCCGGGCAAGAGCTCCTTGGAGAAGAAGTCATCGACATGGAGTCCTGAAGCAGGAACCATCTCTAATCACCACGTCCTCATGTCAAAATGCTCACATTCATGTCAGCAAGCAACACTAACCCCATTTCCCACCCCCTCTCTGTGTGTGTGCGTGCATCTCTGTGTGTGCATCTGTGCGTGTCTATCTACCTACCTCCCTTCCCATGCACACCTCCTTGGTTTTGACCACCAGTGTTCCAGGCTAGAGTGGCTGTAACAGCTTCCTAAGCTGCCCCTATCTCTGCTCTCCCCCATCCCTGACGTCATTTCTAAAATACAAATACAAACAACTCTCACTATTGTCTCCAAGTTCTAACTAATCTCCTTTACTGGCTTGAAGCTTCTAACCACATGCCTATCTGATCTTTCTCAGCCTCCCCTGGCATGCTGCTCCTCCAGGACCTCGGCGCAGGATGTCGTGACCACTGACCCAGGAAAGACTGACATCTGTGCAGGACAGCCTGTGATCTCGGCCTCTTCCATTAGGATTTGCCAAGTGTTTCTTCGCTGTTCTACATTCCCACTTCCACTCCCTTGATGGTATCCTAAAAGTCACATGAGAGCTCCACAAGTGGGAAAGTTTGTCTATTATCCAGCCTCAGGAATTTATCACAGTACCAAAGATATAATACCCCCTCAGAATGTGTGTCAGATATGGGGATGGGTAAGAAATGAATGAGTGAGCAAAATAAATGAAATAAGAGATGGAATTGTTTTCAAAATTATTTTATTAATTCTTCGAGATTTTCATAAAATATAATTTGAATACATTCATCCCCTCCCCACCTCCCCCATATCTCTCCTCTCCCCCCCCCCACCTCCTCTCCCTTCTCCTCCTTACCTACCCAAAGTTTTCATCTTTATTTCAGTCCCATCCAGTCCAGTGTGTGTTGCCCAGCTACTCCTGGGAGTGGGGCTCTCTCCCTACTAAGGGTCACATCGTTTGAGAAAACTGACTCTCTCTCTTCCAGCAGCCATTAAATGCCAACAGCTCCTCATAAGTGGTGGAGTTTGTGCTCACCTTCTCCCACTCCATGCTGGGATTTTGTCTGGCTGGAGCTTGCACAGGTCTGGTATGCGCAGGTCTGGTGTGCACAGGTCTGAGGTGCACAGGCCTGGTGTGCACAGGTCTGGGGTGCCCAAATCTGGTGTGCACAGGTCTGGTGTGCACAGGTCTGGTGCATGTTAATCACAGTCACTGTGTATTCATGTTTGCAAGTGCTCTGCTGTGTCCAGAAAACAGTTACCATCATATTATCTACCACTTCTGGCTCTTACAATCTTTCCATTCCCTCTTCTGTGAAGATCCCGGAGTCTGGGAGGTATGTGTGTGTGTGTGTGTATGTGTGTGTGTGTGTATGTGTGTGTGTGTTAATCTGTTTCTCTAGAAATCCACCAGGTGGCATAAGAAAACGCAAGTTGGTGAGTAACTAACATGGGAAAAATCTTCTTCCCTATAGGTCAGACACTGCCAGGAAGCCAAATGGGAAGAAGACAAGAGAGCCCTTTGGCTAGGAGGTAAAACATGGGTCAAGTCACCAAGATGGCCTTTATACTGCCCTCCAGAGAGACCACTGATGCTTTAATTTTTTTCAAAACCTATTTTTAATTAAATAATTTTAATGAAAAGCCTTCTTAAAGGCTTTAACCTCCCTTTAGCCTACCACCCATCAGAGGTAGTGGGAAAGAAAGAATGTGGGGTAGGGGTGGGGGAGTGAACCACTTTAGAAAGGTTCTTTGAAACAACTCCTGTCTGTGTCATCTGGAAATCGGCAGTTCAGTTCAAAGGTTAGCAACAGCAGCTCAATCCACTTGCAAACACTTCACGAATATACCAACAACTCAGTCTGGTAGAGTCAGGAGAGCAAACAGGAATCAGCAGCAGTGGCAGTACCTAGCACAGACAGCCAGGCCTCAGCCTCGGCACAAGTCAGCAGGAGGGACCAGGAGGAACATCAGAAGTTCTCAGCTGTGCGTCTCAGTGAAGATGCGAGACCCACAAGCATTACATAGCCAGCTCTCTGTAAGCAAGCCTAGTTCAGCCTCCTGCACTATCCTATTGAGTCCTATTTATACCCTGTGAACATCCCGTGTCCTCCACAGGTCCTGCCTCTGCACATTCGTCTGTCTCAGCTGACATTACTCTGCCAATCAGGCCTGCAGAAGTGGTAAGAAAAGTGTAGCGCACCACCAGATGGTTTTTGGTACATTTGTCTCTATGGCGTCCCGACAAATGGAGCTCAGCTACACAGTGTAAGGTGGGCCAATACATAAGGTGGGTGTGTCGTTAGCAAAGAATCCTTTATCACATGCCCTTTCATGTGCTTGCTTTAGCAGAACATTCTTTCTCCTGTGTCTGCTTCAGCTAAATGTTCCTTCATGAGTTTGCCCCAGCAAAACACCATCTAACCAACTTTCCAGAGAACCCTTAAGTTTCTACTTGAGGTGCTTCAGCTACAGAGATCAGCCCAACTCTCTAGCTCAAGGCTGAGCGTGGAGAGAGCTTACACCAGGGAAGGAACAGGGAAGGCATGGTAGGGGCTCAGTTTGGGCTCCCTGACCGCCGTGTTTGGTTCAGGACCTGCCAAATAGCAGAAATGATGATGGGAAAGGGAAGGGTATTCATTCTGGGAATCCTGATGGAGCCAGGAAGCCAGAAGCTGTTCATTAACTAGAAACACACTGGCAGGGAAAAGGCCAGCTGTTGGGGATGTTTGAAATTCACAGTTTAACAGCACAGTGGATAAAGGACATCAAGACATCAACTGCATCCCGCTGCCTGATAAATCCCTCCTCCTTCATTCTTGAGCAGAAAGCGCAAAGGTTACTTAATGTTATAGGAGCTATTTGATTTTAACCAATCTCCTCACTTTTCAGAGGAGGAATAAAGAGCCGAGAAGAGCAGGTGACTTGCTTACGATCACCCAGCGCAAGGTTGGCGCAAGGCGTCCTGCTGCCTAGACCAGGATTTTTCTACCCAGTTTCCTTGTCTTTGTTACAGAGAAAAGTCTCAAAGGGAAGATGCTATTGTAAAAGGCAGTGAATAGTCTGGCAGTTTTTGCAAAACTAAATCAGAGAACTGTCCGTGACCCTTTAATCTCACTCTAAAGTATATGCCCCAAGAATTTAAATCAGGTTCCCAAACAAGTACATGGGCACAGCTTATGCCACTTACAGTGGCTGAACAGTGGAGATAGCTCAGACATCCATCTGTGGGCAGATGGAGAAGAGGTTTATGCATAGCATGCCACCATCCAGCCACGGAAAAGAATGAAATACCGACGGATGCCAGAATGTAGAACCATTCCCAAGCACAATCAGTGAAAGAACCCATACTGTCACATACAAACGGTCCCATGTTTAGATCTCATATAAATAGCAGAGACAGAACACCATTGGTGCCAGCCAGACCCTGGGGGAGGCCCAGGGAGTGACAGCTAGTGGAATGGGTTTCCTCTGAGAAGATGAGGATGGTTTGAAACTAGACAAGTGGAAGTTCATGCACACACTGTGAATGTAACTAAAATGTGAACTTAAAATGATTTAGATAAATTTCACTCCAAGAGGAGAAAGGTATAATATTGGTCTCTGGAGCATCGTCACAGAGATGAAGAGGGGGCAGAAGACAGATGACTGGGAGTGTAGACACGGAGCCCTCCCAGTGCAGAAGACAGGTACATGGTGTGCAACCCTCCCCACACACTGTGAGGGGATTTCCATTTGAGTGGAGGCGGGGCCTAGAGCTCTGGCACTGAGCATGGAAGACCCCATGCACAGACAGGGCAGAGAGGCCTGCCAAGGTCCTCACATCAGCCAGGCCTACAGTTTCCCAGTCTGAGAACCAGGGCGAAAAGGGCATGGTGCGGAGGGGCAGAGCTCCTGACCTACAGCAATGATGTCTACATCCCTAAAGACTGCCTGCTTGAAGTTCGACCACAGGGGCATGGCCATCACTGCATGGCCTAGTCCTTTTCCAGGCCTTTCTGATAACATAAGGGGTGTGTGTTGCTGTGATAAACACCCTGGCAAAAGGGAAGGGTTTATTCCCTAGGGAATAAAGGGTTTATTGAAGCCCACAGTTCTACATTTTATAGTCCTTTACCAGGGAAATTCAAGGCAGCAGGACCATAAAGGAACTAGTCACATCCATAGTCAAATGCAATTCAAGATCCCTGCCCAGGGATGGTACCACCCACAGTGGGCGGGTCTTCCCACCTACATAAGTAATCAGGATAATCCCCCACAGATACGATCCATCATTTAGACGCTTCCTAAGCTATTCTAGATTATGTCCAGTTGGCGAGAAATTAAGCATCACAAGGGGTTAGTGCATACGGGACATGATGGGGCTGTGGCTCTGGTAAGAGCCCCTTGGTGGGATGGGGGAAGCTTCTTTCCCTACAAGGAAAGCGAAGGAGTGAGGGCAGGTGGAGACCGGCCACCGGTATCTCAGTGATGGAAGAAGAGACGAAATGTTAGCATTTAACTCATAGAGGTAAAACTAGGACTAAGTAACAGGAAGCTTCAGAGAAGAGGTGCTTTCCTAAGTTGCAGGGAGAAGCCACCCACAACCACAGCCCCATACATCATCCATGAAAAACAAACCCAGCCCTAGCAGAATGGCTGCGTACCATTTGAACATGCAGACTTCTGAACTTAAACTCTTGAGTGACCTGCCTGGACCTCTGTGAGCCCCCCGAGAGACTCAGATTCAAAATGTCTCAGATGGACACTTGTGAATTTGGTCATGATATCCCGCCAGGGGAGATGCTGGCACGACAGTTCTTGGCTCAGTTCGAGGGCACAAGCCACACCCTCAGACTGCCTGCTTTAATGTCATCCCACTCACAAGGTGGAGGTCCCCAGCCTCAGAGCTTCCTTTGCCCTTCTCTTCTGAAGCGTGGAGATAATCCCAGCCTCTACCGCAGAAGCACTTCCTTCAGGAATCACGCGGCACGTGCTGGGCACACAGCAAACGCGTCACACATGCTTGCTGCTGCTTCGGATCAGGATTTCCCCTCCCAAGAAGGAAGGGAGAGCATGCTCTGGTAGCCTGTGGGGCTATGCAGGACGGGTGAGCAGTTACGAGAATCACCCACTCACTGTCACAGCCTGCTTTTCTATTTCTCCCTTTTGTTTTTCTGGGCCCCGGTTGTCCCTCCAACCCCCACCCCTACCCCACCCCCGCAGATTGAAGCCCCCGGTGTTGATTCTACAAGCTGTCCCTGGCAGATGGAATAGGTGCCCGCAGCTCCCTTCTTCAAGCTGTCGTCTTCAGGAGCCCCCCTCAGCCCAGTCTCAGGCAGGCTGTGACAGTGGTCACAATATGTCTGAATTGACAAAGACAGGCAGCCCGGAGATATGGCTCAGCTGGTGGCTCTGGTCCCCTGAGCGGTAGCTGCCACAGACTTTCAGGCAGCAGACAGCAGACTGCAGTCACTCACGCTGCAGCCGCACTGTGTAGGCACTGAGCTAGGAAACAAGGCTGACCCACTCGCACGAACCCCACCTTTCCAAGGGATGATGGAAAATGAATTGGAAGTGACCAAAATGAAGTATTCAGGAGGCTTAAGAGCAAGGATGAAGACACACACACACACACACACACACACACACACACACTATAGAAGCTTATTGAGAAGGTGCAGAGGTATATGGTGCCCTCCTGTAGGCAAATGCATCATTTGACTGTGATATACATAAGGGTGACGGAGCATCGTTTAACGAGGAACAGAAGTGAATTCTGAAGCCATGAAGAGAAGGAGAAGCTGCTTAAACAGACATCACAAAGAGAATGACCCAACTGCTTGGCATTCTGAAAAAGCAAGGTGCAGAGTAGTTAGTAAGATCAGAGGGTGCAGGAGCGGGGAGGTGCGACTCTGTGGCACACCTACTTATGGACAGTGCAAGTTTTTCAGACCCAAGAAATACACAATGCCAAATGTGATTTGTATCAGGAGGATCTGTACTGGGGGGCTCTGGTGACAGTGGTGTGTGGCTCAGGGGTTGTCAGTGGGATCCAGCAAAGGACGGCATTATAGGAAGGCTCTGCAGTGGGGTCAGGGGTCAGTGTGGGAGTCCTCTGTGCTAGCTCAGTTCCGCCACAAACCTAAAAGCATTCTTTAAGATTTAAGTTTATTAAAATAGAAGTCCCAATATGACTTGTTTTTTGGGAGAGCATGGGTTAAGGAAGGCCTTCGGTGACATCTGACTAAGGCCTGAGAGGCAAGAAGGGCCAATCTTGTAAAGATGGGACAGAACAAGTTTCCTAGGTAGGGAGAACTGCTTGTGCCAAGGCCCTGTGGCAGCCAGTGGATCTGTTCATGCAAGGGCCCGAAAGAAGCCGGTGTGGCTATTGAAAGAGTGCCCGTGGACGGGGGATGTGGTATTGTCAGGGAGACAAAGGCTTACCCACAGAGGCCGCTGATGGCCAGAGCTTAAACTGTATCACAGGCATTCCAGATTTTCAGCAGGAATGATGTGGTGTTAAAGGCCCCTTTCCCCACAGTGTGGCAGGGTCAGACGGAAGCACAGTGCCTCTTTGGATCTGCAGCCTCTGCATGAGACCAGTCTTTAGTTTCTACCCTCATATTATCCGAACCTGGTGCAGCCCGCTTCCCAGAAGGGCAAGGTGAACCTTGCACCGTGTTCAGGGTGAGGACGAAACTGACGCTTTCTCAAACCCCTTGACACCATGTCTCACAGCAGAGGAGTGGAGAATTCTCTCCAAGGGCTTCAGGAACCTGTTCCAAGGCAGGCCTAGGAAGACATCTTCTGGGCATCCTCTGATCCCATAGCTACTCCACAGGGCGAACTGCAATGGGCACATAATGCCTGGATCTTGTCCCCAAAGCCTAGTTTACTAAGAGACCAACAGCTTTGGCCATGCTGGTCTGCTCCTCAAGAGCATGTGACTACAGAAAGCATCACTCTCTGAAAGAGTGACTCCAAAGGCACCTTCCTTCCTTCCTTCCTTCCTTCCTTCCTTCCTTCCTTCCTTCCTTCCTTCCTTCCTCCCTTCCTTCAAGTCAGCTTTCTCCGTATTTGTCACAGGGATGGAAAAGTGATCAACACAGCCAGTGACCCCAGTTTCCCCTTTCAGACCTCGGCTTCCATCTCAAGACCAAGTAGAGCTGTGTGTGTTCCCCTGTCAGCTAAGATGCCCTGCTGTCAGGAGGTCCTCCAGAATTTCCACACGCTCAGAGTTTGCTCTTTCCCTGATGATGCCCACCCACTCCTACCCTGCCCTGGGACCTGGGACCTGCAATGGAGGCTGGTTCCCTTTTTGGGGCATCTTGGGCTCAATAGGTTCTGCTGCTCACCCACGTTCTGGGTGGTCACTGTTAGTTCCTCTCTCTCTCTCTTTCTCTCTTTCTCTCTTTGGTTTTATGACAGGGTTTCTCTGTATAGTCCTGGCTGTCCTGAAACTCACTCTGTAGACCAGGTTGGCCTTGAACTCAGAAATCCGCCTGCCTCTGCCTCCCAAGTGCTGGGATTACAGGTGTGCGCCACCACGCCCAGCTAGTTCCACACTCTCCTTATACAAATCTGTCTTGTAAGATTGTCTGAACCTGTGTTTCTTCTCACCTGACTCTCATCACCCAGACTTAGGTCCCTGGGCAACACCTCCACCAGGAAGCCTTCCTTGGGTTTCCCATGCCACTCCTTCTCATTGAGTCTGGAGGAAGGAAGTCCACATTTTACATGCTCTCAAAGTATCTGGGATATCCTAACAAGTGCTAGTTCTTGGTGTTAGCAAGCTACCCATCTCCCTAGCTGTACCCTGAGTTCACTGTGGCACGAGGTGGCATCTCCCTCAACCAGCAGGATGCCCAAGCACACAGGGCCCAGCAGGTGCTTACAAGGTGCTCACTCAGCAGCCAGGCTTTCCCGTCATTCACAGTGCTGCTCCCATCCTGGGAGAGCTCCCCCTCGCCCTTTCTAAGCGTGACCTCACTCCACCCCACTTCCAGGGTGGGGCTCCAAACTTAAGACAGCCAACACTGTCTGAGCCTGACACAACTACTTAGGAACCAACGGACACCTGCTGGACCTTGGGGACTTTCATTGAGACAGCTGGGGTAGGCCAGGTCCCTTTCTCTTGAGAGAGATCCTACAGGGGTTTGTGGGGGTGTAGGCTTCAGGCCTTAGGGGGGAGTGAGGGTCTCCAAGTGGCTTCTGAGACACAACACCTCCGCTGTCTAAGAGAGAATAAAGGGAGGCTGGAGACTCATTCCTCTGAATGAGCGGCATTGCCTTGGAGCCGGCCAGGTCATCAGCCGGCTCCCTGTATTTATATTATAGGGCACATGGGTTAATCAATCCCTCCCGACTTTCCGCATTGCCCTGCTAATCTGTGAGTGTAAATCCAAATTTTGAGAGTAGCTCAGACATGAGGGGCCTCTCTTTCTCTCCTCAGACCCCACTACTCCCAGCCCAGTGACACCCACACCAATTTATGACCACACTTGACTGTCCATCCTCTGAGCCCGCAAGAGCTTAGCAGTGTCACACTAAGGACGTAGACCGCTATGAAAAGGCCCGGAGAAGAAAGTGACTGAGCTCTGTGAGATGAACAGTGACTGCCAAGCTATTGCCTTTACCACAAGAGTCCGAAAGCAGCCACGGTGTGCACAAGCCTGTGTTCCAGCAACGCTCCCACTGGAACCGGCTGGAGCTGCCCAGGGGCTGCAGTTCGCTTTCTGGCTCAGTTCTCACTTGAACGCTAATGGAAGGTCTCTGTCCTTGTCCTTTCTCCCACTTCCGTCCTTTAATCTTGAAGATTAACCTGCATCTCCAGCCTCCATTGTGAAGAGCCTGTGAGAGCAAGGCTCACGTGCCTGCCGCTAGCCATGAGGCAAGCCCCAGTGCACTTCTACAGCTGCCAAGGCCACATGCCACTGACTAACTCCTGGTGAGTTCGCAGGCTCTGAGGAAAGCAAGGTATGTCTATTTTCTCTGCACATCAGGCAACTTAGTGCAGGGTGACCTATGACCTCCCTGGGACATGGCTGGGTGGGGCTAAGTGACAGGCTGCTCTGCTCAAAGGCATCTCCCTGCTCTGGGTGCAGCCCAGGAGGAACACTCCCTGGAGACTTCTCCCTTTGCCTCCACCTCTGCCAGCTTCACAGGTGACCTGGGAAGGGTGGGAGGTGCCACACTGGAAGATACCCATCCCATCTCCAAGGCCTTCCTGAGATTTGAGAAGTCCTGGGTCACAACTGGCAGGCTCTCACGGCTGACTGGGGGTGGACAGGGGAAGGCATGGAGAGTTCCAGGTTGGAAAGGTGACTATCTGTTGCTGGCCCTGGGAACACAGAAGGAGGAGCGAGCGAGTGGGCTCATGGTCAGGGCTCAGGGAGGCTGGGCTTGGCATGGGGTAAGTTCCATTTGAAATGCCTCTGAGCCATGAATAACTTGTAGCTCTCCTAGGCTGTGCGCGTGAATTAATACCTAGGGACACACCAACAGAGCAGAGCGGAGACTACACGCCAGCAATTAGCTCTTGGAATAAAGCTAACCCAGTGACTAGAATAGTACTACAAGAACCAACTAAGGAACACATTCACACATCACTGCCACGGGAAATTGTGGGGGAGCAGAGAGATAATAAAAGCCCCTGAAGCCAACGCAAACCCCAGCCACTCCCATTAAAAAGACAGGAGGCAAGGCTGATCCCGGAGAGCTGCCTCCAAACGACCTGGGATCACGGGATCAGAGGCACATCTGAGCATGGGGTGGGAGATCCGCCAGGGCTCAGATTCATCTCGTGTGACTACAGTCCTACATGGAAAGGCAAGCTGTCCCTCGCTGGAATAGAGGATGCAAATAATTCACTACTAATAGGAGCTCATGGCATTCACAAATGGTTTACATCAGCGGTTCTCAACCTGTGGGCTGAAACCCTGGGGTCGAGTGACCCCTTCACAGGGGTCGTGTGACAGATATTTACAGCTGGATTCATAACAGTAGCAAAATTACAGGTATGAAGTAGTAACGTGAATAACCGTATGGTTTGGGGTCACCGCAACACGAGGAGCTATATTAATGGGTTGCAGCACTAGGAAGGTTGAAAACCACTGGTTTATACATAAAAACAAACCCCAGTCCCCCGCCTCGAAGGGCAGAGCGCCCTGCATGCTGTGTCTGCTGGGAAAGATGAAAGGGGTGAGCCTATATTCTCACTTACAGTCAACAGCTTGGGTCTCCTGTCTAGCCCAGACTCTAGCCTGTCCTTCCTGAGTCCCAAATCCTCTCCCCTTATTTAGTGTGCTGATTTGCTCCAGTGTCTGAGGTCCTCGCTGACTCCTCCATGTCAGGACAATTCCCCTTGCTCCCCGCACATCCCATGCTCACCTTGTAGCCATTGCCTTGTGGGAGGAGTCCTGGGTCAGTGTCCTGTACCTACTCAGATCAGTGCTGAGCCTGCATCTTGTCTCCCTCTGCAGTGAGATGGCGTGCTAAAACCTCATGAGCAGCCATTGTATCAGACACTTTCCACTACCGGGAGTTTTGGCTCATCAATAAATCTGCCTAATAGATCCTCAATTAATAACAGGCCTGATGAATCTGTTGTTAGTGGTTATGCAGAAGCAGGCGGCAAGGCAGTGGCCATTGCTGGGTGCGCTTAACTCGGCATCCTCGGAAGCAGAGCCTCTTACTGCTCGGCATACTCCCCAGAGGCCTTTATTTCCCAGAATGCTCCCCCATTTCCTCTCAGCTTTCTTTCTGCTTGACCTCAGGCAGGGCCACCCCCAGTGCCATCCTTAAGGGCTCTCGGCATCCAGCTGTGCAGGTGCCTTTCCAGCCTCCCACTGTTCATCCCAAGGCATCAGAAATGCTGATTCTGGAAATGTTCTGAAGCACAGTGGCTGGCCTGGGACATCCAAGGTCCCACTCAGTTGATCCAGTGGCCCAGTGACACCCACTCCCACGCCGTCTCTCTCATGCCAAAGAACGGAATGACAGACAACCATCCAAGCACAAGAATCTCTGTCCAGCCCACGGACATCTAAGGCCAATATGTGGGTTCTCGGGAACTCAATACCAGCTGAACAGCCACCACCACGTGCCAAGGAGACAAGACACCAGCAAGGAGGAGAAAGGCAGACAAGCTATCAGACAAGGAAGCCGTGTGGAGGAGCGCCTGGCTTTCCTTCTGTGGCAGCATCTGGCACTATGTCACTGAATCTGAAAGTGTCCCCACAGCTCTGCATCTTCTGTGAAAGCCAAGCTGTTCACATGATCACCTCCTACTGGAAGACTCAGGAATTGCACCATACCGGGGACGCCTCTTGTTGGGGGCAGGGGGGTGAGCATTCTTTTGCTTGATGCTTGAGCACTGCACTGCCTTCCTCCTGCCCACTGGGGACAGACACTACTAGCTTCCTGGTCTGTGTGTGGGCCACCAGTCATTTAGGACTTTCACACAGCCAAGGAAACCCGGTAGAAGGCTGACACCCTGACTGCCTTCTTGGGTGTGCTCTAGCTGCCCTGGTGCCTCGTGGTGTGCTTTGTGCTTGGCTCCGTGCCATTGTCAGGAGGGGGATGGGGAGGAAAGCAGGGTTCCTTCCCACTAAAGATATAAGCAGGTTGCCTTAGCTGAGGCCACCGAGGCCTCTGGACTAGGGGAAGGTGCCAGGCAATCTTCATTCATTCTCTCTGGGGAGGGGCAAGAGAGAATGCTGGGTTTGCATTAGCCATTTGGCTGAAAAACAGCATTTGCTGCACACTGACCAGAAGGTATCTATAGGCTGAAACCTGATATCTTCAGATGAATCACCGGCTATTAAGCTGGGGAAAGAGAGGGTGGAAGGAAAGGAGACATGACCTTTTCCTCTAGATGACAACTAGGAGGACCTAGGAACATCCAGTGTCACACCATACTTCCTGCGGTGGGAAAGCACCCCAGGGCACTGTGTTACTCACAGGCCACCAGCAGGACCAGAGTCCTGCAGAAGGCAGCAGGTTCTCTGGAGTCGGGGTGGCCTGCACCTCCCTGAAGGGACATACATAGAACGTGTGTCCTATACTGTGACTACACCTTCTGGGTCTGCTTTGGACTTTCTGATCTTCATGGCTCTTTAGACCAATTTTTCTCCACTTCCTCCCATCACAACAGCAGCAAGAGGGACGTCTTTACATTTCTATCCTGATCCACACAGGAAGTGGAAGGCTGCCTCATGCGGTTGTTCTGACTCAAGGCCAGCTGGAGCCCAGCACATCCCTGCCTGGTATTTCAAGGAAGCCCAAGGGATACAGGTAGCCAAGGGATACATTCCTTAGCCCCACAACCCAATCAGCAGTCACTAGGCCTCATAGACGCTATGATCGGCCAGCTGTCAAGAGTTCCTTGCTGTGGGGCTGGAGATGGCTCAGCGGTTAAGAGCACTGATTGCTCTTCCGAAGGTACCGAGTTCAAGTCCCAGCAATCACATGGTGACTCACAACCATCCGTAAGGAGATCTGAAGCCCTCTTCTGGTGTCTCTAAAGACAGCTACAGTGCACTTACATAAAATAAATAAATAAATAGATCTTTAAAAAAAAGAGTTCCTTACTGTATATATACATTATATATGTGTGTGTGCATGCGTGTGTGTGTGTGTGTGTGTGTGTGTGTATATATATTACATATATAGTATGTACACATACATACACATATATACACATGTACATGCACACCTATATGTGCATATACATAGATGTATACATGTGTATATATAAAACAATACATATTATGTATATATGTATACATATGTATATATACTTATATATGCAGATGTATATATAACTATCTAAAATATATATGTGTGTATGTATATATACATACACACATATCACATATGTGTGTGTGCATATATACGTATGTGTGTGTGTGTGTGTGGTGTGTGTATATATATATATATATATATATATATATATGATTTCCTCTTTTGTCCTTTTAGGGATGGAGCTAGAAAACACATATGGTAATAACAGTCAGGATTCATCCTAGTGGCCTATGTTAGCCACCTAGATCCTATATCCTCAAGGTTCCACACCCTTATAGACTAGTATCACCAGCTGGAGTGCTGCACAAGTCCTTGGTGTAACATTTCACACTCAACCCACAACCTAGGATTACAGGAGACTTATCGCTGGGAGAGAGAAGAGCAAGCAAGGAGAGGGGCAGAGAGACAGATCTCTGAAGGAGGAAGTGGCGGGTGAGGGGCACTCTTGGCGTCTGCTTTCAGAGAGCAACAACCACTGGAAAGGTTAGCATTGCACAGGCTGCAGCCAGAGCCGCACAGGAAGGAACGAGAGGAAGCGACGACTCCCAGCTCCAGGGGAGTGCTGCAAACTGGAAAGAGCAGGAGCCCTGACTCGACAGCACCCAGGCTGGCTTCTCTCTCCCTGGGTTCCCTGCCCTGGTGTCTACCATCCCACAGAAAGCTTTCTCAGCACTGGACACTCTTCTGGTCTTTCTTCACAGGGGGCGGGGCAGCAACAGGGACCCGGATATCAGGCAGCGTTCCAGCTGTCTCCCCAGCATGCCACCGTTAAAGGGAGTGAGTTGCAAGGCCGGGGGAGACGGTGATCATAATCCTGTGTGGCAGACTCCAAGGGTGAGCAGGCTCAAGTGTTGGACTGAGTAAGGGGACCCAGATGGGAGGGAAGGCGGAGACAGGAGGCGGCATGCCAGAAGGGGACCCTTGGGATTAATATCAGGAGACGTGGGGGCTCCGAGAAAGAAGTGCAGAGTTCCCACAGGATGCAGTCAGTCATCCATCAAGTGATGGTGCACACAAGACATGCTCTACCCTCGAAATGGGCGGTTCCTCAGCCACTCCCTGGCGAGCCTGCTTATGCCCTGCAGTGTGGATAACCCTCCATAACATCTCGCTAAGAGACCAGACAGGAAGACCACCTATTGCATGGTTCCACGTGGAGGACACCTCCAGAGTGGCTCCGAGGATGTGGAAAGTAGGCTAATGCCTGCCCTAGGGCTGGGGGGAGAGCAGGACAGAGTCCAGACGCCAATGGGATGGACTTTTGTGGGGGAGGTAGTGCGAATGGTGATACAATTACAGTAGCTGGTAAGTGTCCGCTCTAGGCCTAGCAAAAAATATATATGGGAACCATCCTCAAACTGTATTATACGTGAATTACATCTCATTAATGCAGTTATTAAAAGCATCAACAACAAAACAGAACTTAGCTTTGTTAGAAAAAAATTGTGTTATTTCATAAAAGAAAATGAATGACTAAATTCACAAATGACTAGGTGGTGGTGGCCCGTGTCCTTTAATCCCAGCACCCAGGAGGCAGAGGCAGGAGGATTCCTGCTAGTTTTCAAGGCCAGCCTGGTCAAGTGAGTTCCAGGACAGCTGAGGCAGGGGAAATACGCCAGATCCCACTCTGGAGATTTAATGTTAAGAAGTGATGGGGGTCGGGGAGGGGCTGAGAGACAGCTCAGTGGTCAAGAGCACAGGCTGCTCCTCTAGAGGACTCAGGTTCAGTTCCCAGCACCTACATGGCAGCTCACAAGTGTATCTCCAGTTCCAGGGGATCTGACACCCTCACATCAATGCATATAAAATACAAGTTAAATAAATCTCTCTCTCTCTCTCTCTCTCTCTCTCTCTCTCTCACACACACACACACACACACACACACACAGAGAGAGAGAGAGAGAGAGAGAGAGAGAGAGATCTGTGATCTCCCTGGCATATGAAGGGCCTTGCCTTAGAGTCGCAAACCCACCCAAGCTGTTGTCCTCGCTCTCTGAGCCAGAATCTTCCTGCCTGCAGGAGAAGGGCATACAGGTTCATTTACAGCAGGGTTGCTGGGACAATTGTCTTGTTAACCTACAAGCTTCTAACCCAAGCCTTTAACTCTAAAACATCTGCCCTTTAAGAACCTCCAGACTTTTCTCCTTCCCACTAAATCACAACTGCTTTGCTACCTGGTTTTGGACCATCTGGGCCTTTACATCTATTCATGAATCTCTAACTGGGCCGATGCCTGTGCAGACCATGACACACTTGCCTGATGCCCAAGGAGCCACCGGCACTCTCAGAACCAACACAGGGTTATCTGCATAGATGTTATCTTCCTCCACCCAGTGAGAACAGGAGGTCCCCGACATCCCAGACCAGCCACAGTCCCTATGCATGCATCATTCCTGTACTGACACACCCTCCTCAAAAGCAGCTGAACTCCCCTTCCCACCAGCTCCTCCACCAGGACCCAGCCCTTTGGCCATCGGGAGAGCAGTTCTGACAGGACTTCCTTAGGGAGCCAATAGTGGGTTTGCTGCAGATATTCCAAAGACAGGGCACCCCATGGCATTTTAAAAAATTACTGTCTGCTGTGATAAGTGGGGCACAGAAGAAAAGGATGAAGCCAGCAGGAGAGAGCTACCACCGCCCATCCTCCTCCCTCCCCAGCCCCTCCTTCACTGCCTTCTGCATTTACATCCCAGGCAGACAGCAGTCTACATCCAACTGCCACCCCAGCAGGCAGCTCCCACAGACAGGAAGAACGTGGAAACAGGAGGTGGGGAGGGGGCTGCAAAAAGGGAGAGGCCACACACGGGGAGATTTTCCTCCAGTTTTAAGTACTGACATTTGGCGAGGAGTCTGGTTGTGAGAAACGGTGGTGGTTGTGTGTGCCGCCAGACACTGGGAGCTCCGGTGGTGGAGAAAAAGAACTTTGCACAACCCCTGGTTGTCTTATTAAAAGCCGGAACTCAGGGTGGGATACAGTGTCTCCAGAGAGATGGGCTTGGGTTAGCAGAAAGGGCCAAGGCGAGATGATCGCTCAGCAATTAAGAGTGAGAGGAGAGAAGACTGTGAGGTCAAAGCCAGCCTGGACTACACTATGAAAGGAGCTAAAAAACAACTGTAAATTGCTGAGAGGAGGTGGGCATCAGGAGCTCCGAGGCACCGGCTGTCTTTGCTGCCACCCACGCCCCACACCTACCCCTGCCTGTCTCAGCACCCATGGGCAAAGGTGGCTAAATGTAAATAGCCTGGAATCAGTCAAACGGCCTCCAATCAAGTGCCCTGGTCTCACATATCCACAGCTGCGGGTCCTGAGCACACACTGATTCTGTAAGGCCTGTGGTGAGGAGGAGGCTGTCTCTAGCTGACAGGCAGAGGGGCTTGGGGGTAGGAGTGCAATTAACCAAATGGATCCATTTGTGAAATTGAAGGCCTGGGGAAGCTGGGTGGTTTCCCTGCATGAGTCAGAGGACAGGTGTCTGCTCTGAGGGACCCCAGCTGACAAGGAGTTGAGGCACTGGATTTAGGAAGGTTCCTCCTGCTGGGGTGGGAGGAGAAGGGAAAGGGAGGGGCTCAGGAGCAGATGACTAGGGCAGCTCCAGATGGCAGTGGGCTGAGAACAAAGGGAGAAGGGACAGAGGTGACCTGAAGGGCAGGGCTCCTTCCTGAGAAGGCTACCCAGCTGGAGCCACCAAGTCCTGAATCACATCTGGGACCCAGGAGGACACTTGCTCAGAATCATCATGCAGTGTTCTTGTGAAACCTGAACAAATCACACTGGAGACACCCTCAGCCCCAAACCTAAAGTAAGCCACATAGAACCTGGAGTCCGGCTGTGGGGACCCAGATGTAGGCACGGCACCATCTCTGGTGAGGCGTTGTCAAGGTCTTAACCTTTATGGCTTGGATTCTGTCATCAGGGAAAGGTAAGCACAAGGGGGTCTTGAAATCTTGAAGGGCTGGGAGAGAAGAACACGGGAGCTACGTCTGTGTGTGTGTGTGTGTGTGTGTGTGTGTGTGTGTGTGTGTGTGTAGAACATAGGGCCCCACATGTGGAAACACCCAAATACACACTATGTATGATAAGGACGATCACTGGCACAGGCCAAGAACCCAGGGATGCTCTCTTCTCAAAATAGTCACATGTCCATTTGCAGGGAGTCTCTGCATTCCTTCAGGTTCTTCACAGCAGGAAACCCAGCCCTCAGTGGCTCAGTGATTGGGATGAGAGTGGAAACTGAGCCAGTGCTGAGGACTGCTGCCGAGGCTGACACATCTGAGACACAGCCACACTGAGCATGTTCTGATCAGGCACCTTGCTGTGGACTTCCAGAACTGTGCCTGGACAGCATCGCATACTGTGAGCTCCAGGAGAGTAGGTTAGAGACTGGATGGTAATGACCAAAGTGCCCAAAGAGGGCTGTGGAGGCTGAAAGCTGGTGTCTTAGCTGGGGTTTCCACTGCTGTGACACACCACAACCGGGCAACTCTTATACGAACATTTCACTGGGGCTGGCTTACAGGTTCAGAGATTTATCATCATGGCAGGAAGCATGGCAGCATGCAGACAGACATGGTGCCGGAGAAGCTGAGAGTTCTACATCTTGATCCAAAGGCATCCAGGAGGAGGCTCTCTTTCAGGCAGCTAGGAGGAGAGTCTCAAAGCCCATTCCCACAGTGACATGCTTCCTCCAACAAGGCCACACCTCCTAACAGTGCCACTCCCTGGGCCAAGTATATTCAAACCACCACATTCAACTCCCTGGCCCCCATAGGCTTGTTCAAACACATGAGTCTATCAGGGCCCTACCTAGCCATAGCATAATGAAAAATACATTTAGTCCAACCTCAAAAGTCCCTATAGTTTATACATTCTCAACAATATTGAAAGTCCAAAGTTCAAAGTCTCCTCTGAAATTCATGCAATCTCTTAACTGTAATCCCCTATCAAATCAAAATCAAAACACTGATCACACACTTCCAACATCACAGGATACACATTACCATTCCAAATGTCATAGGGAGGAAATACTGGACCAAGGCAAGATGGGAAACCATCTGGGAAAACTCCAAACTCTGTACCTCCATGTCTGATATCAAAGCACTCTTCAGATCCCTTCATCTTTGTTGACTGCAACAACTTCCATTCCTTGTTATCAGGTTTCCTCAGAAGATATCCCATGGTTCTGGCATCTCACATCTTGGGGTCTCCAAGGCAATTTTAATTTTACACCTTCTTGTTCCAATATCTGGGACCCACACACAATCTACTGAGCTTCTCAAAAGGGCTGGCGTCACTTCTCCAGTTCTGCCCTCTGTAGCAATCTAGGCTCTGGCTGACTCCACTCCACTGCTGCTGCTGTTCTTGGTGGTCTTCCCATGGCACTGGCATCTCCAATATGTTGGGATCTTCAGCTGCAACTAGGCTTCACCCATAGCCTCCCATAGGCTCTCTTCATGGGGCCAAGCCTCGGCTTCTTTACACGGTCCCTTCAGTCCTGGGCTGTCAACTGCAACCTAGGCTGAACCTTCACCAATGGCCTTCCATAGCCTCTCACAGTGCTAAGCCTCAGCTGCTCTCCATGACCCCTTTATGCCTTCAAAACCAGCACTACCTGAGTGATTCTTACACATTACCAAGTTAGCTGTAGCATGAGGTACAACCTTGGCTATCCCTGGAACATAGCTTCTTTGTGCTCTTACAAAACACTTCCCAAAAGATTTCATCTCAGTGATGCTGGTCTCTTCTTAATCACCACTAATTTCTTAGCTTCATCTAATCAGCACCAATCGTCCCAGTAACCCTTTCTATTCTTGACTCTAAAGCCAGAGCCACATGGCTGAAGCTGCCAAGTTCTACTGCTTGCTAGATCTGGAACATGTGCCCTCCTCCCCCGCCCCATATTCTTCTATTACATTATCACCAGCTATCTTTTTTCCAACTCCTTCACTGCCTGAGCTTGGAAGTCTTGGAACTTGCTCTGTAAACCAGGCTGACCTTGAACTCAGAGATCTGCATGCTTCTGTCTCCTGAGTTCTGTGATTAAAGGTGTGTACTACCATGTCTAGACCTAAGCTTTTCTTTATCTAGAACTTGCTGTGTTCCAAGTTAGCTCTGAACTCTAGAGATCTGCTTCTGTCTCCTGGTATTAAAAGTCATGTACCATCATGCCTGGACCTAAGCTTTTCATGGCCACTGTGCTTCAAGATCCAGATCAAAAATGTGTGTCATCTCAAGTCAAAATCTGAATCAAAAGCCTGTGGCTTCTAGCCTTAAGATCTGGATTGCAGGTGTATTCTCCATTTCTGGATTGCAGTTTATTTCAGTTAAAAGCCCAAATGAAAGCAATAACAGGTAATAATGCCTAACATGCTATAACTATCCCTTGTTCAATTGCAAATGTATAAACAATAAGCCTAACTGGGTGGGATCTTCCTCAGAGGTCACCACTCCCTTAATCTGCCCATCTCCTTGAACACAGGATTTAACTCCATTGCACTTCCTGGTGCCTCTTTATTTCTTGAACCACACATTTTGTATTTTTCCTTTCTAAGCTTGCTACACTTGATTAAAATGATCTTCATGAGAGTAAACCATAGGACAAAGTCTATTTCCTTTGTCAATGCAATGATCTCTTTACCTTAGTCTCAGGTAAACTCTTCAGACCAGGGCGGGAAGAACAGCCACATACTTCACCAAAGCATCACAAGAGTCTCTAGACCACATACTAAACTTCTTCTCCTCTGAAACATCTAGAGCCAGGACCGTACAGTTCAAACTACCCTCAGCACTGATGTCTTCCACAGTCCTATTAGGATTGCCCATTAAGTCCCACTAAAAGTATTCCATTGCTTTCCAAATCCAAAGTCCCAAAATCCCCATTCCTCCAAAGAAAGACACCCTTAAGCAATTCACAGCAATGCCCTAGTCCCTGGTATCAACTTCTGTCTTAGTTCGTATTTCCATTGCAGTGAAGAGACACCATGACCAAGGCAACCTTTATAAGGAACAACATTTGATTGAAGCTGGCCTACAGTTTCAGAGGTTCAACCCATTATCATCAGGGCAGGAAGATGACAGAGTCCAGGCAGACATGGTGCAGGAAAATGAGCTGAGAGTCCTCTACATCTTGATCCAAAGGCAACCAGAGGGGACTCTCTTCCAGGCAGCTAGGAGGAGGGTCTCAAAGCCCACCCACAGTGACTTACTTCTTCCTACAAGGCCACAGGTACTCCAAAAAAGGCCACACCTCCTAGTAGTGTCTTGGCCCTGGGTCAAGCATATTCAAAGCACCACAGCCAGACTAACTGACTCTGCTGAATGTTGGAGAACTGTTCCCTTACAGTGTTATACACCCAGTGAAAGAGGCTAACACATCACTTTTACTATCTATCTTCCATGTATAGTAAAACAAAAGAAAGGAAAAAGGAGGTAACAACGGTAGGTTGAAAAAGCCCTCAGAGTCAGCTGAATCTCCCCAGGGGCCCAAGGGGGCACAAGGAGGCTACTTGGATCCCCATGCCATGACACCTTCACAATCTCTCGTTCATCTCTCCCTTTGCCTCCTCAGCTTCCGGGAAGACAGAGACTTTGAGACTGCTAGAGCCAGTGTGTCAGAGACAACCAGACTCAAAAAGAAAAGGACCTTCCTCAGCCCAGGTGGCTGGGCCACTGTCTCCCACAGCCTCCCAGTGGTAGCTTGTCATCTTCCATAAGCTTCTCTTAGAAAGACAAAGCCCTCAGTTCAGTGTTGGCCTCCACTCTTTCTGGGGAAGGCAGGTGCTGCCGGAACAGACAACACCCACCCTGGATACAGGGTGTGGCCTCAGTGCCATGAGCCTCCCTGCTCTTTGCACCCTGGATAGCTATCCATCTGCCGAGACCCTGAGCCCCACAGAGAGGAGAGGCTCTCAGACTGCCCCCCATATGCCAGGGCTGTCGCTCAGGAAGTTCCCAGGGTGTGGAGGCCAGGCAAAGGGATTAGGATCATTAACAAAGCTGCTTTTCAATTCTTCAATTAAGGTGGACAGGAGAGACAATGATGGACACTAATGCCAGCTGACTTGAATGCCCCTCCTAGCGCAGAAGGAGCCAGAGTGGCCCCGGCAGAGCCTCCTCGGAGGACAGGCCTCATCAGGGCTGTGGCTCTGCAGCTGGCTCTGGCTTCATGTGTGGGGAGAAGGAAGAAGTCAAGTCCTTGAAAATTCCTGGGGCCAGATAAAAAGCCTGGGAGAGGGGACAACAGCTTCCACCTCCACCCTACTCCCCATCCACCTCCACCCCGGGCCCACGCATACCTTCTCTGCCTCATTCGGCCTGCTTTTCACAACACCAGCGGAGGCTCTGCTCCTGTCGACAGAGGGCAGGAAAACTCCAGGCTCCCAAATCGCACATAAGTCAGTCAAACTGTCTCAACGCAAACACAGGAAAGAACACCAGGGTTACTCCAGGTCTGTGTGTGGGAAGACTCTGTGGTTTTGAACTTGTTAGTTCACTCAGAAAATGACATCTCCATCTCTGTCCATCTACATTTGTAGTTTTGCAGAACGTAAAGTCATCTTCGTTTACTTTACACGAAATGGGCAGAGTGTATGCAAGGTGCTTAAGTGCACTGGCGACTAGCCCGCTCACCCAGGAGCTGCATCTTAGTGTTCCGACACCACAATCAATTTGCTGATTCTCTCCTACCCTAAAGGAGTTAAGTTATAGATGGAAGAGTATCTCCCACACTCAAGGGAGAATTTACCCATAAATGTCTCATTAATTTCTAACCTCCTTAGAAAAGCCACTGTGATTACTCCCCTTCTCCCATCCCATGCCCCCCAATCCTCCCCACCCCCCACTATCTACAGAAAAAAAACAATTTCATCACAAATATCCATAGCACATTGAGAAGAATTCTAACTTTATTAGAGGTCAGGAGCCTTGGGTTTTAAGTTCTAGCATGAGATATGACTGTCAAACATGAGTGAGTCTTTGTGTATTATTAGTTTGTTTTTCCGTTTGTAAAATGGGAGAAGATATGGTAGCGTGAAGCAGGGAGGCCTCTGGGCCACTGATTGGCATCCGAGAGGTTCGAGTCCTGAGATAGTCAGACTCAACTGTAAACTTAGAAGGAGAAGCAGTTGCTCTTGGACAGAGAGAGAGACAGAGAGAGAGAGAGAGAGAGAGAGAGAGAGAGAGAGAGAGAGAGAGAGAGAGAGAGAGAGAGAAGAGATTGTCTGGATTATATAGGGAAGAGCCTCTGGGGGAAGGGCAGTCAGTTCCTGGGCTGGAAAGTTCAGGGTTGGGGCAGGATGTGCCAGGTAGGGACAGAGGGATTCTAGGAGAACCTGACGGCCAGGTCTGCTTTGCTATGTAAAAGATGCACCTCAGACCCTTGTCCCATCGAGCAAACACCTAACCTTTCTTAGTATGGCTAATCCACCTCATCTAAAGACCTGCCTGGTATTATAGTAACTGCAGGAACTGTAACACTGGAGTAGTAAGAGGAATGAGCTACGGCTGCCCAGAGTCCTAAGGATGCAGATGCTCTTGGATTTAGCAAGAGTTTACCCTTACATGTCTGTTGTGACTTCCAGTGTCAAGGAGAGAAAGGTGACAGAAAAAAAAAGTATGTTTAGTATGTTACCGTTTATTTCAGAAGGGGGAAGGAACACATAAGTCAGTATGTATATGGTTGTAATTTTACATATGCTTAAGGGACAAAGGACAAACTACACGTTGGAGGGTCATGAAGGAAATGGGGCTGAGAAGGTGGAGGGCGGATGGGGACAGGTTTTAATACACTTCTCCATGTGGCTTTGGAATATGCAAATATGTGATGTAATTATAAAACATAACAAAACATTTAATGTCCCTAAAAATGAAAATAAAGCACCACACATAGAGTGATTCAAACAAGGCAGTCTGACCGCATTGTATCAGGTAGATGTGTCTTTAGGAAGTGAAGAACCTCTCCTTTTCTCCCAAGAAATCCCAACAGGTTTCCATCCATTGCATTATGGATGCCCCATCCTCTCTACGCCTGACAAAATGGTGTAAAACATTGACTAAAGTCAGGCATTGTGGTGCATGCCTGTAATGCCAGTTCTCAGAAAGAGAGAGAATTACAGGCCAGCCTGGACAGCACAGTCAAACCACGTATCAATAAAACCAGCGAAACCAGAAACACAAAACAAAAGAATCCACTGGTTAAGGATTCAGACACATTTGTTTATATCCCAAAGGCCAGCGTCCCACAGTTGCCTCTTTAGAGAGGACGACTGTATACCTGGGTTTGACCTTTCCCTGCCTGTGAAGGCCAGAGATGGAGCATAGGAAAGTACTTGGGAAAAGAAACCTTCCTACAGATATTTTGCTGCTGGTTCAAAACTAGAGATCAACTCTTCCTTATGGAAAAGTCATGAGATCAAGCAAGAGCTGTGATTTGAAGACAGACAGACAGACAGATAGACGACAGACAGACAAGATGCTCATTAGAGAGGAATAAGATTACACCCACCACCAGCACTTTTATCATGCGTGGGGCTTTGGGGCTACACAAGAAGTGAGTCTGAGCTCAGGGAACAGGCTCACCATCTGACCCAGGGACAGGAGGCTCCCAGGAAGGACACCTGATCCCCAGGGTGCAGGGACCACACAGACACCTGATAGTGTGTGGACAGCAAGAGGAGCAGCTGTGAGTCCTCAAAGGATGGGAGCAAGATGAGTTTGCTGTGTGTTCTAGCATCGCCTCAGATTCTGGAAGGCCCCAGTGGCTTGGAGCAGTTAGTCCACACCGCTCCACAGGCAGCCTGGGCCAGGGAAGGGTTGAGATTTGCTATGCATCGTAATGCTAAATTCCATTCAAGAAGGTCTAGGTCCAGGTGCAAACCTTGTTCCTTAATTTAAAATTATTGCTTAAATAAAAATGCTACAGCCAATGATGGGAGGGGTTAGAGGTGGGTGGGTTTTGAGTTGCCTAGTTAAGGGTGGAGAAGAGAGGAAGGTTGAGGAGGAGAAAGGAGGAATGGCCATGAGAGGGGATGTACTTTGAGCACAAGGCCAATTATTTGGGCAACATGATGGGGAGGTAGCCAGGCCAGCAGTTGGAAAAGTAGATTAGGGGTGATCCACACGTACACGTACACAGTAATTGTCATGCCAAACAAAATAGCCATAGTCTAAATCTTATTTATTTGCAAGCTAGTTGGGGATAAGTTTAGCCTGGTTGTGGCATAGGAGAGGGTGCAGAAGGTAGGGCAGATGCTCCCAGAAGCAGGAAGAAGACCAGGTCTGTCATATGATAATGAAGGAAGGCATGCTAGGTTGAGCCAGCTCCAAATCAGGCTTCCCCCCTCCTCTTAATGTCTGCAGGGGTTCCTCATCGCTCTTCAGCAAGTGTTTGTTATGCCCTGACTGCCTTTCCCTCTGTCACAGAATAGTTTTGCCCCTCTGGCACAAAAGAGTCTCCCCACCCCCCCTGGGAATTCCATGGTGTCATAAAAGCACGCTTCCTGGATGGACAAACCCCTAATTTTCATGGCTTTTTACTTTTGCTGGTCCTCTCTCTGGATACACAGTCCATGCTCAGGAAACCAAGATCACTGCATCTCTTTCTTTCCCTTTCAGAGACAGTTTAAGATTTTACCGCACTCACTATTTGAGTAGCTATTCACAAATTCACATTCTTATTCAAAGGAATACATTGTAAGAATAGTTTCTACTAGTAAATGTCCCTCCAAGCCTACCTCCATCCTAAGTCTAATTCACTCAGCTGTGCCTGCCCAACCTCTGTCACCAGGGTGAGTCCACGCACACACAGAGACGGGAACACCACACCCAGCTACAGTACACTTTCAATCCCAGCATTCAAGAGGTGGAGGAAGGAACCCACAATTTAAGGCCAGCCTGAGCTACATGGTGAGTTTGAGGCCTGCCTTGGGCTGGCTACACAATGAGATTTTGTCTCAAAAACTGAATATTGGGGCTGGGGATACGGCTCAGCATTTAAGAGCATTGCAGAGGACCTGGGTTCGGTTCCCAGCACCCACACTGCCCTTAGCTCTAGTTCCAGGTGACTTAGCACCTTCTTCTGGCATGCTCAGGCACCTGATACACATATATACACATACACACAAAATCAAAATAATAGTTTTTAGAAGATAATATAAATATTTTCATGGTTTCCCTACCTTGCTCCCCTACACCAGTTAATAAATATACTGGATATTATCCTGTATTAGTTCACATAAAGCTGCCACAACAACAGAACTCTAGTGGTACAAGGCATGAATGTATAGCGAGCTTACCCTGTCCTTTCTTGAGGGACAGTTGGGTGGCTTATACTCATTTGACATGGGAAATGGCTTTGACGCTTGTCTTTGGGTAAATGCGACTTCTTGCCTTTGCAAGGCCATATTTAGGATCAGTTCACTAAAGCGATGTTTTTACTATTTATTATTGCATCCCTGTGTGTGCATGGTATGTGTGAGTATGTGCACATATGTGCTGTGGTCATTGGGGGGAGGTCAGAGGACACGTCTACCATAGACCTTGGGATCAAACTCAATTAAGTCTTTGCAGCTCTACCCACTGAGCTGTCTCAGCTGTTCTTTGGAATCAATTTATAAATGCCAGCTTTTGAATAGTAGAGAGTTTGGCTGACTTCGTCTCCTTGAAGCACGGGGAACAGCCTCCCACCGCAACTTCCGGGCAGGGTTCCTGATTCTAGCAGGCTGCATTGTAAGCTTTTGTCCTTTTGGCACACAGAACTTGGTATCTCTTTTATGGTTTTCTTCCCATTATGAGATAGGTTGCACATCTCCATTTCCACTGAACTATTCCTGTTCTGTTTGTTCTTATAGGTTTAAAGGAATCTCACTGTGAAAATTCCCTCTCTGTAGGGGAAACGCAGATCACTATATCTGCCATGTTTTGGTGTGGAAATGTCTTCCTAGCTCAATGGATCTTTTATTTTGTTGCCATTTGGTGTCATACCTGGGTCTTCTTTTTCCAAAAGCTAGCTTTAAACAGTGTTTTCACTAGCATTTTGATCCTGTCATTTTCTGTGATTAATCTTTTATCCACCTGAAACTTCCTTCGAACTCATGTGAGGAGAAAAAGAAATCTAATGTTATCAAGTCTGGTTATTAAAGAGTTCATCTTTTACCTTTTGGTTTAAATATTGACTTTGGGTTGGTGATGGCAGCTCAGTGAGTGGAGGTGCTTGCTGTGCCTTCCCTTGCTGGTTTATGTGTGGTTTATGTGTGGGAGGTGCTTGCTGTGCCTTCCCTTGCTGAAATGGCTCTGCAGGGAAAGGTGCTTGCCACCAAGCCTGATGACCTGAGTGTGGTATCCAGAGTCTACATAATGGAAGGAGAGAACCAGATCCCACAGGTTCTTCTCTTCCATATGTGCAAGAGTTCACATATGAACTCAAGTCTGAGTTCAGATCCCTGAAACCTATGTAAAGTTGGGGCACTCTTCAAGATCAATAGGAGGAAAAGACAGAAGAATTGTTGACGTCATGGGCCAGCTAGCCTAGTGTATACAGCAGTGAAAGAGAGACCCTGTCTCAAACAAGGTGTGAGGTGAGGATCAACCTGAGGCTGTGCTCTGACCTCGTGTGTGTGCCTACCCATAATCACACACACACACACAGACGCATGCACTCACGCACGCACGTGCATGAACACATGCACATACATGCACACACACACACACACACACACACACACACACACACACGGAGTCATACATGTATCTCACACATCCACACACAGGTAAAAAGAAAGCAATAGATAAACAGAATACTGTCTTTGAAATCTTAAGTGAGAGAAGATTGTAGTGCACATATGTTTACAAAGCAGAGGGGCAGAATACTGAATGAGAAGAATTCAGCAGGGATGGGGGGAAAAGAAGATGCCAGAAAGGTGAACTAAAATTAAGGACACAGGGGAAAAGCCATTTGGAAATCTGCCATTGTAAACCCAATGAAAAACTATAATTCTTTTTAAGAGGAAATTGGTGGAGGCACCCTGCAGAGGTGGATAATGTAGCCACAGGTTAGTAAATGGAAACCCAGTGGCAGCTGTAAGACCCCTTCCTATGAGTCGTTTGTCAAGGGGTCCAGAGGCCTCCAAACAACACGGGCTATTTCCATCGTTCTTGGTTACCCACAAGGACGTGGTAAGACCCTCTGCCTGAAGACATCATACAGCAATTGCAGGACATAGAGAAATCAGTACTTGTCCCCTATTAGTTCTAGAAGCAGCTGTGTAAGCTGCTTAGGGAGAAAAGCCATCAAGAATATTTTCCAGCTATGAGCCTTGCAAGTTGCACTACTAACCTGCCAGTCAGGACGTGCTCATGGTACAGATAGGTGCATGACTATTGCAGGATTTACCAACTACTTATGAGTGGAGTTGAGGCCTACTCCATAGAAAGGAATTCCATGCCTGGTACAGTAAACTTAGTCAAAAGTTCATAGCCAGGGAGGCCATAGGTCCCTGGGGTGAGGCAGGGAGCTGAATTTTGTTGTTTGCTAATACAGTCATGTTGTTTACCTGCCTTCTAAATATCAGTGTTTAGATTCATGAATCAGTGCTGCTCTTGGCACTGGTCAAAAAAACTCTGTTGCAGTGGGTGCGGGTTGATGCAGAGACTCCCAACTGGCCAAAGTGCTGAGGATAAATCACACTTCAATGCTTAATGGAACGTGCATCACCCTGCACCCAGGCCTCAAGGAACACTGAAGAAAGGGGGACAGAACATACGTAAAGAGCCAGAGAATGGAGAAAACGTCATGAAACGGGGTCTTCCGGACCTAATACGGATGCTGCCCAGAAGACCCACAGAAGCTGCGGTTGTCAACACATCACACTCACAGCATAGGGCCTGTCATCATTCCATCATGGATGGCAGACGGGCTCCTGAGGCCTCGTCTCTAGCTGAGGAGTTACTGGGAGCTAATGGCTGCTGGAGGAGGGGGCTCGTGTTCTTTGGTGATATCGATCCTGGCCGTTCACATGCTCATGGAAGCAATCTTAATTAAACTCAGCGGTCACAAAATAAACAGAGTAGGAGGGCCTGCCAGAAAGCAGACAGGACTGAGTGGGAGTTGGAGGGCGTGAGAGAGGGTAATGGGGGTGTGAAAATGGCCAGCATTACATACAGGTAAGAAATCATCAGACAGTAAAAACAAATCTTTATTGTAATGCGAAATCCCACTATGTGCGTAGGGCCTTTCCTCACATTCTGTTGGTTTGTATCTTCATGCTGACAGCACTCCATCTAAGCTGACTTTAGTTTTATCCTCCTTTAGAATTTTTCTATTTATTCTTGGTTTTTTCTTCTTTGTTTCTTTGTTTCTTTCCTTCTCTCTCTTTCCTTTTCTCTCTTTCCTTCTCTTTCTCTCTTTCTTTCCTTCCTTCCTTCCTTCCTTCCTTCCTTCCTTCCTTCCTTCCTTCCTTCCTTCCTTCTTTCTTTCTTTCTTTCTTTCTTTCTTTCTTTCTTTCTTTCTTTCTTTCTTTCTTTCTTTCTTTCTTTCTTTCTTTCTTTCTTTCGTTTTTCGAGGCAGGATTTTGCTGTATAGCCCTGGCTGTCCAGGAACTCACTCTGTAGACCAGGCTGGCCTTGAACTCAGAAATCCACCTACCTCTGCCTCCCAAGTGCTGGGATTACAGGCGTGCGCCACCACGCCCGGCTTAAAGAGACTATTTCTAATTTTATATAATGATCATGATATATATATGATATATATATATATCAGACAAAACAAGAGGCCAGCCTGGGCTACATAGTGAGTGCTAGGACAGTATATACATATGTATATGTGTGTATATATATATATATATATATATATATATATATATATATATATATATAATGATAAAACTATATAATGATCTACCCAGACAGTCCCAAGGTATCTATTAAAACATTTTTAGAACTAATAAATGAATCCATCAAGACTGTGTCATGTAGGATAGTCATAAAAAATTAATTGGATTTCCACATGAAAGCCATCATCATAAGGAAATAAAAGTTTAACATACAGTATCATTTACAACCCCTCAAACATCCTCAGGTGTAAAATAAACAGAACCTGTAAATTCTCAAGCTGAGCACCGTGGCTCATGCCTGTAAGAACCTGAGACACTTAAGCAGGAAGGTTACCACAGATGTGAGGCTAGCTTGGGCTACCTAGTGAGCCCTAGGACAGCATGAACAACAGAGTAGGACCTTGTCATAAACAATAACAGCAACAACAATATATATATAAGACGTACATGAATATTCAGAGAATATATGCAAAACTGAAAATAGAAATACCATATTCGTGGATTTCACTCAACACAGCAAAGAAACAAATTAATCCCAAACCGACACAATTGGTTTTATGCAATTCTTAGTAAAAAAAAAAAAAATCTCTACATGATTTGTGGTGGCAATAGACAAAATAATCCTAAAACTTACACTGAACAAAGAAAATACCTCGAATAGCTAAAACAATGTGGAAGAAGAAGAACAAGAAGCAGAAGTCAACCGATCCAATAAGAGACTCAGTGTACAGACACAGAAGTAAAAATGATGAGTGACTGACAAAGGAACAGATTAGGAAGATTAACAAGTAGAGGAGCATGAGGATCCTTTTGAAATGATGAGCATGTTCTGTATCTTAATAGTAGTGGTGCTTTCCAAATGATGTCGACTTGGCAAAATCCCTGGGAATGTGGACCCAACGAAGATGAATACCATTCTATATAAATGGTAACTCAACAAACCCAACTTGGCAGAAAAGTACCTTGAGGTACATGCAACAGGATGCAGCAGAGGGCGCACACAGAGACGGAAAAGATACACCCCCCAGCACAACTAACTGTTTCCCCCACCTGCTTATGAAATGGAGTTATTGTGATGTGTGCACCTTGTGTTAGTGCCTCCGCCTAATACTGTTAAATTTCAGCCCCAGGGGGCAAATACCAGTGACCTCAGTGTGCTTGGTGAGATGATCAAAGGCCAGCCCCCCAGTCTTTTTTTTTAACTTACTCACTTTGCATTCTGCTCATTGCCCCCCTTCCTTCCACAATCTTTCCTCTCTCCTGCCTTCCCTTCTCTTCTGAGTGGTTGGGGAACCCCCTTGGGTATCCCTCTACCTTGGGATACCAAGTCTGCCGGGCTATACACATCCTCTCCCACTGAGGTCAAACAAGGCAGCCCAGCTAGAAGAACACATCCCATGGACAGGCAACAGCTTTTAGGATAGCCCCCTGCTCCAGTTGTTCAGAACCCACATCTTCTACATGTATGTGCGGGGAGGCCTAGGTCCAGCTGCCACCATCTTTCTTAATCTAGCATGGGTGATCTTTGATACCCTTCCTGTGTGACTCTAAGGACTGCCTTTAAGTCTTTTATTTTCTCTATCCCCTATACCAGGCTCTCCCATCCTCTTGATTTCCTGAGGCTGAATATCTGGGCTGCAGAGCTTGACCTCCTCTCTGCCACACACACCCTGCTCTGGTGTCCTCGATACATTCACAGCCTGAGTCCCACCATCCTTATGTTGAAGATCTCGACTTTTAAATCTAACTCGGGTCTCCTGATCTTCAGACCCACACAGCCACCTGTCCATGCGACACCTTTGGTGGTGTTTCTAACGGGTATCTTGGAGCCAGCAAATCTAAAACTCTCCTTCTCTAGTCCCCTGCCAACACAGTCTGTGCTGCGATACCCTGAAAGTCCCGTGTCTCCTCTCCACCTCTCTGCCCTTACATGACAACAAATCCGAGCTGTCGGCTCTCCTCCACCCTCCTCTCCTGCAACCCTTCACCCACGAATCCAGAACCCCCACCTGCTTTATTTTATAACTAATTCCTTAGCTCTCAACTAACACGTCGGTCTTTTATGTGTTTTTATTTGCCGTGTCTTTTCCTATGAAAATATAAGATCCTTGAAAAAGACAGGGGGTTTTATCTGTTCTGTTCATGTCGGTATCTCTGAGATTTACAACAGTGCTAACACTAGAAAGTGGTTGTGATGATTGATCTTCACTATCGACTTGATTCAATTTGACTTAGAATCACCCAGGAGACCACACCTCTGGGCATATCTGGGTGTTTCTAGAAAGTCTCAACTGAGGAAGGAAGACTCACCCTGAATGTAGATGTCACAGACTGGGGTCCAGACTTCATAAAACAGAGGAAGTCCCATGAGCCCCAGCATTCACCTCCCTGACTCCTGGTCATGGAGGCTCTGCGCCCTTACCACACCTTCCACACCATGATGGACTGTATCACTAAGCAAGACAAACCAAATCCACCTAAGCTGCTTTTACCAGGCACTGTGTCCTTTCAATGAATGAGGTAACTAATACGGTGGTCCAAACCCATCGGTTGTAAATAGTGCATGAGCGCACTCCATCAGTAAAGACAAGGCTTCCCCTACTCAGGCTTTTTGAGTTCCAATGGCTTTAAATACCACATGGGATGGGTACCAGGCTAAGCTCTTGTTTTCCTGCTGGGTTCTGAATTCTCCAAACCTTACTGCTTGAGTTTACCTGTCTGTCTGTCTGCCTGCCTGCCTGCCTCTGTGTGTGTGTGTGTTTAACAACTTTCAGGAGTCAGTTCTGTCTTCCACCATGTGGGTCCTAGAAAGTACCCTCAGTCCACCAGGTTCAGTGGCAAAGTCTTTACCCCATGAGCCCTCACACTGCCCTATTTATTTTTCTAGCTCCCTCAGCCCAAGCACATAAGTTCGCTGTCCCTACAGCCCAAGTTCAGACAATTTGTTTTGGCTAGTATGAATCTCATATTTAGTAAGTACTTTTTTATGCCCAATCCCCTCACCCTTTTATTTTCATTAGTATCAGCATAACACCACTTGAGGACGAAGATGGCTATCTGTCCCCTCTTCAAACAGTAGCATCAGCTACTAAATGATCCAACGTTCTGAAGCATTTCACCATTTTCACAGTAGCTCGATCTAATAAAGCATCGCTCCCGTGTCATCAATAATACTGAAACTCAGATGAGTTTTAAAACTTTTTCTCTGAGGAAAACAGAATTGCCTTACCCAAGATCACACAGGGTGGAGCCAGTATGCCCCAGCTTCAGGTCATGTGACCTTCATTCTCTGCCATCCTTCTTACTTTAATGCTGACTGGGAAATGGGGGACTTGCCCAAGGTGACACGAGTCACTTATGGGGAAAAAGCAAGAGCCTGATTGAACCAACATCCCTCTGAGACTTCAGGGTCTCCTCCTTGTCCCAACAGCTGCAGCCTCGGCTTCAAGGAGAGCTGTTGAGGAGGAAGGGTGGAGAGCCAGAAGGATGACATTTTGCCAAAGCCAACAAATATACCACATGCTAGACAGAGCTCTGGAGGGCCCAGCTGTTCTCCACAGGTGGGAACAGGCAGCTGCATCATAGACTGCCACTGCCAGCCTTGGCTGTAAGATGGACGAGAAGAAAGATGGCCTAGTGTTGCCAGCTACCCACCTTAGTCTCAGGCAGGCCCCTTGGCTCTGGTTGGGTTGGAATCTAAACTAAGTCCTGGGTAGAGAACCCCTCATCACTAAGCGCAATGCAACCTGGGCCACCAGTGTCTCTGCTGGCTTCCTCAGCATGCAATGCGCTGACTGCCTTGGTGGGAAGAAGTGCGAGGCACAGCTCGTGTTCCAGAATCTTCCCACCAGCCATCCATTCTCTGATTTTATTGTCTTCATACTTTGGGAACTTTGACCCCCCAACTTTGTTCCCATTTTGCCTATATTTCTGTTTTCTGTTTCTTCCATTGGTCTGGAAGTCTCCTGGAGCAGTCTAGACATCATGGACATGGACACTGTTCTTCCTGAATCCCTCTTAGAGTTGTCTGAAGGTCAGGGCAAGGCCTCTGCCATTAGACTGGAAGTTCCCATGATCAAGGGCAACTTCAGAATCGCCTAAGCTATATCGTGTCTGATCTCTTAGCTTCCCGTCCCACCGAGGACACGTGTGCTTTCATCCCTCTCTGCAGAGACCACAATGGCCAGTTTGACCATGAGGGACCTGGTAAGTGTACCAGACTGGGATGCAAAAAGGTGCCCCGGGCTGAGTCTGAGCAGGTGCTCACATGATTGCATTGAGATGCAGAGGGGTGAGGCTGCACTGGGTCCCCCCTCCTTCTCTGCATCCCTGCCATGGGTGCTGTGGCAAGACAGACAGAAAGGAAGGACAGAAGGACGGGCCCAAGTAACAACACAGAAGCAAAGGTCCCAATAAGCCACAAAGTGCTTTGTCCTCCTCACAGTGGGTCGGCTTAGGCTGCTTACAGAGCAACAAGCGGTTCTTCTTGGGAAGAAGTTTGTACTTGTGAGTGGCAAGCACTATTCTTTAATACCACAAACAGAACTTATGATTCTTCTTAGTTTGTGGGGCTTATTATTTTATTCCAATCTTAACCATCTTGTGTTATTTAAGCTATCTTATTATAAAATTCTTCAAATGCTAAGCAATAAAGATGCACACACAGAAAAATGAATCAGTGGAGCTGGAGAGAGAGTCCATTGCTTAAAGCACTGGCTGCCCTTTTCAGGGTCCTGGGGCCCATTCTCAGCACTCACGTGGCAGCTCACAACTCTCTGTAACTCTAAATTCAGGGGATTCCACACCCTCTTCTGGCCTCTTAGGACACCGGGCAAGCATGTGGTACATAGACATATACATAGGTAAAATACCCATGCACATAAAAATTTATTAAAAAATAATATCATGTTTATATCTTGTTTATTGCCTTAGTGTGGTGATTCTGAAAGTGGGCTTTGTTTACAGATCAAGGTATGAATTCCTGCTTATATCCATTCATCTGTGAACGACCAGCTATGTGACTTTGGATAAAGTATTCAACATATTTGTGTTTTGGTTTCCTGGTGTATAAATTAGGGAGGGTCTTTAAATTCTTTGTCTTACACAGCCTTTTCCAGCTGGCCTTGCCTCAGCTGTGACCACGCTGGCCTCTGTGGTCCCAACCAGGGCACAACCTACTTGTGTCTCCTCCCTTCACCTGGCATCATCCCTACAGGCCTCCACTTACAGAGCAACCAGGAAGGCACTTTGTGGGAGTCCTTCCTTTCATCTCCTCACCTATACCAGTCTTCCCAGCAGCGATCCCCAGAGGTCAGCAAAGACAAGGTAACTCCTGTAACCTTGTCAAAATAAGCAGGCAATAATCCTTGGCAAGTTAGGCCATGGTCCTATCTTATCTATTTCCAACAGGTTCCAGGAGATTCCTAGGAAGAGAACCCCTGGAAGCAGAAAGGCTCTTCAGACACCCACAACTGCCCCATTAATATTATTTGTATTTCCTGACTGTCTCAGGCCTTGGGTAGCCAGCCCTTTGCTCTGCTCAGCCTTTGCTGCCTGCCTAAGAAACTTTCCAAAAAGGTCTGATGACTCAATGGAGCAATAGTAAATACAGGCAGCCTAGTGTCTGGTTGGAGACAAAGAGAATCAATCATAATATGTTCAATCATAATAACAGCTCTGAAAGCAAGGGCCACATCTTCCACTTTCTACTCCGAATCAATCTTAGAATGTCTTGGACCTATAACTAAGTTCTTGGAAACGTTTTTGTTGAGTGGATGACTAAAGAACAAACCTCTAAGAGACTCTGGCCCATGGTCCTTTAGGAGCAGGCAACATACACAGCATAGCACAGTTAACACATCACGGTCTCTTCCTACAGGCCAAACCTGGCCTTTACCAGGGGGCAAGAACACAGAATTTAAATATGAGTCTCAGAGTCCTGAGACTTACCAAGCATTCCCCAGAGCAAACAAACAAGCAACAGATCCAGGAAGGAGGGTTATTGTTTTAAAAATTGTTTCCCTAGTCCTCAAAGAACTGGAACAAAGCAGGATTGTTCTGGCTGCCTCCCCTGCGAGAATTCACATTCTAGACTCGTCTAAATGCCAGTTCAAATGCTGCTCAGAACACGATTATTAAGCAAACAGGCAGTCGATGCACCGAGGGCGGGGGCTGAACCCCCACTGCCCCCCCCCCATTCTGCAGCAGCTTTGGGTAGTGAGACTTAGTTCTCTGCTTTCAGTGTTTCTATTGCTCCAGCCTCATGTCCCCTCCTCTTTTCTGTTCCCTTTGACCTACCCATGCTGCCTCTCCCAAGAGAGCTAGTGGGTGAGTTGGGTGTGCAGTGTAGGGCTTCTGAACAGAATCATCTCAAGGAAGCCAGTTCTTTGGAGGTCTTCCGGGACATCTAACTCATTCCCTTCATCCTCAACCTCCAGGAGACTGAGAAGAAGGCAAAAACCTAGAGAGAGCATCTGAGTGAGAGTCAGGATCCTGCAAGCTGACTGTGGGCTTGGAAGAGCCACTCATACAAAGCAGGTTGGGAACATCCATGCTCCAGGTTCATCATCATACACTATACATGTATTCCATGTAAAGGCCACATGACTCGTTCATCTGTTCTGGCTAATAGGCAAGACACATCTATACTTTTATGGAGATGAAGCACTCTGGGTAAGCACTCTACCACTGAGCTGCACCTTCAACCCCTTTAGCATTTTTAATTTTGAGACAGCTTCTCACTAAGTCACCAGATTTGCCTTAAACTCTCTTAGCCCGGGCAGGCTTTGAACTTGTGATCCCCCGCTTCAGTCTACTGGGTAGCTGAGATTACAGTCCTGTGTCACACCAGTTTAGAGACCAAATTTTAAAGGGCTGTTTTTGAAGGCTGATACCTTTGTTGCCGTCTTTCCATTCAGTCTGGCCACACTGAGTGTCATCACTGAATGAACAAAGGCAGCAAGAATGAATGTGTACCCTCTAAGTAGCTCCCAAAGAGCAGAGGTGAATGATACAAAGGGCCAGCCATGTCCAATGCCAGATCCCGGATGACCGACAAACAAAGGGACCGCTCTATTCTCATCCAGAGGGGGTAGAGACTGGGCGAGGTTTCCAGGCAATTCGGGCCATTGGGTATGCTGGGCAGCTTAGGTCCCAAATGCTTGAAGAAGAAGCAGGAATTGGGGGAGGCCAGGAGGGAGAGAAATAAATAGCTCAGCTGATCTAAGGCAAGAGGGACATCGATTTGAGCGAAGAAGAGCATTTGCATGGCCGAGAGGTGGGAGAGCTGGCGAGAGCGTGGGGAGGTTTTGAATGCCAGGCTGGAGCTCTCTCTTTTATCAATTGTGTGAACAACATGTGGGACTTTCCTACAGTGAAAGGCCTGGGCGATGCCAACGAAGCTAAAGCTCCCTCCACACTCCCTTCTCTCACCCGAGTCCCCTCTCAAGCCGATATTGTTTTTAGCTCAGTGGTCATCCTAATGGCAAGCAGGCAGAAGACCCGATGCTAGGACACGTGACCTGCTGGCCCTCCCTGAAACACGGATGGCGTTTGAGAAGGAAACAGACAGCAGAAATGATGACTATTGAGAGCTCTTGAGAGGCAAGAGCAACAGGACATGAGATGGCAGTGAGGGAATGAGATGGAAGATGTGAAGAATGCAGGAGAAAGCAGACAAATAAGCTTGGGGTGCTACCAAACTGGCCGGTGGGTGCTGAGGCTGCGTTGCTTACAGACAGAAGAACAGAAGGTGGCATTGTGCTTTGTTTGCTTGTTTTTGTTTTGTTTTGTTTTTCAAGATAGGGTTTGTCTATAAAGCCCCGCCTATCCTGGAACGTGCTCTGAAGACCAGGCTGGCCTCCAATTCAGGGATTCACCTGCCTCTGCCTCTCGAGTGCTGGGATTAAAGGTGTGTGCCACCGTACTGAAGGTGGCATATTTTAAAGGTTAAGAGCAGGAGAGTCTACAAGGACAGAGGCAAGGAACGGCTTCTACCATAAACTGAATGCAGATGACCGTGAGACACAGGATCGTCTAAGGTGGGTTTTAGATAGGGAGGGGATGCTCCCCTGGGCTCAGGACAGCTCAGTGGTAGAGGACTTGTCTGCCAGACAAGGTGACATGGGTTCCATTTCTAGCATCCACAAAAGAATCAGCATTAATACCAGTTCAGAACTGAACAGAACCTGGAGAATTGCCTCAGTAGCTCAAGCAAGTAAAAAAATGTAGGAAGAAAAATGACCAAGAAGAGGTGGTAGCCATGTCTACTCCATAGTTTGAAATCTGAAAGCTGTGTGGCATGGCACCTGCCTGCATTCCCAGCTACACAGAAGATGGGACACACAGACAGCGGACACACAGACAGTGCTTACCCAGGAGTCTGAAGTCAGCCAGAGAAACGCAGTGAGACCTTACATCAAGGGGAGGGGGGAAGCCTGTATGTTGGCTGCTATCTTTTCAGTGTGCATACACAGTCACGTGCTAGCCACTAAAAGTTTCCATTCTGAATTCAAAGGACTAACGTCAAAACCAAACAGAAAACAGGGCTCCCTTCTCCTCCCCTGACTCCAAAAACCAAGTAAATGGTTTGGCCAAGCCAAGCAAATGGTGACTCAGTTTCCTTCTGCTGCTTGGTGGCTTAGGGACGGATGCCTGGCTAAGCTGGCCAAAGAGTCATGAAGAAGTCAACTGACAAACTCTTGGTCTCCTAGAGCACGCAGCAGAAGCCTGGCCCTTGGCTTCTATCAGGAGCTTAAGTGTTTTAGGGTGTATGCTTGGAATAAGGCAGCCATTTTGTTACTATGAGGTTATTAATGTGGGAGCTAAAGATATCAAAGCAGAAGGGCAAAAACAATGGCTGGTTCCTTTAAAACCTAAGACTTACTCCAAACTGGAAAGCAGATCCCCTGGGACCAAAAGGTAATTAATGGTCTCTTGTTAAACACGTGCTGCTTGGGCAGTCTGTTAAGTCCCATGTAAAGCAGGCAAGTGAGAACTGCTGTAATAACCTCACCAGCTTTTCCTAAGACTCTAAAATATTTAATTTACACAGCAAAGTAAGTAGAAGGAGCTCGGCAGAGCCAGGGAAAGCCTAACCCTGCAAAGGCAGCGCAGGAAGCTGTAACTCAGAACACTACAACACAATGTGACTTACTCTATCTAACCCAATGACTATTAATTGCACACTTTCTATGTACAAGGCTCTTTGGAGAATAAAATGATAGACAGCTGTGTCTTTACTCTCAGCTCAATGTGACTTAGAATCACTATGGAAGCAAATCTCTGAAATGTCTTGGAGGGGTTACCTAGATAACATTAGTTAGACCCACCCCACATATATGTAGTAGCATTCTTTGGGCCAGGCTGAATAAAATGAGAATGTGAATGTATCCATCATTCTGTTTGCTGATAGTGGATGCAAGTTGCCCAGTACATCTTGCCCAGTGAAACTTATGCCATTATGACTTCATTGCCTTGATGAACGCGAGAAAGGTGTCCTGAGATCAAGGTCCCATGAATCAAAGGATCTGTGAAGATGCAGATTCATTATAAGGATAGGGTACAGTTAGGATGCCACTGAAGGGGTTCTGCGATGGCTAGTTTTAATTGTCAAATTGATGCACTCTAGAATCTCCTGGGTCTCATAGAAGATTGTATAGATTGTCTAGATTAGGATGGCCTGGGGCATGTCCGAAGAGAATAATCTTGATTACGTTATTTGAGGTGAAGAGACCTGTCACTGTGGGTAGCACCATTCCCTGGGTAGGGAATTCTGGATTTCACTGAAGTAGGAAAAGTGAGCTGAGCACTAGAACGCCTGCGTTCATTCGCTGCTCTCTGCCCCTGGCTATGGAAGCACTGTGATTTGCTGCTTCAGGTTCCTGCCGCCTTGACGTCTCCCACTGAGGACTATAACCTGGAATTATGAGCCAAATAAATTCTTTCCTCTTTAAGTTACTTACGTATTTTATAACAACAGCAGGAAACAAAACTAAGCTAGATTCCCTACTCATAATCAGCATCCTAGGAAAGTGTTTGCTCAGGGTCAACACAACTTTGGTCCAAGGTGGGGCAGGCTCTATCCCAAGCTGGCAGCAGAACTTGGTAGCACCATACATGGTGCTTTTGCAGGCATAAAGACTGAGGAAGATAGAGGAAGTCATTGAGTTTTGCATCACAATTCCAGAAGGTAACTAAGGCCGGGGAATGTGTGGCAGGGCCAAAGTCCTTGAAGAGAGGTCCTACAAGGCCACAGCATGAAGCCGTGGAACCCAGAATGCTGGAGATGCCAGGACCGTGGATCATTTGCCAAATAAACCTTCAACCACAAAGTGGAGCTGGCCCAGGGTAGAGACCATGGGTTCTAAAAGAAGCAGAGCTGAAAGAAGTACGGTTACCCAAGTCATTTGGATCCCAGATGACTTCATCACAAGCCCTTGGTGCTGAATATGAAGCTGCGGGATTCAATATTTTCCCTGCTGAGTTTCACTCTTGCTTTCATCCAGTCATTCCTTAGTATGCCTGCACTCTTTCATTCTTAATTGAACAATGCTCATTTTGTATTATTGTACAATGGAATTATGTAATTTGTCTTAGATTTTTATAGGCGACAGTAAGAGATTGCCCTGAGTTAAAAGTCTTTGGACTTTGAAGCAGTTTTGGATTATTAAGGACTAAGGAGGGCTTTTGAAGTTTTGTTGGATGAATTTGCATATGAGACTGCTATGAGCCTGTAGGAAAGGAGGAGAGAAGTTGTGGCTTAAACACTATGTATCCAGTACAGCTGTGATAGCTAATCTTGATTGTCAACTTGAAAGGATTTAGAATCACTATGGAAACTCCTCTCAGAATGTCTGTGAGAAATTATTTAGATTAGGTCAACTGAAGTGTCAAATGTGGTAGGGCAAGTCTATGACTAGAATCCTGGGCTGAGTAAAAAGTGAAAATGAGCTCTTATGCAAACTTTCACTCTCTGCTGGGAGGAGGATACAATGTAACCAGGTGTCTCTGGCTCCTGCAGTCCTGACTTCCCTCACTCTGTACCCTTCAACAGTGAGCCAAAACAAAGCCTTCCCTCTGAAAGCAGCTTTGTCAGGCATTTTGACACAGCAAGAGAAGCAGCTAACACAGTAAACGGATGGCTGGCTACCGAGCCTCTTCGTCCTCTCCTTTCCGTCCTCTCCTTTCCGTCCTCTCCTTTAGCAGCTATGGATTGGGCACCAGGCCCTGTTGCTAGCTCATGTCCTGCTCTTCTTCCAATGTTATGCTGCTGTATGCAATTCAAGTACGGCTGCTTCCTGTGACTCTCAGCAACGTTCTCGGACTCTGCATCTCCCTGAAAGCTCTTAACTCCACCCATGATTTCAACCACTGCCTACCCACGCTGATTTTTCTTACCCTTTCTTCTCCCACAGTTAGATCAACACTTGCAGCTTTTTTATATTATGTCTGTGCTTTGATCTCTCCTGGGGAACCTTACAAAACTATATATTTTAAACTGGACTCATTTTTTTTTTCTCTACCAAACACATTCTTCCTATGTCTGTCCCAAGGCAGCAAGTTCAGCCACTAGTACTGACAGCCAGACTCCTGTCTCTTAACCACACACATCCAACTGCGGTCCACGTGGGCTCCTAAGTGTCAGTATACTCTGCTCCTAATAGTCTTGCTTTCCATTGGTGCTTTAGTTCAAGCTACATCATGACAAATCCTGATCATCATTTTCTTACTCTCTAAAAATATCCCTCCTCCTTTTTTTGCTTCTACGAGATAGTTATCCTTTGCTGTAGCCATGTCTGCAGACATTCTTAGGATGTTGAACATCTGAATTAAAGGCAAGGTGGGGCGCACTTTGTCCCAGCTTAGTTACTGTCCAGTAGAAATACGACAGCATATGGACCACAGAGCAAATTCGTATTTTCTAATTCTCTTTCTAAAGTAAAAGAAAAGAAGTTGAAATTAATTTATTTAATGTAATCCAAAGTTTTATCTTTAAACATGTAGTCAACACATAAGAACTTTTGAGATAATTTCTACCAGACATAGTAAATCTTCAAAATGTGATGGGGGTTTTACACTGACAGCATCTCCTAATTAGGGGACAGGCACACTTCAAATGTGCCAGTGACTGCTATGTTGGACATCACAGTCCCAGACCAACCAGCTAACAACAGTGCATGCCAGGTGTGGTGACTGGTTATCCTGCAGTATTTGGGACACAAGATGACCACAGGTATGTATACTAGTGATTCCTACCATGACCATCAAAGAGTCTTCCAAGCTAAGCCTAGGTTTGTTGTTGCTCTGTACTTTGTGAATAAATAATATGACCATGCTAAGTCATAAAATTTAGGTTTGATGTACAGCCTACACTAAAGGTCAGTAGCAGGCAGTGTTTATATCTGCTAAAGTGGAAGTGCTAAGAGTTGAGTAACGGATGGGTTAACTATCTAAGGTAGGTCGAGAAGGGTGATATTAACACAGCAAAACAGCCTTCAAACAGACAGTCCATATATGAGAACTAATTGTTTACAAATTGCTCCCATCTTATAAATATTAAGCCTGCGTGTTTATAACTGTATAAGTTGCTTTCTATAGGGCTCGTTCGAGTACTCACACACACAGCAGGGGAAATGCCCAGGGCATACAAGGCCTGCCAGTTGCCAGTGAGAACACAGATGCCCATAGAATCATCTCTGAAACAGTTGGATGCAGGATACATCATTAGCCTTCCTATGCTTCAACAGCAAAAAGTATAAAACATAAACAACTTAAAGGAAGAAAGATTTATTTTGGACTAAATAGACAATTTCTGAGGTTTCCATCCACTGGCTAAAGGCTGGTGGTGATGTTAAACATCATGATAGCACGTGGCAGCTGCTACAGCAGCTTTAAGAGAAAAGAGGGATCTGGACACAAGATATACTCTTTAGTAACATGTCTCTATAACCTACTTTCTCCAAGTAGGATCTAATTCCTAATACCTGTGGATCCAGGTATAGATTAACCTGTTGATAAAACAGACTAGTGTCCTTCATTGACCCATTTACTTCTACAGTGCCAACAGCTGAGGATCCAGATTTTAACACGGGGGTCTCTCTGGGAGACACTGTATTTCTGAACCACAACACAAGGTGCCATGGAGGCCTGGGTAGAGATAGTAAATGGCCCCAGGTTTCCTGGAAGACTGAATCGGGCCAGAAGTTTGATGGTAGCCAATGGAAGAGTCCATTCCCAGTCCTGCAGGTCTGGGGTCAAATGCTGCTTGAGCTCCTCCTGGAAACATCTGGCTCCAGGGGTGGCCTACATCCCCAGCCCTATGTGCAGCCTTAGTGCGCAGCTCTGAAGGAGCCTCCTGCTTCCATAAGCTCGTCCCAACACTGCCTAGACTTAACGCTTACATCTGCGCATCTTGTTTCCAGTCCCAGAGTTTTGTTCTGACAATTAAGGTAAGACAACAAGAAGCACAGGCTTATGCAGCCAAGATCAGGAGAGCTGATGCCCGGTGGTAGGACTCTGGCCAGTGGGAAAGGCTCTTCTCCATAGACTGTTTTGAGGTGAGCAACCGCCTTTTCTTTTCTTTTCTTTCTTTCTCTTTTTTTGTTTTGTTTTGTTTGTTTGTTTGTTTGGTTGGTTGGTTTTGGTTTTTTTGAGACAGGGTTTCTCTGTGTAGCCCTGGCTGTACTGGAACTCACTCTGTAGATCAGGCTGGCCTTAAACTCAGAAATCCGCCTGCCTCTGCCTCCCAGAGTGCTGGGATTAAAGGCGTGTGCCACCACCGCCCGACAGGAACCACCATTTCTACAGCTCTAAAACCACAACAGACTTGTGTGTCACTGGCTGGACTTGGTAGGTAGAGGAGTTAGATCAACAGTGTACCCTGCCCTCTCTGACTCTCCTTTTTCTCTCACTATGCTCTCTTGGACTGTACTTCCTAAGCAAGATGCAGCAGAGGCCTGATCCGCAGGCTCTACTTTCCAGGGGATCCAGATAGGATGCCAGGTGACTCGGAACACCAAAGCGATCTTTGCATTCTGCATCATCTGGGATGTTGGGCACCTCACTCGTAGGTGCTTTAGTGGAGATACAAATCTCTGGGTCTCCAATGCAGTCATGCTTTCTCCACCTGCCCTGCCAGCTTTGCCCAGAAGGCCTGGTCCGTCACTAGGACTCCAGGCCGAGCATCTGGGGAAACATGCCACTGTCACTCCCATTGTACTTCCCCGAGGACAGTGCCCTCTGCTTTCTAAGGACACAAGAATCGGTTGTCCTATTTCTTGATTTAAACTTGAAACACTTCTCCCTTATCCGCCTCTTTTGGTATTTCTTCATACCAGAAACCCTTATGGAGGCTTGGGGGGTGGCAATCACTGCTTGCTTTCTTATCCTATCAAATGGGATGATATTTTAGGGTGCCTGGATACCCTAAAGCGTGTCTTGTTTTTCCAAGAGGATTTGCTTAGTCACATGGCAGTCACGGAGGACGACATACCATGGGGGCTCACATAGCTCAGAGCCCAGGCTGCTCCCAGCACCCACCCATCTCTGCAGCGGTTTCTAAACTCATGGATGGAGGAAGAAGTAATGCTACCAAGGAGACAGACACCTCACCTCCTGCCTTCCCAGGGATCTCAAGTGACGCATAACTAACTCTTCCTGTGGGTCCTCCAGGAAAGCCAGGCAGTTTATGCATGTGCTCTGCCTTCTCCTAAGCAGACCTGGGGAACCCACACCTTTTCTTTTCTCACCTGAGGTTGTTAGACTTGCCTCCCTCCCTTTCACACAGAGAATCCTCGGATAGGAAAGGCAGCTGTCAGTGGGGGAATTGCCCTTTCAAGCTCAGCTTTGAGATAAGGTGGAGTCTGGTTACAATTAGCAGCACGCACCGATCTTAATGGATTCTACAAATTTGTAGTCTGAAGACCCAATGACAGCTCCCAGCCGCCAGATAAATATCACCAATTACCGCCGGGTACATTTGCCTTCCCTGATTATTCCAGGGATCCGGAAATTGCCTGGAGCCTCCAGTTTAACCTGAGGAAAAGAAACAAGGCTTGTGCACACTGACGGAGATGTCTGTCTGTCTTGATCTGGAAACGATGAGGAGGAAACAATAGGTCTTTTGGGGGTTGCTTCCCAATGCGTTCTAGTCTTTCTATCACAGAAGGAAGGCCAGCCCAAAACATCGCAGTCAGCCTGAGTCCCGGTAATAAGAAAGTCCCTGTGCTCCAACATTATGAGGATAGTAACATTGAAATAACTGACCTGTCTCTGTTCCCTGCTTTAAAAATATAGACACTATGTTTACATTTTGCCTGCAGGCATGCCTGTGCACCATGTTTGTGAGGCACCTGCAGAGGCCAAAGATGGTGTTAGATCCTGGACTGGCGTTATAGACAGTTGTGACCTGTCATGTGGGTACTGGGAATTGAACCTGAGTCCTCTGGAAAAGCAGTCAGTGCTCGTAACCACTGAGCTATCTATCTCTCCACTCCCTGTCCCGGCTTCTTTTTTGGCTTTCCGACTTTAAAGTCACAAATCAAAGCTTTTAAACTGAATTCCTCTCTTGTCACTGTTTTACTCTGCAGTGAGGACAGTTTGAGGCACTGGTTGGAGAGAATGGACAGAAATACAACAGATAAGCGCCCAAAGGCACAGAAGAGACAAATGTGAACCCAGACTGATCGCAGGAAGCGAGCCAAGCACAGAACAGAAAAAACAACAAAAAAAAAAAAAAAAAAAAAAAAACCAAAAACAAAAACAAAAAAAAAAACAAAAAACAAAAACCTAAGGCCATTTGCAAACCCGGGTTGTGAACTGTGAATAACAAGGTCACTTTATTGCAAGGCCTCAGGGCGGTCGATTACCACTTAACAGCAGCAGCAGATGGGGAGGAGCCAGGGTCTGTTCAGGCTGCATACCCACTCATTTGTTAATTGCAGATCCCTATTTCCAGCCTCAAACTCCCAGAATCCAAAGCAAATTAGGTTGTTCCAAAATCTAAGCACTGATTTACTCCCATGATCCTGCAAGCCCTTTTCCATCTTTGTACCCTAAAGAATTGAAAGCAGGACCCTGAGAGGCACAATGCAGCCTTGTTCACAGAAGGGTGTGCTTGGGGTATGTGCAGGTCCCCTCTGATTTCTTTCTATGTCATTGCTTAAGGCAAGGTCTTTTTTCTTGTTTGTTTGTTCATTTATGTGTCAGGGTCTCATGTATATCCCTGGCGGGAGACCAGACTGGCCTGGAAGTCACAGAGATCTACAAGCCTTTGCCCCCCTCCCCAAGTGCCAGTATTAAAGGCATGTTCCACCACACCCTGCATCAGGCAGGGTCTCTTAACTGAACCCAGAGCTTGCTCATAGGACTAATCTGGCTAGGCATCTTGCTCTGGGGATCCCTACCTCCAGCTTCCAAGGGCTGACCACCGCAGCCACCAGCATTTATACAGGTTTTGAGGATCTAAGTTCTAATCCCACACTCATGTAGCCAGTTGCTTCACCAGCCTGAGCCGTCTCCTCAGCCCCATAGAAATATTTTCCATGAGGCTCAAAAAATGGAAACAGCCCAGATGTCCACTGAGCATTGATGGGTAAAGGCAAGGCAACACATTCATGCCAAGGAGTATGCTAGACATTTATAAGAGTGACGTGCTGATGCTTGCCTCAACAGGGATAAACGGCCAAGACTACTATTAAACCACTGAGGGAAAGGACCGTAAGCTCCATTTCCACGAGCTTCCTAGAGTGCTCACATTCATCAAACAAGGAACAGAACTGCCAAGGGTGAAGGGGGAGGGGTCAGGAGATTAGGGTATGGTAGGTAGAGTTTCAGTTTGGAAAGATGAGAAGCCTCTGGAGCCTAGAGCATGAGGATTGGAGGTTTCCAGTCATCATGGGCTACATAGCAAGATACCACTTAAAAACAAAAACAAAAACAAAAAAAAAACCCAAATAAACAGAACTCATGGATGATGATGGTGCTGTAAAGACATTGAATGTACTTCCCATCACAGCCACATGCCTCAAAGTTTGGGAAATGTTTATGTATATGACATCATAATTTTAGAAAATCAACACAGGCTTTGCCCTGATGAAGTAAAGATCCTGGCATTGCTGTAGAATAGCAGATAATAAGAGGCCAGGGTGTCTGAAACCAAAAACATCCCACAAAATTGGAACAACCCCTCATCATGTAAACTAGTCCCCAGCCAAGGAAAAGCCCCACAAGGGCCTAGAATCAGCATAGGGCCGGGCAGTGGTGGTGCATGCCTTTAATCCCAGCACTTGGGAGGCAGAGGCAGGTGGAGTTCAAAGTCAGCCTGGTCTACAGAGTGAGTTCCAGGACAGCCAGGGCCACACAGAGAACCCTGTCTTGAAAAACCAAAAAGAAAGAAAGAAAAAAAGAAAGAAAGAAAGAAAGAAAGAAAGAAAGAAAGAAAGAAAGAAAGAAGGAAGGAAGGAAGGAAGGAAGGAAGGAAGGAAGGAAGGAAGGAAGGAAGGAAGGAAGGAAGGAAGGACAAAGGGAGGGGAGGGAGGGAGGGAAGAAGGAAGGAAGGAAGGAAGGAAGGAAGGAAGGAAGGAAGGAAGGAAGGAAGGAAGGAAGGACAAAGGGAGGAAGGGAGGGAGGGAGGGAAGAAGGAAGGAAGGAAAGAAGGAAAGAAGGAAGGAAAGAGATTCAGCATAGGGACTGTCTGGGTTCCCAGCTCTACTGCTGAGCTAACCACTTATGTGATACCAAGAGAGTCAGTCATTCTTCCCCTTGGTCTCAGTTTCTGGGGTTGTTCAGGGGGCTGAATTAGATGACCTAAGACTCTTCTAGACAGGCCCAGAGATCTAAAGCAAGATCTTGGAACAGCACCTGAGAGATCATTAAAATGCAAGTCAGCACACCTCAGTGTAGACTTTGAGTCAGAAGCTTGGTGTGGGTGTGGGCACAGCAATCTGGGCTCCATAAGCTGTACTCTGTTTTCAGACCATAGAGATAAGATATTTTATAAGATATTATAACTAATGAGCCGGGTAAACAAACTTTAAGAAAATAAAGAATACAGACACACTAAGCAAACACATTACCAGATTAATAAGAATAAAGATAATGGTTTCCTTTTTAAAAAATCAGCTTTAAATATAAAGTAGTAAATAACCTAAAAACCATAATTAATATGCCCAAATGATTGCTGTCCTTTGAAGTTACTGGCCTGCCACCTGCTGCTCTAACCCTGTGACCATTGCTCAAAACATTATGAAATTTTACTTACAACCTATTTCTGAGTCAGTTTTGAAGCTGAGCAAACTTAGCCTCATTTGATTGGAACTAAAAGTCTCTTCAGTGAGCTTAATCCTAGACTGACTTGATTAGTGGCTCAAATTCCCCCTCGAGGACACTTCCTGAAGAGTTAAAGGTAATGGCCATCTTACAGAAGACACAAGGGCAAGGGTGGTTTAGGAGTTCATCTTAGTCTAACCATACAAGAGGAATGAGAAATTTACTTCCTTGAAAATCCTGCCCAGAGCAGCTGGCTGGCCTTAAAGAGTCCCGATGAGGATCCAACGTTGACAGTGTCACAGAAGCCAGAGACCCCAAGCCAGACCAATGACTCACTGCAATGAACATTTGCAAGTGAAGTTGTGTGGACAGAGGGGTATACTGTGGGACACACTGTGACACACCACAGCTCCATGATGTTTTCTATGCTTTATTTGGTTGTTGTCGTTTGTTTGTATTTTATTTTGGTGGAGGACAGGTTGCAAGGGTGAAGGGTGGATATGAGGGGAGCAGGAGATGACTGGGAGATGAGCAGGGTGCATGATAGGAAACTCACAAAGAAGCAATAATGTAGAGAGAATCTCCTGTATTGTGTGGAAGCGTTACCTGTCAATAAAAATCTAATGGCCTATTAGCTGAGGCAGGAAACAGAAGGTGGGACATTCGGCATAGGCTTCTAAGAAAGAGTCAAGAGTGGGAGTTTTGCCCTGGGCTCAGAGGAGAGCAGCACAAGAAACTGAGGAGCGTTAGCTAGCCATGTGGCAGACACAGACTAGAGTAATGGGCTATGTAAATTAGAGAATAAGCCAAGGCTTAAGGCCTCGGCATTTATTCATAAATAATTAAGTCTCAGAGTTGCTATTCTGGGAACAAAGAGGTCAGATAATAATAAAAGCTCATGACTACACAATAAAAAGTTAAAAAACAAAAAAACAATCTTGCCCAGGCCAATTGCCTATGGACCTGGGAAGGGGGACCATACCAGACAAAGGCCATGCCCACCAGGCTGTGATGTCAAATCAGAAGACAAGCTTACAGCCTAGCCACTTTCTTTGTAAACAAGGCTCTTTTGAATTTACTAAATATTTTGGCAACAGCTTTGGTCAATTCTTTCTCTTTTGGTGGGTTGAAAAATATTTCTAACATCCCACATAATCCAGTGAGCACAGAGGGTGGAGGGTTCTTTATCCACCAAGCCATACTGATTTTCTGGGCTTTGGGAAGGAGGCGCTCAGTGGATGGTGCTCACGGAGAGAGGAGAGAGAGAAGGTTCCAGAGCTTCTGCTTGGCTCGAGGGCTTCCTGCTTGTTTCCCAATGGTATCTAAGATCTTCATTTGGCACCATATAAGGCCATTTTTTATAATCCTACCTACCATCACTGTTCTATAGGCCTTTAAAGTCACCTCCCCTAGCATCCTTACAGGTGACTCCAACACCAGCTCACCACTGTAAATTGAGCACTGTCCTCCTTTCCTATGGAACAGAAAGACCCTGGGCAGTCAGGGACTAGAATCTGACTCTCCATAGTGGTAGACACGACATCAACATTTAACCATGGTGCTGACAAAGAGGACAAAGCCCATACTGTCGTGTACACCTACTGTGTGCTGGGCACAGAGATGACTCCTCTACTCAGTGTGACATCTCAGCTAACTGACCAACGCTCCTTTCAAACCATGGTTCCAAAAGGTTGAAGAGCCCGTCTGAGGTGCAAACCCTGAACATTTCCTACCTGGCTCCCACAGTCAAGGGCTAGAACAGTACCTAGCTTCTTCTTGAAGTTATTCTCCACCCCCAGCGCCATCTTGCTTGCCTCCCTGCCAAATCCTCAGAGGGAGAGGAGATAGGATAGGATTCAATATGCAGGCATAGCTAGCAAGGTAATGTATGCCTGTCACCTCAAAATTTAGAAGGAGGAAGCAAGAAGACTGTGAGTTAGTTTTAAGCCAGTCTGGACCACATAGAAAGACTCCCTAAAAACAAACAAACAAGCAAGCAACCAAGACCAAAAATTTACAAGTGTACATGTGATTTTAAGAAGCACCAACTATCTCACTGGGTCTGAAGAATGGATGTTAGGTAAAGCAAGTAGAGCCTTGAGCACACAGGCCTTCTTCATCCAAAGGCCAGCTGTATATTCATCCCAGACTATTCTACACACGGCTGCTACCCTCTGACCTCAGTGTTCTTAGGACACAGTGCTGATTGGGGTCCCTTGCCATCTACCACCCTTGAAAGCACCTGGAGGTGACATGATGAGGGAGCCACATCAATACCACTCTTTAGAAGAACAGATGCCACTCTGCTACCCAAACCAAGCTTACTACTTCCAGGGAAGCAGTACAGGAGTCTGAGATGCTGGGCTACTGTTGTCCTTCCTCACTACTGCCCAGCCCTCCTGGCCCCTTAAGGAGCTAGACGTCAGGACACCAGGTCCAGTTCACAGCTCTTCCAGTAGCTGGACTTCTGATGTTTCATCCTTAGAATGAGGGCCCATTTGGCCTCGGATAGGCCTCTTAGCTGCACACATCTACAGCCCTGTAACCAGGGTGCAGAAGCTGCAATACCAGACCTTCGCTGCCGACACTGGACAGACTTAACACAATGGAGGATTAATGGACATAGGACCTTATCCCAGTCAGCTCCCTAGAAACCTGACCTTACCCCCTACCCGTGCCAGCCATGTCAAGCTCTGATGTCTTCCAGGGAAAACGCTGACCTCTGGCCTGACAGGTTCCTCACTAAACAAAGGACGGCAAGCTGCCGAGCTGAGGCTCGTCCTCCTGAGGGCTGGGTCATCCTCCACCTGCCAGCTGACTCTCGTATACACAGATGCCCCACACCCCAGCTGTACAGGCTGTGGGAGGAGGATCGGTGCTCCCCAGGGGCACCATCATGCTAACATAACTTCAAAGAGACACAAGTGAGCAGGAAGGGGTCAGAAAACAGAGTTCATGGGTCACTGCTCTAGTGCAGTCCCAGGCCCTGTCATTCAAATGCAGGGACCCTCCGCCTCTTTACCTTGGCCTGTCTAAGCTCAGACTCCATCTGGTCTACACAGATCTACTCCCCGGTGCCCACAAGCGCTCAGTCCATGTGGCTTCTCAACATTCACATAAACTGTACATTTTTCCGTCTTATACTAAAATTTGCTCAAGGTCTGTTTTCCAGAAAAGTCTCTGCTAACCATCTCCAGTGTGCATCCTATGTGAAGCCCTTACATGTGCCGGTTTCCAACGTGGACTGACACCCACTGAAGGAACAAGGCTTTCATGAGCTCCTGTGAGCACATAGGGGATCCCCTTCCCCAGCGCCAGGGCAACGTGAGAGACACTATCTTAAACCTAAACCTACTTTCATGAAAAAAAAAGTCTTCCAATTGCAGATTAGGACTGCAAATGAGAAGTGTTGCCTTTATTATAGGGAAGACAATAGGAAAACATATTGCAAACATTCTCCTGGCATTCAATGACATGCCCCGAGCTACAGTTTGTCACTCATTCATTATTTATCGGGTAGCTCACGTGTACCAAGCAAGGCCCTGGGTAATGAGGTTCAAGAGTAAGCAAGACATTATCTCAGAACTCGCAAAACATTATTTCAGAACTCAGGGAACTCACCTTTTGAATGGATGGGATAGGCAATAAAACATCAGATACATACATAACACCAGTAACATAAATATAAAGGTGAGAGAGAAGTGGAATAGGGGAAGAAGGAGGTTCTGGCTTTATATGGAGTGGTCAGGAATGATAACCAAACAGTCACCTGACTAAAGAGAAGGCATAAGCTGAGAGGCAGTGGGAAAATAGCTCTAGGCAAAGTAGCAGAGAAAAACTCTGGGGCCGGGATCAACCCAAAGACTGGTGTGCTGTGCAGAATGTGGCAGATGGGGGAAGATGAGTGGGGTGGTCCACGTCAAACGGCCATGGGGATGGGTCTGGTCATCCCCATAGGCACGAAGGGAGGTCCCTGGGGTCAGGAACAGAGGGAAGAATGATTCCACAGCACTTGTTAAATCAAAGAAGATTAGGCTTACTCAAGACCACTGAAGTGCGAGGAGGAGACCACTGCAACAGCAGGGGAGAGGCTGGACCTGATTCCCAATAGAGATAGGCAGAGGGTGGGTGGGGCTGCGCAGGGAAACAAAGAGAAAGGTTAAACTAAGCTGGCCTAACAAGATTCCTGCCACACAGACCAGGGAGATCAGACATCACTTAACACATGTGGAGGTTGAGGACCCTGGTTGGATACTAAGTCAGAGTGGTCAGATTCTGAAACGGAAGGTTCTTGCCAAGTGACTCAGCAGAATCCACGCTAAAACTGGATGTTTGCAAGAAGTACATAGCTAAGCCCAGGAAACTGACTAAGGTCTGGTCAAACAAAAAATTTTTCGAGGGCTGGGGAGGGAAGTTGTGATGGGATCTAACCCTGTTCTGTGGCCTAGGATGGTCTTGTGTTCTTGATCCTTCTGCTCTGCCCCCTGCTGTGCCAGAATTATAGACACAAGCTGTAATAGCCATCAAGAGAAGAATCTTTGTCACCTACAAAGAAGCCGTCTGTCTCTCCACTGATGGCTGCCTAATCTCCCGTGTGCTGTATTCCAGTGCCCCTGGTTATCCCACGGGACAGGAAGCTCCCAGATGACATGATCTGCACCTCCTCTACCTTTTGATATCTTCTTCTCGGCTTCCAGGACAGGGTCCCACTCACAGAAAGCTAGCTTGTGTCACCACCTGTCCAGGGACACACTCCAGGGAGCGACTGTCTCATTTAGCTCTGTCAGCCTCCAGAACCAGAAAAGCAGAGTGGCCTCCCTACCTGGGCTGTGCCCTCTGTCCTCCGTCCAATGGCTCTGCACAGTGTGGCTGAACTCAGGTACACACCCTCATGGGTCCTGGGGGCTGAGCTGGTGTGCAGACAAAGCTAATCCCCTGCCTCTGTGAAGAGGTACCATCTTGGGAAAGCCCCAACACCAGGCCTGTAATCCCCGCCATAAACAGCTTGCCCTGCTTGCACCACCATGCAGCCAGAGCCCCAGGAGAGCCTCAGTTGCCTGTATCCATAGCAACCAGCATTTGTGAGCTACAGCCCCAGGAGGGAGGGCAAAAGGGCTTGCTGCTCTTGAGTTAGCTTAATCAGTGAGAAGTCACTGTTTCAGGGAGGAGACATAATTTCTCTGTCCAGTTGGGGAAAACCCGTGGCTTGGGTTTCTGATGTTTCAGTAACAGAAACCTGAAGACACGGAGAAAACCAGTAAATCCAATTGGATTCCCTTCTTTCCAAACATTTTAGGTTTTGGTCTCCATCTTTTTCTCTCCCATCCCCCCACTCCCCCATCTGTTTCCTCTCTCAGTAGCCAGGAGCACATAGGCATGGTAGATGTGCTGATTCGAACACAAGACCTCTCCTAAGTTCTCTTTGGAAGTGAGCCTATTGCTTGTACAACGCTTGGAGACTCTGGGTATGGGAGGGCAACTAGGAAAACGTCAGAACCCCAAATAACACGGCTGGAAGGATCTGGAAAGGATCCACAGAGCCAGAGGAACGTTCATCCCATCTCATACCGAGACAGCTCAAACCTCTGTTTTCAAAAGTAAATAAAATATTAAAATAAGACAAATCCAATGAAAATACTACAGAAACAAAAGCAAAACCAGAAAAACCGTATTCTTCTGCTGCTCGGAGATGCCAGCTATTCCTGGGGCTCGGCTACACTGCTCTATTGCTATGGTTCCAGTCCAGCCCCACCCCAGGCCTTGCAGCAGCAACCTAGGTTTATCCCTGTATTCTTCTCCTCAAAAGCTTAGGCTTAAATGTGAACAGGAAAATAGCTGTCTAAGAGGACTCAGAAGAAGGCCCACAGGGTTTGTTTTGATCATTTACTTCTGTTATTGCCAGAGCAGTTGGGTCTGTCTTTGGTCCCTAGGAAATGCATAGAAACTTACAAAATAGGTCTCAAGCAAAAACTGGGCATGTTCCCCCCCCCCCCCCCCCCCGTTTCCCAACCCACCACAGCCCCACGCCAGCTGATCACAAGGTGAGGCCAGAACAGAAACTGCCTCTGCTTTACCCCTCACACTTGCTCTATCCCTATTGTTCATGCTGGACAAAAGCAAAATCTTCTTTGATATCAAACATAGTATGGTGGTTTGAATAAAAATGGCCCCTATAGGCTACCATAGGGAGTGGCCTATTAGGAGGTGTGGCTTTGTTGGAGGAGGTGTGTCACTGGGGGCGGACTCTGAGGTTTCAGGTGCTCAAGCCAGGACAGTGTGTCATTGTCACTTCTGCTGCCTGCAGATCCAGATGTAGAACTCGCAGCTCCTTCTCCAGCACCACGTCTGCCTGCAAGCTTCCTGCCATGATGCTAACTCACTATACTTCTGAACTGTAAGCCATACCCAATTAAATGTTGTCCTTATAAGAGTTACCATGGTTACGGTGTCTCTTCACAGCAATAGAAACCCTAACTAAGACACAGAGAAAACCAGTAAATCCAGTTGGGTTCCCTTTCCTCCCATTTTAGGTTTTGATTGCCATTCCTTTTCTGTCCCAAAAGAACTGCCCTGTTTTCTAAGTAAAAATAAGCCCAGTGGTCCTTTATCTTGTCAAGAAATATGTGTCATTTGTCTGTGCCCCAATGCTGCAAGAATTCACATCTGGTGCGGTCTTACACAACCCCATTCCTGCTTCTTTGAAGTGGCTGCCACCTCTGTTCTCCTTTCCCTCTCTCCCCTTCCCTGTATCTCTGCCCTGTACCATGTAAGTGTAACATGAAGCCATTATCCCAGCTCTCTCTGAAAGGTACCTGGAGCACCCCGACTCAGCCTCCTCCTGTAAGATTGGGGTGGGGTGAATATAAATGCAAAGATGTCCATAAAATTCTGTGTTACACAAAAAGCATTGTTCCTTCTGTGGACCACACATTTTCAGAGAACGGATACCAACTTGTATTCTCGTCTTGTAGTCAGTACTTGTCACGTTGCAGATACTTTAATAAAAATTAGTACAGATAGGTGTGGTGGGGTACATCTGTAATCAGGAAGCAGAAGATTTCATATCTGAGACCAGCCTGGGTTACACAGCAAGGTCCTATCTCACAAACAAACAAATAGAATTTAACTGCCTATAGCAAAAAGGTACATGGTTGCTTCCCGCTGGTCAACCATCTTTTGCCCTAACGCCAGCGTCTCCACTGTGGTCCCTTATGGTGAAGGTCGTCGTCACTTGACCTCGTTCCACTCAAAAGATTCTCCTATAAAATCTGTCTATGGGAAGACGATGCTCTAAAGAAGGAAATCTCTCTACAAGCCTCCCCAGCAGGGCTTGCTGTCCTCTCAGACGCGCTCCTCCCTAGCCTCCTGGACAGTGGTCAAGAACCAGAGGACAGATGCAGTGACTCTGGCCTCAGGCAATTAACACTGCCAGCTGGGGAGGATTTTGCTCCAGGATGCCCAGATTTGTCCATTTTCCTGTCCTTGTCCAGAAAACGCCAACTGCTACCCCATGAATTGGGACCCCAGATCAAAGAGGAGAATCTGAGAGATGAAAGTCGGTGGGCCAGGCAGAGATCACTGCTGGCACTAGGCGGTGGGCACATGAGGCTTCATTCACAACCTACTTTTTATATGTTGTAAAACAAAAGAAACTCTTAATTATAATTCTATACTTTGCAAGAACTAGGGCAAGGCAGCCCCACACATTTCTCTTTTAGAGGGAACTCCAGGCCTAGGCTTCTATTAGAAAGAAGGAGTCCAGGAAATTTCCTGGCTCACTTGCCTTGGAAGCCCCAGAAGTTACTTAGGTTTGCTCAGGAAGAGTGTCAGCCTGTGTGAGCTGGAGCTGAGACTCTCCGCAGATCCTCACCCTACCTCACAGAACCGCCATGTGAAAGATGGCATTTGTGGCACCTTGATGACACCTTGAATGGTCGCAGTGGAAGCTTGATGACATTCATTTATTTTCATGATGAAATAAGGATACTCTGTTGCATTCTTGCATGAAAAGGCTCACTGGAACCACACAACCACAAGTCAGCTGGTGGCCAAGACATCCTGAGAAGGGAGCTTTTGGAGAAAGCTTTGTTGTCACAAAACTCCACTGTCTAAAAACCTGTGTGACCATTATCCATCAAGGCTGAGATACCTACAGCCAATCATCTACTTGCTGGAGGCACTGACTAGAGGCATGGAGCAGGCCAGGGGCCATGAATGCACAGCACTTAAGTCCCTTGAGTATCCACAGGCCAAACACGAGTTGCCAGGAGGATGCTGACCATTGGAGGTTGCAATGGTCTGAACAGATACATGTACACCAATGTTCACAAGAAGGCAGAAGAAGCAACTCAGACTTCTGTCTACTAATAGATGGAAGACCAAAAGTGATATGAACATAGTTGTGCTCTGATATTAAATGTCCCCCAAAAGGCACACATGGAAGGTGTTTTGTCCTCAGATGGTAGCATTATTTAGGGAACTGGAGAAAGCACATAATTGGAGTGTGCCTCTGAAGATTGTACTAGCACCTGTTCTTCTCCCTATCACACCCTGGTTTCCTGGCTACTATGGTGTTCTTGATGGCTCTGCCCTACCATACCTTGCCTGCTGTGATGAACTGACACCTCTGAAAATGGGAGCTAAGACATCTTTCCTTGAGTTGCTTTCCTGGGGGAGGGGGGGTTGTCAGAGCAGAAAGAACACGTAGACACAGTCTAATGTTAGCAGTTGTAAGGAAGAAAATTCTGACACTTGCTGAAACATGATGAATACCGTGGGAAGTGGCACAAACACAATGTAACAGAACTGGCATTATAAAGGATTTACTAATAGGATTGCTTAGGAGACATTAAATCACATCAAGTAGGATTCAGCTAAGGGAGAGGGCCTCCAAACACCCCAGACATATGTGGTATGCTAATTAAGCCTGTTAGAGAAAAACAAAATTAAGTGATGCTAGTTTGTAAATATTTGCTCATCAGAACTGACCAGCCATTAGGTCCATTCCCAAAGAACATATAGGAACAATAGGAAGCTTAAGGGAGCAGCACAAGGGTACAGCTACTGCCAAGTCTTGGCCTGTCATAAAACCCCTGTGGTGGTTTGAAAATGCTTGGCCCAGGGAGTGGCATTATTAAGAGGTGTGGCCTTGTTGGAGGAAGTGTGTCACTGTGGGGGTGGGCGATGAGACCTTCCTCCTGACCACACAGGAGCCAGTCTTCTCCTGTCTGCCTTCAGAACAAGATATAGAACTCTCAGCTCCTCCTGTACCATGTCTGCCTGTACATTGACATACTTCCTGCCTTGATAATAGACTGAACCTCTGAACCTGTAACCAAGCCCCAATTAAATGTTTTCTTTGTAAGAGTTGCCTTGGTCATGGTGTCTGTTCACAGCAGTAAAACCCTAACTAAGACAGGCTCCTAATTCTCTTCTTAAGGAAAACATAATTTTGTCAGATGGGTATGATAACCTTGGGTAAAAGTTATTCAAAAAGAACAATACTTGTGTACTTAAAAAATAATCCTGACAATATCTTTGCTGTATAAATCTCCCATCTAGCCAAATGGCCAGACTTGGAGTCTCCTGATCTGTTTAAACTGTTCAAAGCCTAGCTTCGAGTTTCGACCTAACAGATTTAAGGATAAAGGAATATGTAAAATGCATAAGTCTAAGTTGTATATGAGTTATTGAAATCTTCTTTTTAAGGCCAGCTCCCACTTGAGCATTAACCAGAGCTGGACACGTGCTATTAAAGAGCCTTTTCCTTTATGAATCTGTAAGTGTACAGAGTAATTTCTCACTGGAAAGGAATATTATTTCTATAACAAGATAAGCCAAACACCAAAAGGCAAATATTGAATGACTGCATTTATCTGAGTTCCTGATGTAGTTAAACTCACAGAGGCAAAAGGAGACATGGTGGTTATCAGGGGACAGAAGGAAGGAAAATGGAGAGTTAATATCTAATGAGAATGCTTTTTGACTTGGGAGTGAGCCAGCATACAGAGGCAGGGAAAATAAAAAGATTCAGGAAGAAGAAGGACCACCTTACTGCTGGATCTGGCTGAGCAGCCAGAATTTCAACATAACCGATAAGGCTAGGACTACTTAGACTGTGTGAGACATATCTCAAGAATATTGATAATAACAAACTATGTCTAGTGAGTGTCTGTGGTCTTGAGTTTACACTTCTCTCTCACTCTTACACCTAAGCAATGCACATCATAAAAACCACCTTATAATGAATGTCATTGGCGAAAGGAATTCACTAAAGAAAAATGGATATAGCAGTTCACATACATTTTCACTTACTTTTAAAACTCTACTTTAATACTAAACTTTGATATTTAAAACTTGTAAGTTATATCCTTTAAGTATTAATGTGACTTAGGAGGCCATGGAATCACACACCCCCACCCACACACCCACACACACACACCATGAAAAAAACCCAAGAGCCCTCTCTGGAGAAGCCCACACCCATGTCCCTGGGTGTGCACTGACATTTTCTTCGAATCTCTGTCTAATTACTCAACAAACTGACCTTGCTCCACACACGGATCCTGGAATTATGTACAGATGCCTTTCTGACTTTACCTGAAGGGTAAAGTCTCTCCCTAAAGGGGAGAAGAAGTAACACAAAGAAACCAACTTATATATTGGACACTGAATCCATTTATACAAAAGCCAAATCTTCAGTGGCACACAGCCATCAGAGGTTACCTAGGGCCAGGGGCTGTGGGAAGGAGGGCAACTGCTCATGGGATGATGGAACTAGATACTCCATTATCCATGGGATAGAGGGCACCTGAAATACACACACACACACACACACACACACACACACACCACATTGTTGTGTATATATGTGTGTGTTACATATATTTGTCAAAACTAACCTTAAGAGATACGCATTTTCCTGAGTGTATATTATACCCAACTACAGTTGATTCCAAGTCAAGAGAGGGGTACAGCTCAGAGGAAGAATTAACATTTAGCATCTGTAAGGCTCCAACACCACAAGCATGGCGCCAACTACCAAGAACAAAATTTGCAACTGGTCTGTGCTTAGTCGAGCCCCTGAGCAGTCACCGATGATGGCTTCTCCACAGAAGCCACCATAGGGGGAGCTGAAGGCTGTGTAGAGAGGTAAGTTAGCACTCAGGACCTGCTGGAGGCCAAAGCTGACAGCCACTCGGGATTGCACAAGTCTCTGGCCCTTTAGCCTCTTGGATAATCTGCAAGCATTTTGCTGAATGCTCCCTCCCAGCCTGATTTTAAGAAACACCTGAGGTGGGTGGGTGGGGCAGCACCCTCTCAGAAGCAAAGGGGAGGGAGGATGGGGTGAAGAACTCTGGAACTTGCCAGGGGGGACTGGCAAGGGGGCAACATTTGGAATGTAAATAAATAAAATAATTTCATAAATAAATAATGAGAAACAGAACTGCCAATACTGTGTTGCTTAGCCACTTCCAGATTCCCTTCTCTGTTCTTTCTCCTCCCCCAGCCATCTCTGGTTTCCTCATCCTGGTCTAACCTGAAGACTTCTAGGGAGCCCAGAAAGCTATACCCTTCCCTCCAACCCTTCCCCTTCAGGCTATTCTGGGTGTGGGGCGGGGAGAGTATGGGAGTCCGGAGGAAGGATCATGCCAAAAGGCTTGAGTTTGCTCACTCAGAAAAGTAGCTCTTGTATAAGAGAAGCTCTGTGTGCTGCTATCAATCCTCTGCAACCACGCACCTTCTAGAGGTACAGTGGCTCTAAGGTAAATACAAAGACCCGTGTGTAAGTCCTCACTCTGCCACCCAGTCCCTGGTCAGCAAGTCACTTACTCTGCCTGACTCCCCATCTATAAAATAAGGCTTGCAGTCTCTACCTCACCAGGCTACTGAAGGGACTCCTTGAGAATACAGGTCAAAAGAATATAGCAATGGAAGTTTCCTTTACCAGAGTGAGGGATACCACACTCACACTGGAAATATACCAGGTCGGTCGAGTTCACGTCAACATGCAGATGTGGGTCCTCAAAAAAGTTTAAAGTTGAGAGAGAGAGAGAGAAGCTCCTTTGAGGAATGCAAACCATGCTTGTGTCTCTGGGAAGTACACACAGAGGTGAGGTTCAAACCAGCAGGGAGGCTGTGGGAGAAAGGGAGGGAAGAGGCTGAGAAGGGCAGGAGGCGGGGCAGGTCTAATCAGGACAGGAGCCCGGCGGTGGAGAGGTGGGTGGAGGATCCAGAATGACTGCTGGAGATGCAAGAACTGGAGGCGGGGCCCCAGGGAGCCTGCGGAAGCACTAAGAGGGCGTGGAATGAAGCCAGGTCCCCAGGCAGTGGGGATACTGCTGAGCTGTGAGGAAGACACAGGAAGTAAGAAACTGGCACGAAAGGCAAGAGAGCTCACCTCCAGAGAACCACCCCCACCCCCAAACAAGACCAAAGACAGGCTGGGCAGAAGTAGCTAGCAGGGCGCATGTGGCCCAGCGCTGGCTCCTGTAACTACAGAATGCAGCCGGAAGCAGGGTGGAGGGGGCGGGGCTCGGAAACTGAGTCAGACTTAGCTGGGCACTTGTGGGTACGCAAACGCACATCTGCACGCGGCCTGTACTCTAGTACAAAGTGGCTTGGGGCTGAGGGAAACCACGTGCACATGGACAGGGGTCTCCTCCTTCCTCCTCCTCTGCTCCTTTCTGGTTTCAAGCATCAGTTTATCAATCACTGAGAGGCAGGTACTACGAATATCACACCTGACAGGGGAAGAGACAGGAGGCAGAACTAAACAGGAAGCACGCCCCCCCACCATGATGCTTCATGACGCCTGGGGTGCTGGCTGTCCGTCCCCTCACAGCTCCTCAGGAGGAAGACATTCTCCTCAGAGCAGCTGCCTTACCACAGACTGTATGGCAGAGAAGAAGGAGGTGCTTCAGACCCACTCAGACAGACGCCTCACTAGTGCCACTGAAGGCCTTCCCCTTACTTCTCAGGCCTTGGCAGCCGCCTCCAGCACAAGCGTAAGATTCTGGGTTCTCCTTACAGAGGTAAAGCACAGCCTGACTTCACGCTAGGAATCTTGAGAACGGAGTGGAACAGAAGCCTCGAGCTTCTTTCTAGATAATCAACTCACCCTACTGAAGGGTGTAAAGAAATCTCCATCAAGCCCAGCTCCTTGGGGACGTTTCTTCCTCCGGGAATTGTCAAGCAGCCCTGGCCTCTGCCTAGAACCATCATCACAGCACGGTTCTAAGAGTTTACAGATCCACAGTCTAGCATCTCATATAGGCAAGCAGCTGCAGGTCTAAAGTACAGAAGACAACTGCCACAGTCCTCAGAAGGAGAAGTGCTGGGTGGCCATCAACCCTGGGTCCAGCCGGCAGAGCACCCTGCTTAAGAAGCAGGACCCCCAAGCTCTCTAAGGAGGAACGAACACTCACTCTGCCTCGTGATGGCAGGAGGTATCTCTTTGCGTCAGATTGTATTCTTTACCAGAATAATCCTCTCTGTCATCAACTCCTCAGAAGTCAGGATAAGAGCTTCTAGAACATGTCCTTGGACCCTGCTACTGGTTGTGACACTGGACGGCATGCTAACTTCTCTTGCCTCAGTTTCTTTGATTCTAAGGTCAGGACTGTTGGCATTTAGTCTAGGCTCTGCCCTGCAGTTACCTGGCAACAGCTAGGTGTGCCCGGCTCACTATAAAAGGGGCTGCTTGCCCTTCCTCTCTCTCTTGCTCTCCTGCCCTTGCTCCCTTACTCTTCTCCCCCTCCCCCTCTTCTCTCTCTCCATGTGCTCATGGCTGGCCTTCTCTCTCTCTCTCTCTCTCTCTCTCTCTCTGTGTGTGTGTGTGTGTGTGTGTGTGTGTGTGTGTCTTTCTCTCTCTCTGCCTTTCTCTGTCTCTATTCCCTCAACTCCCCTCCCCACACCCTGAATAAACTCTATTCTATACTATACCTCATCCATGTAGCTGGTCCCTCAGCGGGAAAGCATGCCTCGGCAAGGGCCTGCAGAGGCTCCCCTTCCCCCACACCCTACCACACCACCACCAAACATACCTCCGGTTTCTTCTCTCTTTTTATGAAACACAAGGACAGTAAAAATTGTTGAGGGCTGTGTCTGAGTCACTTGGCTCTGTTAGGCATCCAGGGCTCAGGGAACAGCCTGTCACGGGGTAAGACCTCAGTGAACAGAAGCTAAAGTCATGACTGTGTTACCAACATGGGGCGAAGCCAACTTTCTAGTTCCTTCCAATGTACCATGAGCCTTGACCTCAGAGAAAGAACTGTGACCAACAGCTTGGCCTACTTTGGCCTCTAGCGAAGACCTTCTTTGCTTCCTAATCTTTCCAGTAACTACTCTTAACAACTGACAAGCATGGGACAGAGCCAATAGTCCCCACTCTTGCCCCTCAAAGGCATGTCAGAGGCCATTTCTCCGAGCCAGGTGTCCTCCAGGCAGCCTACGGTTTCTTGATAAGACAGGCCACACCCTCTGTAGGCAGAAAAGCAGGTGGCCTGGGATGCACACCACAGAAACAGCATGCTCCCCAGGAACGGGGTGGGGGTTGGGGAGTGCTCCCAAGAACTGGGGGCTGGGGGGGAAGTGCTGCATTGGACTGTGGGGGTTCTGTGATTGTGTTCCATGTCTCCTCCTCGGGCCCCCAAAGAGGCTGGGTAAAAATGTATTGTGCTCTTTTTTGTGCTCTATGGTAAGGGAGCGTCCTAGACATTCCCATTTCCAGACCCTGCCCTTGGGGGAGGACTGGACTGCCTTTAAAAGACTGTGCCCTCAAGGTTCAGCAAGCAACGCAGTACTCCTTCAGAACTGGGGATCTGTTCCTTCTGGACCTAATGTGGTCTTTCTGGGCTTTAAAAAAAATCACTGACTCAATCTAAACAACTTTAAAGTCACTGTATCCAAACTTTTGCCTCAAGGAACCTGAGGGCAGAAGACTGTCTTCCGTCTTCTCCCTCCCTCCCACTGGCATACCTCCACTTACACAGAGCCGTCCTGGAAGGAGGTTTTCTACCTCAGAGCTGTGCCAGGAAAGAGCAGCCCCTGAACAACAAGGGCCAGGTGGGGGCCGTCAGAGTCCAGCAGAGCCAAGTGACCCAGACCCGACCAGGATCTGGTTCCCTGTTCTCATTCAGGGCTGACAGGAACTAAGCTCTCTCAGAACCAGCCCATGTTCTCTTCCCAAGAAGCCAATTGACAAAGACTATTCCACCTCTTCCCAAAGGCAGCTCTGCATCTCTGCCCTGACATCCAGAGGCCCCAACACTGAGCCAGACAGCCTCTGCTGAAGGAAGAAGCAGCTTGGAATCCGGATGCCCAGGGCAAAGGGCGGAGAATAGTAGAGATACTTGCCCAGGAGAAAACTAGCTCAGAGTGAGCACGGTCCTTGTGACTTACTGTGCACCCACGAATCGGTCCCCCAAGAGCCCCTCAGCGTCTCTCTTTCCTAAACATCCCTCATTCACAGACTAGAACGACCTTGCCCACCCTCATCAGGGCTTTGGATACTTGTCCTTTGCCCCGTTTCTTGTAAAATTTTAGCCTGCTAAGAATACAAGACCCTCATTGCTGCTCTCTGCCTTCTAGCCTGGCTGCTAATCCTGACGGACCAAACCACCCCTGAGCTAGGCTGTCCTGGCACACACCTCCAGGGAGCCTCAGAAGGTCAGAGCGAATGGGGGAGCGGTGGGCAGGAGGTGGAGAGCAAAGGGAGCTTACCATCTGCCTCTCCTGGCCTGTCCAGAGTCTCCACTGGTCGGCGCCTTCCTCAGGAACATGCTGAGGCAGAAAGCTGGCCTTTCTTAGGCCCTAGGCCGTACGGGTGAGCAAAGCCTGAGTAAACTCCCAGCTAGATCCTCTCCCCTGAGTGCTGGCGGTCTATAGAGCGAAGACAGCAGCCCCACCCGAGCGAGGAGGAATCAAAATGATTCCTGGTGCCCCTGCTCCCCGCCAGCTCCCACTTGCCGCTCGCCAGTCCCGTGTAACATAAACAGGGCTTTATTATCTCAAGCCCACCACGTCCTCGGAGAGTTCTGTAAATGGAACACCACACAATAACTTGTTTATTAATAACGGCCTCTCCCCTCCCTCAGCCTGGCTCACTCACTCACCGCTGTGTACCCCCCCCCCCATGCATAATGGAGGAACTGTGTGGCCTGTGACACAAGCCAGGCTGTGCTCTTCAGGCTGAGGGGATAGACGGGGAGAGGTACCAGCCTGGACCAGGCTCCCTAAGGTGGGGGCAGCGGGGAGCAGACCCCCGTTATAACTCAAAGATGTAATGTCGGGTGGGGGTGAGGGTGGGGGTGCTGTGTGGCGGTGTTGGAACCAGTCCTATACACATGTCCTACGTGAGCCCATGCCATGGTTATCCAACACCAATCCTATTCTATCCGGGGCAGACGAGGCTCTCCACAGCCTCCGCCCACTGGCCCACTTCTGTGTAAAAGTCTCTTCCATTCAACACTCTGTAACACTTCTGCTGACCAAACACCTCCAGTCCCTACAGTGACCCTTCAGAACCAAGTTCCGACTGGCTGCCACACTGTTTTTGCCTCTGTTGGGCAAGCTGGGGTGGGACATGGTTTCTCCAAACCCTCCTCTGGAGAGCGGGAAGTCTAGAACATTTAAAGGTCTTAAAAATGTTTACACAAGCCGAGCAGTGGTGGCGCACGCCTGTAATCCCAGCACTCTGGGAGGCAGAGGCAGGCGAATTTCTGAGTTCGAGGCCAGCCTGGTCTACAGAGTGAGTTCCAGGATAGCCAGGGCTATACAGAGAAACCCTGTCTCAAAAAAAAACAAATCCAAAAAAACAAAAACAAACAAAAAAAATGTTTACACCCCGTGCTGGAGATGGCTCAGCGGTTAAGAGCACTGACTGCTCTTCCAGAGGTCCTGAGTTCAATTCCCAGCAACTGCATGGTGGCTCACAACCATCTGTAATGGGATCCGATGCCCTCTTCTGCTGTGTCTGAAGACAGCTGCAGTGTACTCGTATAAATGAAATAAATAAATCTTAAAAATAAAAAAAAATGTTTATGCCCTCTGTTCCATAAAGTTCATTTCTGAAAGTGGATGTTAAATGAAAACTCAAGGAAACAAGAATGCTTCAGTCAGAGCTCATGCGAATACAGACGCCACCAGAACCTGTGGGAGCAGCGTTCCAGGCCCTGTGGACACTGCACAGAACCTGCACAGGCTTTGAATTCTCCCCACACTACATATAGTTCCTGGTATGATTTAAACAATGTGTAAATCATTGTTCTTCTTCTGCATTATTTAAGGAATAATGGCAAGAAAAAGTCCACACCTGTTCACACAGAGATTATTTTCTGAGTATTAGTTGGACCCATAATTTCAAACCCATATACATGAAAGGACATTTCCATAAGGGAAAAATGGCATTTTTTATAGAGATTTTATAATATAGGCAATTTTATAATAGAGATTAGCTATTACTAGGGGAAAATGACAAATGATCACAGTATATCCACAGTTTAAAAGAAAATAGAAATTATGAATTCTGAAACCAAAGGGCCTGGGTTCAAAATCTGGCTCTGTTTTTTACAGACCGTGTTACTCTGGGCAGGGTACTCTGGGCCTTCGTTTCCTTATCAACGTGTTAAATTACACAGATTCACTAAATGACAGTGCCTGAGGTGTATGGCAAATATTGTAAAAGATTAAACTTTCATTACCACAAGCAACGAAAGACAACTGCAAAATAATATCTTAATAAAGTGGAAAATAGAACGATTGTCACTGAGAGTTAAATGATAGAAAATGTGTGTTCTCTCCTTTATGTTTGTATTTTCTAAAGTTTCCAGAACAGACATAAACGACATTTGTCCACAGGAGTGTGGCAGTTACAGCACACTGAAGATGGCGGCCTCAGCTTGGTATATGGCCATCCCTTGGGACATATTCATCTGAGGTGGCCTGTCTGTCCACCCCACCAGGCATCACAGACTCAACAGCTTTTGAGCCCTTTTCTAAACCCACACCCACCCAGAACCCTGCTTCGCTCCAGGCCTGGTGATGGGCCACGGCCTACAGCAAACATAGGAGTGACATTTGTGGGGAACAGGGAGTTGAAGAAGAGTATGTGGGGTGGGGGTGTTGGCTTAGGGCTGGAGCTGAAACAGAGCAGGTGTCCTGGAGTGGGGGGAGGGGCTGAGTCTGTCCCCTGCAAAAGCAACCCCTCTTCCAGATAAGGGGAGGGAAGGAGTTGATGCTCAGCCCAGAGTTAGCCCATGCTAAAGAGAAACAGATAGGGGAAGATTTGCTTCCGAGGACACTGCGTGGGCATTCAGGTGACCGTCCTGGTGTCTGGGGAGTGGGGAGACCCAGAAGGCAGCTACCGCGCCTCTGTCTCTCTGCTTCCCCACTGCAAGAACTCAGCTCGATATTTCTACCGTATTTTGCCATTCCCTGCCTTTTCCCCAGGCAGCCCACCAGCCATCTCTCCAAGCCTCCTGGAGGTACATCTCCTTTCCCAGCCCTGGAAGCTGACTCCCCAGAATGGAAACAGGGGTGGGGAGAACAGGAGTGGAGAGGAATGTGGGCAGAGAAGAGAGCTGCCAGCCCACCTGAATGTGGGTCACATTCCCAGAGGACAGCAGGCGTGCCAATTCAGAATGGCTGCAGTGACAGCTGGCAGGCCTGGAGGAGCACTCAGGGCACCCTGGCCAGGCCGCTGAGTTGAGTGTGTCCAGCCCTCCACCCTCCCAGGCACTCGCCTTCTGGCCATAGCCCCTTCCCCTCCAAGTGACCTCACGTATCAAGTCCAACCTTTTGGCTTTTTCACGTTGGGACAGATCTGCAATGCCGTGACTTAAAGGATTGCTGGTGTTGGTAGCCAAAGACTGCTAGGCAGAGGGGACAGGGGTAGGCTGAGCAAGCCAAAAGCCTTCCACCCTTGCCTGTCAGCTAACAGCTGACCTCTGGGTACATACTCTGGTCCAGTTTGGAAATCAAATGTTTTTAGAACTTGCAGTCATGATAGATTCTTCCCGAAGAGCTTAAGCAGAGGTTGGGTAGCTCCCTCCGAGCTGTAGAAAAGCCTCACACTGAAGGGTGTTGGGCTATAACCAACCCTGTGTTCAGGGCTGAAACCCAGAGTCCACAGGTTGGCAGCAGCTGTGGAGAAGTCAGGCACTGAAGTTAATGAGGTAAATGTGCTATCGTGACTGACTACTTGATAGGACCGAGAAAAGGTTAAAGGAATCGAGCAAAGGAGATTAAAGAAACACACGGCTTTAGGAATGTGTGTGATGGATGGTGTTTACAGAGAGGACCAGCTAAGCGGAAGACCCGCTCCGAACGAGAGCTGCACCTTCCCAAAGTCTATGCGCCTGGATGGAATCAAAGAGAGATGGGGAAGCTCCCTCAGCCATTGTCTCTGCTTCCTGGCTGCTGTGGTGTGAGCTGTTCTGCTCGGCCACATCTGCATTCCATGCTGGACTGAAATGTCTGGAAGCATGGGCCTAACAAACAATCCCTCTCTCTCTTAAGCTGTTTCTCTAAAGTATTTGGTCAGGGTCATGTGAATGTCTGACTAATCCAAGTCTCTAAGAGCAGTCATGGCCAAGTCAGGGCCTCATGGGCCTGTCCCTGTCTCTGCTCAGGTGTGGCTCTCTGGGTCAGACTGTGGTTGTGCAGGCGTGAAGGTGTGCAGGTGTGACGGTGTGCAGTTGTGAGTCTATGGGAGCTTGTGTGTCTCTGGGGAAGGGTTTCAGTCTCTGTGAGCATGCATGTGTGCTCCAGTGAGTATATGCAAGTGTGGTCCAGTGTGTTTATTACAGTGTGATCTCAGTGTGCCCTCCTGGTGCGTGGGCATATCTGTTCTAGATACCTGTCTGTCTTGTTGTAAGTATGTGTCTTAGTATGACTCAGTATACATGGGTACAGGTGTACACAGGCATCTCTGTACATGTGTATGCAACTGGGTTTACGGGCCATTGTTATGGATGGTGGAATATGTGTGTGTATGTGTGTGTGTGTGTGTGTGTGGTGAGATACACTAGATAAACCTGTGTTTTAAAATTGGGTCTTGTATGTGTGCTTGTGGTATGAGCGTCTACCTTGATCTGTGCATAATAGCTCTGTCTCCATATGTGCATGGTGTTTGTGTGTGCATAGTGTGTGTGCATGTGTGTGTTCATGGTGTCTGTAGAGGCAGAAGCTAGGGAAGAAAGGAATCAAAGGCTCATGGTCCCCTTATTATTACTAGAATGCTCTTCTGCTGAAGACAGAGCAGCACTGGGTGACCTGGTCTTCAGAACACAACCCACTTGATCATAGTGCACATCAGGTGGCCTCACTGTCAACACACAGTAATCTAATACACTTGCTGTCCTCCAGATGCAAAGGAAGGCCACCTGCCCACGTTGGCCTTTTCTGATCCTCAGTCTCTTCATCTCTTCCTGGCAAGCCCTGACTGAGCCCTGACTGAAGGCTCTAGTGCCATGCTCCCTCCTCCACGAAGTCTTCCCAGCCTTCAGCAGGAGGTGAGCAGCCCCACCCTTGGTGCTCAAAGCAGGCCACGAAAGTCCTCCCTAAGCACGGGCTCCATTCTCGTTGCCATGAGAACAGCATCCCACGGTAATGTACCACCAGGAAGCCCACCCCATCTTTGCAGTTCCTCAGGCTCCTCATCTGATGTCTTGCAAAAGAGGCGTGCAGGGAACATTTACTGACCTATGACATCAGCAAGCTGGAGAGGGAAGGAGTGAGCACTGTCTCAAGCTGGGAGAGCTGGTAGTGACAAGATGGATGTCAGAGAGCCACCAGCCCTGATGACTGCAGGACTGGCTGCCAAGGGCCTTCTTATGTCTCTGGACTCAGGTCCTGCATGAGGAGAAAGCAGCTTCTTCATTCTCAAGAAACATGGCTACCGAAGAACTGGCCTCTCTCAAGGGTTTGACATGGCTCGCACGGTCCCATCCACACTAGAATGCATGTCTCACTCCTGACACGAACATGGCTACCTGATTAGACACAGTCTCCAAGACCAAAGCTCTCCTGAATGAACAGAGCCTTAGCTCAGTGAATATGGGCTTGGTCAGTCTCCATGACAGCCAGATCTCCTGTCCAGAGAGGAGAAACCCCATAGGCACTGACAGAGGGGAGGCAGGAAGCACTCTCTAGGGCCTGGTGCTGGGAGAAGGGACGTGATACTCATCCTGCCCATGAAAGGGAGCAGCAGTGTTGGACTCTGGGAGCCGAGGCTCTTGGAAGGGCTGACCTGCTAAGCACTGGCGCAGATGCAGCCCAGTGGGCAGGTCTGTCATGGAACTGCTAGAAGAAGAGAGCGGCACGGATCAGAAACTAGTGTGGCAGTGCGCACCAAGTCGAGACGCCCATATCCCAAGGCCTGGAAGCTCTGCCTCCATCCAGTAGAAAACAGTACGTGTGTCCACAAAGGGGCACTAATGAAAACTAAAACCCACAGGAAGTTCAAGTAGCCAAGACAACCCTAAAACAGAGCAAAGTCAGAGATGACACTTCACACTCTCAGCCACGGTGATGAAACCAGTGTGCTAAATGAGACAGAACTATGGAACTGAACGGAGAGTCCACAGACCAACGTATATATTTACGTTTATGAACAATGTATGTGATAAGAGCCCCAGGCTACCACTGGATGAGAGAGGAAGAGTGTCTTCAACAAATGGCACACTGTTATGTGAAAATTGAAAAATAAAAATAGCCCCGGCAGTGGTGGCACATGTTTTTAATCCTAGCACTTGGGAGGCAGAGGCAGGCGGATTTCTGAGTTCGAGGCCAACCTGGTCTACAGAGTGAGTTCCAGGACAGCCAGGGCTACGCAGAGAAACCCTGTCTCGAAAAACCACAAATAAATAAATAAATAAATAAATAAATAAATAAATAAATAAATAATAAAGTTGAGCCCTTCAGTATATGTTTCAGTTATAAACAAAAATTAAGTCGAAATGGATCAGTGACCCAGAAATTAGCGCTGGAACACTCTCACGATGAAATAAAACACAGCTCTCGTGCCCTTGAGCGTGAAAACGAGTTCTTTGATGTGGCACAGAGGAAATGAAAGGGATGGGTTAGGATAAATGGGGTTTCATCACTTAAATGTCTATATATCTACAATTTCAAAATTAAAAAAAAAATAAGCTGCAGCACCCTGCCCCCCTTTGCCGTCAAGCCCCAAATATATGACCCCAAAGAAATAGTGGCTGGGAAAGCGGGTTTTTTTTCAGAGGAGGTGCTTCCCTGGGGGCGGGGCAGTATTCCTGGGAGTGACTGTGGTGCTGAGAGGCGAGGTGCCTGTACTTGGCTCTGAAGCGCCTCTGACCTTGTCATATACTTTCAGTCTTGGTTGCAAATGAGGACAGTGTCAGCAGTCTCCACCACCTCTGAAATTTCCTAAGAATCTGATAATGCCTCTTTAGCCATCATGCTCCCCCTGGGCTAGTCCCTGGACCTCTCTCCTTCTCTGCTAGCTTTGAGGTTTGAACAAGGAGGAGACCCATTCTACCCATCTAGCCAAACATCCCTGGCCTTGGTACGGTGCCCAAAGCTCCTTTTCCAGAACCTTCTAAAGCTGATTAAAATACTTCATTTTTAAAGGGCATCCCTGACAGCCCAGGTTATAGTAGGAAACATCTTATTTAAAACATTCAAAACTTAACTCACCAAGGTACCCCCTGTGTCTCACCTGCCTCCCCCCAAGGACGCTAGCTTCTCTTCACATTGCACCCCAACCCCCCCACCACCCATGGAAAGCAACACGTGCAGCAGTGTTCTCTGTCTGGTCCCTTCCCAGCCAGCCTCCCTAGGGATCCTTCCATCCTTATGAAGATGTCACCTGTTCCAAGCCTGGGTTCCTCAATGCGTCCATCCCTAACGACCAAACTGCCCAGTTATATTTTAGGCTTCATCCCCTTAAAACACCTGAAAGGTACATCTTCCTTTAATTTCCTAAAGGCGTACATAATTCAATATCCATTCACAGCAGCTTTTTTTTATAAGCCTAGAAAGCTGCCTGAATCTTCTTTCAAATGAATTGAAATTTATACATTTAAATGAGTGTTGCCAGTCTTCAAAGAGGTCCCCTGGGAACCTATCTACACAGCCCACAATGCTCCGCTCAAGCTTAGAGCGATTGTTTGGCAGCTCTCTCTATGGCACTGGCTTCAAAGCCTGCCGCACACCTTTTAAAGGGCCCCCGCGGAGGTGTGATTGCATCCCATCAGAGTACCCGCCATCTTCTTCTTCCTTAGGTTGAAAGAGGGAGCAAAGGTTGGGAAAGATGTGGAGGGTGCAGTGCAGCTGGGAAGAGTTTGGTGTCAAAAGCAAAGAAAGAGGAGCCTTCGGGCTACTGTCCTGGAAGATGATGTTGGATTCTGAGCATCAGCTTCCCTAAAGAAACAAAGGTGCAGCTTGGGGCAGTGGTAACAACAGCACAACGGTGAGAAAGGATTCATCGGCTGTTGTGACACGCCCTCACAGTGATCACCACGCTACTCGGTCTTGGCCAGTACTGGGAACCAGAAACTTCTCTCAAGTGTACCTGAGTCATGAGCCCGAGGACAGCACAGGAAGCAGATGGTCTCCAAAAGCAGAGGTGATGAGGTAACCCCAGATCAGCCAGTTCTCCAATAGTTAAACACCAAGTCACCACGTGACGGGCCATTCCACCGTGGCTGTGTGTGCCCCCAGAGAACTGAAAACAGTGTTCAAACAGAAACTTACACATGGAAGTGTTCACGGCAGGACCTCTTACCTCAGAAAGTGCAAAGGACCCAAAGAACTTGCCAACAGATGATTAGATAAATGTGTCTACCGACAAGGCATCAAGTACCAATGCTCGACAGATCAACAGTTTAAGCCTTGCTCACATGACGAGCAGAAGAGACCAGATAGCCCAAGGCAGGTTACGAGATTCCAGCTGTGTGAAATGTCCAGAGACAGAACAAGTGGTTGTCAGAGGCTGGGAACCCAGAAAGGGAAATAACTTCTTAATTGGCAGAGGGTTTCCTCCGGGGGCAACCAAATCCCTGGACCTAGATGCCAATTAGCTGTGCACTTTAGTTTGGTACAAGAAAGCTGGCATGTGAAAGCCCTGGGTTCCAACTCCAGCACTAGGGGAAAAATATTTAAATGTAAAGTATATATGTATATGTACATGTATTCACACACATATGTATACACACATATACATACACACATATATTAATATTACCGTAGTGGATTGGTCTAATACTGCTTGTATTCAAACGCTAAATTCTATACCCCAACATCTGGTTGATCCAAGAGGAGCAGATGCTTGGGTATACCAGCTTTTGTTGTATAACCCTTGCCCCTCAAGTCATCCCTGACTGGTTAATAAATATGCCCACAGCCTGTAGCTGGGCAGAAGAGAGGCAGATGGGGCTTCAGTTCCCAAGCTTGGGGATCTGAGACAGGAACCACGAGGGAGGAGAAGATGAGGAGGAAGGAGGTCATCATGGGGTAGGTGAACCCTCAGAGCATGGCCGTGAGGGCCAGCTGTTGGAGTAGGAGGGACCTAGGCAGAACACCGCAAGCGATATCTCAGGGTTATCGACAAAAAAGCAGACAAAACTGCACAGAGGGTGACACCTGCTCAGCTCTAGTGCTTGAAGGCTTATTATACATGTAAAGGTTTTGTGTCTTTTATTTGGGAACTCAATGATCAAAGGTGGGGTAGAAACCCCCAAATACTATTTATACCAACATTTTACCACAAAAAGAAAGGAGAAAGGCTTGTGCTGGATCCAGTAGGGAGAGGTCTGTGAATGGGAGAACAGTGGCTGTGGAGCCATTAGTAACTCTCCCAGGTGACTGGGCTGAGACCCTGAGGCGTGAGGAAGCAGACAGGACAGTACAGAGCTCTCTGCCCAGCGACCATCAACCCAGCGACCATCAACCCAGCGCCCTGGCCCTTCACAGTCTCAACATATCAGGCCTATCATGAACAATTTGATGAGGATTATGGGGCCAGGGTGGAAAAGATTCCCAGGGGAGGAGCAGAGGGAGACTCTGAGTAAAGTGAGAGGGGGCCTTTAGAGCGGCTGTGGATCCCCACACCCTGAACCCGCCTCACACCACGGCAGTCAGATTACAAACGGCAGTCAGATTACAAACGGCAGTCAGCCTACCCAGTGGTACCCAGGCTGCAGTGGGTGAGGGGAGAGCTGGAGGCGGTAATACCATTCTTCCCACCAGCAGCTGGTCGCCAGAGCTCCCCAGCCTCACCCTCCTGCTGGCTTCCCTTCCTGTCCTGAGCCCCAGCAGAGGTTCCTGGTGTGTATCTGCATCCCAGCTCTGGCCTTATCAGAGATGCGCCATCATGCAGCCACTGAGGCCACCCACCAGCCTGCCAGCCTCCACGGCATCCTCTAGCCTAAAGGTACATCTCCCTAATCTTTATGCAAAAGGATTTACCAACGCAAAGAAAGGCAAGACCCTTAACAGCAATGACAAGGCTAACACTGTGACGGTCTAAATGATTATTATGGGTCCAGGTCTCGTATTAGTTATGAGAGCCAGTGAATCAAGGGAGCAGCAAATTCTAAAGTGAGACAATAACTTGAAATTTTCAATGATCTCATTTAGTATAACTGTAGGAGCCAAGAGGGCCTCTGGGAAATACTGAGACAGAGGCTCGGGAAGGAGCCTGCCCCTGGCCTTCTGTTCATTCCTTCCATAACCATGCAGAAATCTGGACTCCAAGATAAAGTCCCTGTCACAGCAATTACTAGGGTAGAGTATGGGACACAGACTTTCCAGTGAACAGCATGCTTCTAGAATCTTCCTACCATAGAGACCAGGACTGGCTGCTGCAGGCTGCGATGGGATGATGCTTCCCTCAGAGTGTCACTCTGAGCCCAGGGGGACCTGCTACAGGGTGCAGAGCGTGGCTAAAATCCATGCTGTTGAGTTGGGGGTGGGGCACCAGACAGGTTGGATGAAAACCACCCAGTGTCCTTGTGCCAAGGCAAGGGTCAGCCCGTGAGAGGGACCCCTTAGTTTTGACGTTTTAGAATCAGAAGTGAAGGTCCTGGACCTGGTGGAGAGAGTGGCCACAGCCATCGAGGACCCAAAGGTCCCTGCAGTGAGATGACATGTGACGGAGTGTGCCCAGGTGCAGGCAGGCAGTCTCTACTTCAGAAGAAGTCTCTGAAGACACAGAAGAAAAATGAGGGGGTAGGAAAATGTCAACTAGAAAGCAAGGAGAGAGAGAAGTGGGAGAGGGGAGCTGGGTAAGGAGAGGATGCTCAGAGAGGTAAGAGTCAGGCAGGCCTGTTACCATGGCAACACCTTCCTGCCTGGTACCCGGGAATACATTATTGATCGGATAGTGGTTCTCTCCCCTTTGCAAAGCCCCCGGTGCCCTCTTCACTACCATCATTATTCTCCCTTCCACTCCACTTGCTCTGAATTTGCCTTAGTGAGTCACTCTGGGACCCAACCAGAGTCCAGAGAATCACAAGGCCCCCTCTACGGTCCCCAGGCTGTCCCTTGTCATCACAAAGCTTTGCTCTTCCAGCTACCTGTTATATATTGTCTTCAGACTCCTGCTGCAATGTTAACCCAGGGCAAGTGAAGAAATATGCAGTTACTATGGTGGGCTCTAGTCCAATAATAGCCTGATAAGACATCAGGGAGTAGACAGGCACAGAGAGAAAAGAGTGTGAAGACACAGAGGAAGTGGCCGCCTATAACCACAGGGAGAGCTCAGAGCATATCCCTGGGAACATCCTCATCTCATACTTTAGCTCCGAATGGGAGGAAACGAATGTCTGTCATTAAAGCCACCTGGTCTATGGTATTTGTATTGGGTAGCCCTAGAAAACAGTATGCCACCTAATTAGGAACCCCTGAAAGCCACCCGGAAGCTCTGCAGGACTGAAAACAGTCGCATGGGGTCAGAGGACAGTGAGATGCCATGTGTTCCTGCCATGGGCAAGGCAGAGGCCACAGGAAAGACAGAACAACCAGCCCTGAACCCAGCCACAGCCCTGGCAGCAAGTAGGCAGGGGCAGACGGCACAAGAGCTAGCACCTGTCCTACATCTCGAACCATGTAGTTTCTGGGGGTCCCACCCTCTAGCCTTGGAAGACAGGAGGCTGAAGGCAGAGCAGGAGTGAGACACGGAACAGCATCCGGGCTTGTTTTCAGGAAGATGGAGTACCTACTGTCCAGTGGGCAGAGATGGAAGAGGGAACCTTATCTCAAGAGGCAAGCATGAGCCTGCAAGACAAGTCAGAGTCCCACACAGTGTCATTGTAGCTATAAAGTAATCCAGCTGCTGTGGATTACAGGATTGCAGGGACCATGGCCTGGCCCTCTCACACAAGCACTGTGCCTCTGCTCAGCAGCACCCTTTATGCAGCTGAAGGTCCACCAGCAGGTGAATGGAGAGAGAAACTGTGTAAATACAACACAGAATAACTCAGCCATCGGGGAACTACTGAAGCTCACCGCAGCGTGGACGAACATCCAGGGTATTAGTGAAAGCTGAGGGAATAGACACAGCAAACTGTGTGCTCTGTGTTTTCATGGGAAATATCCATCCCTGTTAAATCCATGCAGAGAAAGCACTCAGATGGCCACCAGGGACTGAGGAGGACAGGGGTGGGTATGGTGCTCATTGCAGAGGAGATATCCTCTGAAACTAGAAAGGGATGATGTAGAAAGTTTCAATCCCAAACTGGAGTTTCTACCCCACCTTTGATCATTCAGTTCCTGGATAAAAGATGCACTACTTATATTATTTACAACAAGCCCTAAGCAGCAGGAGAGCTGGCCAGAGATCTACCTTCTATGTTGTTAGAATGTACTTCCCTCCCTATGTTTCTTCTGGGCTGCTCTTAAGACATTGGCCAGCCCTCGGGGCCATGTCTTTCTGATAGAGCACCTAACCTATGGTGGTCTCTCTTTCCTCCTCCACCTTCTTCCTCTCCTTGTGGTTCCCCTCTTCAACCCCACCGATGCCTCTTCTGCCTAGCTATTGGCTATTGGCATCTTTATTTACCAACCAGAAGAAAAAAAAAGACAAAAAACAAAAACCTTAGGGACAGGGTTACTTGAGTGTACATGCAGACTCCAGTGTCTTAGGGGCTGCACTTAGCATTATAATAGACAGCAAGACCAAACTTCAACAGGATGAGACCTCAAAAGACAGCAAATCTAAGTCAGTTAATTGTTCACTTCAAATTTGTTAGCTTTTTTTGAGGAGTGTACTGAGAATCGAACCAAGGGCCTCATACACATGAGGCGAGTTTTTACCATTGCACTATAGCCACAGGTTTTTCTTTCCGAGATGGGGGTCTCAAGACTAGCCTTAGTTTATGCTGCTTATTCAGGTCTTGAACTTCAGATGCTCCTCCTCAGCCTCCCAGCAGCTGGGATTACAGGCCTGCACCCCTAGGCATGGATGAAATTGTTGTTTTGTGGTGTGAGAACTGAGCCTTGGCAAACTATTAGCTTTTAAAGTTAAGTGCTGTGTAAGGAGAGATTGTTGCCATCCTCTGCCTTTGCCTATGCATCAAGGGGTTCCGTGCACACCTCCTTGCCCTCCCTCATATAGGCAGGGAGGCAGGTTGGACTTCCCCAATTGAAAGTATTCTGAAAGTCAAAGCCCCCCTGATGGACTCAGCTGTACCCATGCTATAGCCTGGACAATGAAAAGAGCATTGTGCTAGAGTTATGTGGATGGATTATTTAGGTGACTGAGCCTGAGTCCCGGGATCCTGGTTAAGGGCCCTCAGTCAAAGCACCTAGCAGTACTGTTAGGTGGCTGAGATGAAGGTCTCCATGCAGGGACACTGGGCACGGTCAGACACTAGGAGACATAAGATGACATTGGGAAAGTACACACTCACTGATACTCCACATACTGGTGAGTGAGCCTTGCATGGTATCCTTGGTACTTCAGCATCCTTGAAGGTAGTGGGTCTGAACATCAGTTGCCTGGAGACCCAGAGAAGACTCAGCAAGGACTTCCCAGGGGACTGAGTAGCTCCTGCCTGAGCAGGGTTGGAAAAAGATCTTAGCTAAAGACTCATCTCCTGATGCTGAACAACAAGAAAGACTCCAGTCCAAGTGGACTGGTGCTAAGATGAGCTGCCTGCCTGTCTTGTGGCGTATGCCTGGAGAAGGGCTAGACAGCCCAGAAGGATGGGAGAAGGATTTGTGTCTACAAGGATGGGAGTGAAAGGAAGCAGCAACCAGAGGGTTAATCCCAGGGTGTGCAAGGGTGCCCTCCCTCCTCTGCTGCAGCATCTGCTGGGAAGCCACAGGTAATTAGGACAGCTTAGAGGATTTCCTGGGTCAGGAGGTTGGAGGAGGTAGCCTAGCTAGGCTCTATCAAGCCAAGCTCCCAGGGGTTGAGCTGGCCCCTTCCCCATTTTGGCTGGGTTAAATGCCAGCCCCAAACGAAGAAGCCCACGTGGCACAAACAGAGGTAGGCAAGGCTACCTACATGCAGCCCTGCTTATAATACATGCCCTCAATAAGCCCAAGGCCAAATGAGAGGACGTGTGTGTGTGTGTGTGTGTGTGTGTGTGAGAGAGAGAGAGAGAGAGAGAGAGAGAGACAGACAGACAGACAGACAGACAGACAGACAGACAGAGACAGAGTAACAGAGACAGAGTCAGAGAGAGACAGAGAGATACTAGTCCAGGAATTCTGATCCTACTGAATCTTCAAGATCAATCAGGAAGCTGAGTGAGAGAGGACAGCCAAATGACAGCTGCAAAGGTTAGGCTGGTAGCTGAGGTTAGCTTGGTGGTTGAGGTTAGCCTGGTTAGGCTAATGGGCAAGTCTAGGCTTGTGAGACAAGTCAGAAAGTTCACCCAGAATTTCCCAGGAAAAGAAAAAGAGAAAAGCCATGCAGAAAACCTACAGCTGGCTCTGTCCTCTCTGTCTTCTCTCTCCTCTCCTCCCCACAGGCTCTCATTTGCCAGAAGAGACTCAGGAGAACACCATACCGGGCTGGCCCAATGGGTGGGAGCCAAGGAGAGGCAGTATCCTGAGAAGCCCAGCAGAGAAACTCATTCACACCCACACCATGGGGATTCCCTTCCCCAAGTGAGGAAGCCAAGGTCACCAGAGACTTCTCTCAACTTGTCACAACATAGGGAAGTCTGGCACAGTCCTGACCTGATACCAAGAACCGTGTGAACAGCTGAGCTCAGCACACACACAGCAAAGGTCTCCCACAGACAGGATCAGAGCACAACGAACCTGTTCAAGGTCAGAAATCTTGAGCTTCCACTGCTTCGTGAAGACACCCCAAAATACTCAGGAAGCCGGAGACTGGTCTAGGTCTAGAGGGGGTCTCTCTCTCTCTCTCTCTCTCTCTCTCTCTCTCTCTCTCTCCCTCCCTCCCTCCCTGTCTCTGTCTCCGTCTCTGTCTTTCTCTCTTTCTCTCCTTCCTCCCTGTCTGTCTCTCTTTGCCTCTCTCTCTCCTTCTCTCCCTCCTTGTCTCTTCCTCCCTTCCTCCCTCTCTCCCTCAGAGAAGGCAGGTGGGGGATGGATGGCCAAAATTGATGGTTAATATATAAAAGCGCAAGCTAATGTGATTACGGAAACTAAAAGCTATCCTCAATTATCTGCAGGAAATAGCAGGCCCAGGACAGCTTCCCTCAGAGACTAAGCGTATTCTAAGCCGGCCACTTTCGACTGGATTCCCAGCTACATAAAAGCATTTGTTTTCAGTCTTAACCGCAGAGAAATTAGGAAGGATAATCTAGGTACATCTAAAAAATTGTACCGAGTCATTTGTTCCTAAACCAAATGTGAGCTACAGATTATCCGGGGCGGGCTTCCCGGGTAACATCTGCTGCTCAGCCGTTACAGCGGCCATGAAAAAGTTCAAGCCAGGTGGCTAGAAAGTCACACAGGAACGAAGACACTGGGGTTAGGAAAGACCCACGTGTGCCCTGAAACCAAGTCCATGGGAAATTCTCAGACCTGACCATCAGACTTACCTGCCACTCATTCAGAGGTCTCTACTGCCACCCCCAAAAGTATCTAAAATCTGTTTGCTTTTAGTTTGTTGTTTGTTTTGTTTTGAGACAAGAGCCAACTGTGTAGCCCCAGTTATCCTGGACCTCACTGTCAGCCTGGCTGACCTCACACTCGCTGGTCCCTCTATGCCATGAGAGAGGAGGCATGCCCAGGAGAGTGTCAGAGCCCCAGGGTGCCGCGCCAGTATTCCTGGGAGACCCAGGCCCAAGCCCCACGTTCACCCGTCTAAGGACTAAATTTCACTAAAGAAATTTTAGTTGCCAGGGGGAGAGGGCTATACTCTGAGTCTCTGGCGGCTCCAACATTGGAGCCAACAGATCAGCCATCACCCCACGGTCAAAGCCCACAGCCCCAGCTTCAGCCTGCCCAAGATGAAGAAGTAGCCACTTCAGCTCTCTCTCCACCTTCTGTCTGGGGTCAGCACTATCAGATCTCAAGATCTCTAATGTTCCCTCAGCTCAAACATCCAGCGTTCCAGTAGTTAGAAAGTTCTCTGTTACCCTGGAGAGAAAGTTGCTCTCTGAGAGATGAATTCCCACAGAGCATGTCCAGTCTCATTCCCAACAATAGTTCAGAGCTAGCAGTGTGTCCTTGTCCTTGTCCCTGTCCCTGATCAAACCATTACACCCCCAGGGTTTCCAGGACCTTAGAACCCAGAACGGCAGAGCCAGGAGGGTCCAGAGATTTCTCTCCAATGTTTCTCACCTTTTCACCTTTGAGTCGCCTTGGAAACTGTGCATCTGTTTGGGTTTTGTCTGTTAAAAACGTATTTAATATGTGCATGTGTCTCTGTATGCATATGTGCACATGTGTATGTGTACTCGTGGAGGCCAGAGAGGGCCCTTTGGTGCTAGAGTCACAAACATTTGTGAGTATTTCTGCATGGGTGCTAAGAATCAAACCCATCTTCATGACTGAGCAGTAATCGCTCCTAACCATGGAGCCATCTTGCCAGCCCTGTTTGTTTTTGAGATAGGGTCTCACTATGTAGCCCAGGCCCAACAGGGTCTCACTGGGTAGCCCAGGCTAATCGTAAACTTACAATTCTCCTGCTTCACCTTCCTGAGAGCAGACATTACAAGCTTAATGTGCCATTTCTAAATCTAAAAATGTAAATATTTGGATAACTTTGGTTATTTCATATCTAAAATATATTGTTTTAGATCAGTTTGTTTTTTATTTTCATGAAGTATTATTTTAATGTATTTATTAATAATTATACCCATAAAAGCATATTTGAACTTTTCTTCCATTTAGTAAAAGCAAATGCTGTTTAATATGCCTCAGGTTAACTAAATTTAAAAAAACAAAACATTTTTAGATGTCTTATCACACCAGGCTCAGGGGTTGAACTTCATACTAATGGTTTTTATCAGATATTAATAGATGAAAATAATCTAAAGCTTCTCTCATACCCACACCTGGAAATTCACATATGTGCAGCCGTGTGCATTTTCAGACATATTTCTGAAACTGACTGGAGTTATGAACATGCACATCTTTAATAAAGATATTTACTTCCAAGAAATGAAAGTCCACTGTGGACGTAACTGTCACCTTTCAAAGTACTGGGAACAGCCTGATGCTAACGTAATTACTACTGCTGAATGAGTGCAGTGTGGTAACCACCATGTTCAAACACATTTGTGAAAGTTTTGGTGTCATGCTCCTCCTTAACTCCACGAAGTTCCACACGGCAGGGTGCAGCAGGCAAGATGCCCCCAGGGATGGACGTGCCAGGGACGGCTCTGCTCTGTACACCCCTTACGCCCTGCGTGCAGAGTCTCCTCAGGTGAATGAGGAAAGAGATGGCTCAGGGGCTAAGAGCAGTAAATGCTCTTCTAGAACCAGCTTTGATTCCCAGCACCACATGATGCACATGATACACATAGTACACATGGTACACAGACATATACATACACACACACACACACACAACAGCTGCACACATATAAATAAGCAAGCAAAACAAAAACAAACAAATTTTAAGGTATTCATTGATTAAGAGCAGAAATAAAATCAAATCCCATCACAGTCAATTTGAATGTCCCAGTCCCAGCGTCACAAGCTAGGAAAGGAGTCTTGTTAACTACTGCTTCATTTGTAACTCACTGAACTTTCTAGAAGAAATTGAGGCCCAGAGAGGACAGTGATCGAGATGGAGTCACCTGGTAAGTCAGCCAGGATTAGTATGGGGTCTTCTGGCTCTAAGTTCTTGCTTCTCAAGATGTCCCTTAAGGAAAGAATGGTCCCATTCCCCATCAGGGGTGGCCAGTGAGGCTGTGTCACCAGGTCAGGCAGGGAAAGTGGACTGCCTGTCTGCCTAGGGGCAGGCACACCTCTTTTCCCCATAGACAGCCCTTGGTAAAGGTTTCCTGGATAAATAAATGAATGTGTGAGCAAGTCTCAGGAAAGAATTCATCAGGGGCAGGATCCAGCTCCCAGCCCCAGAATCCTGCCATGACCGTTCTCGTCCACATTCCCCGAATTGAGACAGTCTCAGTTTCAGGGAAGGAGGTCCGCACCTTCTGCTGATGGCATTTCCAAGAGCAAAGGACCAGAGATAGGATCACAGGGTCAGAGCACAGAGCCGGGAGTCAGGGGACCTGAGCTTGGGCCTAACTCTGGACATGCAGAGGTGGTATCACCTGGGAACACTACCTGAATGCAGTCTCGTGTTGGGCTCCAACCCTTAGAGATCGGGGTGGGCATATGTGTGCCCAACACACCCCACAGATGACCTGGATGCAAGCTAAAGCTATGGGCCATAGCCCAGCCTGCTGAGGAATCTCTTGCACAGTTTTGACGGCGTCTTTCCCTGCCTGGACAGTGAGAGGGAGATGCCCTTGACAATGAACAGCATCAGCAGTGACAAGACACATCAGCTCTCCCAGGTGCTGAGCTCTTACGCTAGCACATCTTGTAGGAGAATGAAATGGTCCTGAGGAAGCCATTATCAGCATCAGAAACAACCAGAGAGTGGACTGCAGCATCACTCTTAGGATGCCCACCCTGTAAGCTTCAATGCAAAAGCAGACCCCAAAGGCAAGCTACAGACATGACGTCAACACAGACGTATGTAAGCACGCATTTGCCGGGGCCAGTGATACCTCTGATGCCAGTCCCACACTCTAATCTCCACGTGTCACACCTGACTTTATATTTTGCACAGTACTGGCTAGTGCAGTTTGCTGCTGCTGTGACACACTGACACAGTAATGACAGTGCATGCTGAAGTCAAGTGTTTTGGGGGCTGAAGAGTATGGTAGAATGTGAACTGAGCATGCTCAGGCTCTGGGTTCCGGCACTGTAAAACACAGCAAAGCAACACGGCAAAGCATGGCTAAGAACACTGGTGTGTAAGCTGGGCAGGCTGGGGGTGCCCCAGCTTTGCTCAGTATCAGCAAGTCCCTTCCTTGTGCTCCCTTCCCCCAAGCAAAATGAGGGACTTGATCTCAGAGTGTCCCCAAGCCTCCAGCAAGGCTGGTCTTTCTTCTGTTGACACTCAGCAGGAAGAAACTAATGTGGGGTAGACCTCTTGGCTAAGAAGGTTCTTCTCAGGGGCCTAAATATCGTAATCATTCTGATCAAGAAGATCTTTTTTTAAAAATTTACTTATTTGTTATGTATACGAGTAGACTGTAGCTGTGTTCAGACACACCAGAAGAGGGCATCAGATCTCATTACGGATGGTTGTGAGTCACCATGTGGTTGCTGGGATTTGAACCCAAGACCTCTGGAAGAGCAGTCAGTGCTCTTAACTGCTGAGCCATCTCTCCAGCCCCTGACTGAGGAGATCTTAATTTAAGCCCCTGTTGCCGTTTCCTAGCTGAGTGACACCAGGGGAAAGCCACTCGAGTCTCACACTGCAGGTATGTGATGTGCCCCTCGGGCAGGGCTGTGGACCACATATGAAAGGTGGAGCGGGGTGAGACGGCCTGGACCCTCGCACATAGCTCACTGCCTAGCACAGGGGAGGCTCTGAATGTCTGCGGCTGGCAATCTCCACTCTCACCATTGCTACTGCTGCTGCTGCTTTGACAAAATCCGGGGATGGAGAGATAAAGGCCCTGACCCCAGTCTTGGTGATCCAACTAAGTAATCGTGGTCAGTTTACAGTGAGTTCTCTCAATCTAGAACTCACGCCGCTGAAGACTACACTTATCTTTTCAGGAGGTTTAACGCCTGACTTTCTCTCTCTTCTACACACACACACACACACACAAACACACACACAAAGAGAGAGACAGACAGACAGACAGACAGACAGAGAGACAGAGACAGAGACAGAGAGAGAAGCCTTTTACAAACACCACTGAAAATTCCATAGGAAAACTTGAGGGAGTGCCAGCTGCCCAGCTGTGGCTCACAGCAGCTTCCATAAAGGCAACAATGAACAAGCCAGCTAGCCAGGAGCCACACAGCCAGGAGCGAGGCAAGAAAACAATGGGCTCTTCCTAGGCTTAGCTACCAAATCCCGTGGCTGCTGAGCCCAGGCCCTGGGACCCTGCCAACACTGGGAGAGTACAGTACTGGTCACATGGTGTTCCGGGACTTAGTCACTGGATTGTTCTCCATCCCCCACTTAGAAACACAGGTCCTGCTTCACACTAGACAGACAGACAGACATCCACTGGCAAGATCTGGGCTTGCCTCCTCACATGCTTCATGCTGAGCAGAAGATCAGTGCTCTGGGCTGTGGCTTTGATAGCAATTACACCACAGCTTGGTGTACCAAGCTGTCGTGGCCTGGGAATAAGATAGCTTTAGGTCACAGGAAATGGCTTACTGTGGGAAGTAGACTCCAAACCCACGTCCTGAAACACACCTCACTTCTACTTCTGTTTTGTTAACTGTCTTTCTTGGGTCATTTTCCTCATCCTCTACTGACCTCTGTTTAAAACTGGAAGAGCCATTCCGTCTCCCTCTCCATCCTTGGACCCCGTGAGTGTGGCCAGCATGAGAGGAAATTAAGACTTGACTTTCGTGGTCTCATTGGGAGCGGAGTCAGAGCACCACCTTTAAGGTTCCACTCCAAATGCCTATCAGAGTCTTTCCAGACACTGCCACAGATCAAAATGTTCCCAATCGCTGCTAAGCTGTGAGAGTTCTTGGGTGGGCACCACTCATTTGCATTTATATTTCATTATCTCGCCTAGGGAGCCATCTGTACTGTAAGTGAGAGCCGGGAGAGCTTCCTCGACTAGGGTACAAGGTTTTTTTTGAAGTGAGAATTGCCTCTTTGTCTCCTCTGTAATTCTCATGGTACCTGACATACAACTGACCACCTATCCCAGGCTCCAGGTTGATTTGATTGCCGACAATGCCACCCTGGTACCCGTGTAAGGCGGGGCCTAAAGCTACGGACAGGAAGCAGAGTGGGGAAACCTAACTTTCACTGTGCAGGAGAGTTTGAGGCCCTTATGCACCTTTATCCTACCAACTTGCAGGTTTACAGATGGAAGAAAGAGACTGAGGTCATTTTCCAAAGGTCACACAACTAGTAACACAGTCCTGGGTGGGGACCAGGCCATCTGACGCCGAGGCCCCTGCTCCCACACTGCAGACACTCAAGCTTTCCCTACTGTGAGCTTGGAAAAACAAACCCGGGGGAGAAGATCAGGGGAGAAGCAGAGAAACCATGGAGAACCGTGTCAGGCTGAGAAATGCACCGAGAAAGGAGTTAGAAGTATGGGCAGGTTGGCGTGTGGGAGGCGGGGCCGGTGTCCACATCCTGGCTGGGTGTGTCCGCTGGGTTTGCAGGAAGAGAACATTGGGAACCGTGAAGGTGTTCATCTCACGCGCTCCTTTCCTACAAGTGCATGGGGATTAATTATCTAAGTAAAACTTTCAATAATAAAACTAATAATAAAAGAGTCACAGTCCCAGCAAGCAGAGTGTCTTTTCATCACCAAGGAGTCACTGACCTTCTGGTCTGTCCCCAAATACCAGCGTCTGGAGACCCCAGGTGATGCCAAACAGTTGAGACGAGCGTCCTAAGGTTTAGAAGCCCCGGCCTCAGCTTTTCCCGGTGTCATCTAAAAGCTCCCTCTTTGTTTTCCAAAGTTTCAGGAATACAAAAGAACCATAGGACCTGTTCAGAGATGATCATCCCAGTCGAGATTCAGAATGAGGACAGCCCTGGCCCCAGCCCTGACCTAGTCCCATAGCAGCCTTCCAGACCTTTCCTGGAGGGCCCAAACACAGCACTCACCGCTGTGTGATAAATCTCCTGAAGCCCCAGCTCCTCCAGACCGACAGTAGGCACTTCCACGTGTGTGGACCCCTAAATGTCAGGGCAGCTCAAGGGCACATCAATGGCCTTAAGACTTAAGGACAACCAGATGGAAAATGACAAGGAGCAGCCCCAGATGTCACCAGCCAAACTCATCCCAAGCTCAGAATACAGTAGGCTCAATGCTGTGTCCTACAATACTTGGAGTAGGTGGTACAGGAACACTGCAGGACATTAGTAGCTGAAAAAGTCAGCACCTAAACCTTACCTCCTCCAACAAACTGGCCTTCGTGGTCTTGCATGGAATGACTCATAGGTGACTAGGCCATAGGTTAACAGGTATCCATTTGTACCCTAGGAGACCTCCTTCTGCTGCCCACATATAATCAGAGACAGAAAAGAGAGAGCTCTAGGAAGCAAAAGACTCTGGGGACATCACAGACTTGAGGCTTTACCCGAAAAGCATAACCCTCTGTGCTGAAAACCACAGGGAACAACTCACAACCAAAACTTCCGGAAGTCCCGGATGTCATTCTCCAGATCCTGATACAGGAACCAATATCCCAGCACAGAATGCCACAGAATACCCAAGAGAAGAGCCAGCCAAATTAGAAGATAGCCAGAGAACAAATACAGCTCATCGGCCGTCACTGAGGAACGTCGGGGGATTAAATTAGCCTGGATGTGGCACTAACCTGATCAGGTCCTTGTTAGATAACTGTCCCTAGAAAGGTAGGAAGGAACCAGCACCAGGACTGGGCGGTGCCTCCCTGTACCAGACCGTGCAAACAGGTCCTCCTGAGCCTGGTACTGACCAGCTTAACCAAGGTAACTTCTTCGAGGATGTATTCTGTGACCTGGGCATCGGCGTGGCAGCTGAAACGAGGAGGGCAGGCCACAGGAGAGCAGACATTATGGCTTCCTCTCAATACTGGAGGTGGGCAACCTGCTGCTTCCTATCCGGGGTGAGGCACTGGTGACACACGGTGGAACAGCCTGATGACATCACACGTGGAAGCAAGGCAGACAAGGGAGGCCCTGGGGACTGTCTCCCCTTCTTGTCTGCCCCACTCTCTTTTACTACCCGAATAAAAAAGTGAAAGTAGGCAGACAAAACACACCAGACAGGTTTGGTGGTTCAGTCAAGCAGAGAGGGGTCCTTGGGGCAGCTGGCGACCCTTTGAGAAGGTACCACGGCCTCAGTCTCAGACACTGAAAAGGGCTGAGGACTGAACACTGGCTTGATCATATGCCATCAGCCTCAGATGACGCCCATGCTCAGACCCTCACATTCTCAACAGCAGGCTGGACTTCCTGCGGTCCCCAGACCTCATCACTTGCAAGTGACCCTTGGACAAGGAAGGAGACAGTTGTCCAGAGTTGACAACTGTTGTGAAATATAATGTGGCGAGGGGGTACCAGGGTAGGCCCATGAGATGAGCTATGACTACAGGGATGTTCAGATAGGAAAGACCCAGATCCATCCCAACTCTGACACAGGTGTGTAATGTCTCCTTCTAATGGGAAAACAGTGTCTAATTCAAGGGTTGTCACTCAGTAAAATGACACGTGACATTTAAATGGGTCTCTGAAGTGGGCACCAGTCGTTCCACTCTTAACCTGAGAGAATTAAAGTCAGAGAGCATCAAATAGTTTGTCCTACATGTTAGCCTGGACTGCCAGGTCTCTAGTCAGTAGCTTTCCTGCCATTCTACACTGGAATCATCCCTGCTCACAGTTAGTAAACGCCACAGGAGGTTTACTAAGTTCCTGGCCCTGAACACCACTGTGAGTTGCTGTCTCAAAGAGCTGAATTAGCCTGCTCTAAACAACCAGACTCTGTGATTCCACATGACTGATAGTGTAGCCACAGCAGCAAACACTAGAGCCACTGGTCCATGTGGACTGTGGCACTAAGTGACAGGGCTTAAGTATCATGTAACCAGCTGAGTCAGGCTCTCGGGTTGACTGTGAACTCCTGTGGTCCAAGCCCTAGCACTATGCTGCAGGACACCGTGCCCTGGGTTAAGGAAGATCGAGGCAGATGCAAAAGGAAGAAGAAAACCAACCAGCAAAGTTGTATATTACCCTATCCTGGGGGGCCTACATACACGACAGAGCATGGCTGGCCCAGACTGCAGAACCTGCAGTGACTAGGTGGGGTGGGTCTCAGAGCCAATGTCTTCTAAAGACACACCCACCCCCTCAGAAGATGTTTTCTTACATCTTGGTAGGATACTGATTGGCATACAGACCCTCAGGCCCAGTCCAGATCTGCTGTCTCTGAGTCTGTATTCTAACAGGATTCCAAGTATGCCTATCTGGAGGCCTGAGGAGCACAGTGGGGAATCAGTGAGGAGACCCCTCTCCAGCAGCCAACAGAGAACCCCTCCCCAGTTGCAGCTGAGACATTCAGCCTACCTTCTGGCCAAGCAGCCCACCCCTTAGTAACCAGAGAAGGGGCCTGGGGAGATCTTTAGGGACTATAACTCCGTCTCCTCCAGCGCTGCACCTGGACCTGCATCTGGGAACTCTGTGTACTTTGCGAATTTCAACACGCCCTCTGAAGCTAAGAGGGATCCACCATCCTGTCACCATTTTAGCATGAGAAGCAAAGGGAGCTCCCCCACCCCCTTCCACACAGTCCTCCTTCCCACTGTCCCCTCTAAGCTCCCTCAAAAGCTCTCTGCATGGAAGAGGGGAGCTCGGGATAGCACCGCCTTGCTTCGCCCCAGTAAGAGAGACCAAGCTGTCTGATCAGCCACAAAGACAGCACTGTGGACTCAGGCATGGAGCCGGCTGGTACCAGCTAAGCTCGTGAAGGAGGGAATCCTCTGAGATGGCCAGACAGAGACGCATACATCATCCACCCTCCTGCATCCTGCACTCCAGCCCCCAGCAGCTCCAGGCTAGCATTTCTGTCTTTGTTTCTATCTCTGTGTGTGAGTGTGTCATTTCTCACACGTGCCTGCCTTTGCATTCCCATGAGACCGGGACCCCCTGTGCTCGGCTCCTCTTTTGTCACGGCCCCGCAGTGCCGAGCACGGAGACTTACAGCCGGCAGAGGCTTAGTAAATACCGTTTGTATTCACACGCACAGTCTTTCGAGGGTTTGGATTCCTCGTTCCAGGCTAACAAAGAGCTGCTCTCCAGCATATATTAAGGATGGCTCACAGCACACTGGGTTCTGTAGACGAAATATACAACAATAAGGTATCCTTTGAAAAGATGTGCACTTGGCTTGAGAAATCACTAGCACGAGGCAAGCCTAAGACCAGTGGCTCGTGGAGATCAGGCACATCTTCCTGCGGATAAGGCAGGTAGTCTGAAGGCCGTCACAAAGCAAGTTTCTGCTTTATCCCCTGACTTACCTATTGCTTGGCACTTGCTAGCATCCCCCTTACGTGACTTTCCCATTCACGCTCACCACCTCTCAGGCCAAGCCTACTGCAGCCTCTGAACAGGATGAAAATAAAGAGTCTCAGAATTCGAATCATCGGTTCCAGCCCCTCATCTGTGCTCACATTCCCTGGAGCCCGGCGTCCAGGGCTGTACACACGGCCACACATGCCCATTCAAAGCTCCAGAAAAAATCTTGAACTGGGCCTTGGACATCTAGTCAGAATTAAGGTACTGTCCCTCTGAGCAGATGTAAGCTTGCTCCCACTGCACAACAAGACATGTTGGGGACGGAAGGACAAGGCAGACACAAACTTCTGTTGGCTTCAGTATGAAGCCCTCTCCAGTATCGCCAAACTTATCTTCATCCAAATGTCTGCTTTGCTCTGTGCCAATGAGATTTTGGTATACGGGACCAAAAAGCATGGATAGGTGGTCTTGACCAAGGATTCTGACTATACACAAAGCTGTAATGTCTAGAACAATGGCTGTTACCACATGTGTTTACTCAAATCTGATCTGATTCAAAATTCAGGTCAACTTTCAACATTTTTAAATTACACGTTTTGGGGAAGATGCCTGGGCCGTGTGGCAGTCAGAGGACATGTGGATCCCAGGGATTGAACTCAGGTCCTCAGACTTGGAGGCAAGCGCCTTTAACCAGTTTGCCTATTTCCAAAATTTAAATCTTGAGCACACCTGTAAATCCAGAGTTTAAGAGACATAAGGAAAAGGATCGTAAGTTCAAAGCTGGCTGGGCTACATGAGACCCTGTCTTGAAAGAAAAAATATTTTTGTTTGGTTTTTCGAGACAGGGTCTCTCTGTATAGCCCTGGCTGACCTGGAACTCACTCTGTAGACCAGGCTGTCCTCGAACTCAGAAATCCGCCTGCCTCTTGCCTCCCAAGTGCTGGGATTAAAGGCGTGCACCACCACTGCCCAGCTAAAAAAATTTTTTATTCAAACCGTTAGTCACATGAGCTATTTTTCATGCGCTTAGCAGCCATTCAGAACCAACAGCCACTATTTTGTGTAGTACAGATACAGGGCACTTCTAGCGGAAGTGGGAATAAAAAGTTCTGCTTACAGCACGCATTTGCATATGATCTTAGGAGGGGCGTCAGGTGCTCGGGCAGAAATTGAGCAAGGTGGTTTTCCCAGGGGTCTCTCACACAGACACTTTGAAGTGAACCTTGCAGGCTCCCATTTGGGTGACCTTAGCACACGTGCACAAGCATGTGTGCATACGCACACACATAAACACACACACACCTACACACTCACAGCTTTCTTCAAGGGACCCACCCTTCTGCCTTCCTCACAAGGGTTGTGCGGTTAGATGCTGTGACCAGCTGACTACCAAAAAGACTCACTCCCTCCCCTCGCTCTAGTTAGTCTCACTTTCTGGAGGCTTTAGGCGGCTCTGAGCCTTCTCTGGCTTTACTTCCACCTGGCCTCACACAGGAGCAGAAAATACGAAACTCGTGTCAGCACTGCGGACAGCGACAAGCTCCTCTGGAAAGTCCAGAAAATTTCAGCACTGCTCCCAACAGCTTTGCGGGAGGAAAACCACTGTTTTCCACTGTTTGCTCCAGACACCACTGTGTGTGTGTGTGTGTGTGTGTGTGTGTGTGTGTGTGTGTGTGTGTGTGTGTGTGTGTGTTGTGTGTGTGTTTCCTGCCCAGTCCTCACACCACAGCCTTACTCTCTTGAAAGCAAGAGCCAGTTCAGTTAAGAAGCTTCAAAAAGTATTCCCCACAGGGTCTCAAGCTAAAAGGGAACTTTCATGCCCGTGTGGCCCCAGCTGTACATTCTACTGCTCCGGGGTCCAGTTCATCATGACAGCCACAGAACTGAGTCCTCCCAGGATTAAGACTTTCCCCTCTTTCCCTAGAAAAGCTACTGCCAGACCTCTGCCTCTCAAGGGACCCATGCCAGCCACACCACTCTTCAAAACCTCCCCCAATGGGCTGTAGTCTGCACCGATCTCCTCCCTTCTCTGACATCCCAAAGCAAACTTAATTTACCTGGAGCTTTAGGGCCTTAATTACACACCCCCAGGTGTAAGTGCTAGGCTCACATGTAGCTTTTAAGGATCCAGGTGAGCCCATATGTGAAGAGCTAGCTTTGCCAGCAGCTAGCTGTACAGCCACACAGAAGTCACAACACAGTTCTAAGCCTCCATTGCTTGACCAGCAGAATAATGATCTTGGACTGAGGCGTTTCTAACACTCATGAGCCTAGCATTCTCTCAAAACAAGCTGCTGGTGCAAGTGCCATGCACGAAATCGGGGCTGCAAAGAAGACGTCAGATGCCACAAGCAGGGCAACCAGGGCTGGATTATCCAGAGAATACTGAGTAAATTCCCAACTCGGGTTTCAAAGGCTTCAGTTCCACTCAGTCTGTGGTGACAACTGGAAAGAGATCTGGTTTCTGTCCTTTCTTATTCCAGGGTAGGAAAACTGCTTATATCCTCAGAGCCATTTTCCTAAAGAACGTGTCACCGCCAACACGGAAAGATACCCTCACACAGTGGGTTCTTCAACAGTGGCCTGGTAGCGATGTCTGGAACACAGACTCCCCTCAGCCAAGTGAACGGGCAGCCTGAAGCACAGTACTGACTTCACTGCTGACTGTGCAGAAGCCAGACAGACTGTGGACAATAACCCAAAGCCTAAATTTTGGTGCTGCCCCAATAAAGCTGGTTGGTCTCCTAAGCCAAGGCACTGCAAGAATGAGAGGGAAGCTAGCGTCAGACCTCGGCTCAATGGTCTAGCCCCTGTCAAAATGAGAGTTCTAATACCTCCTCTTATTTACGGCCTAGTCTCAAAGAGGCCACCCTTTCTATCTACACACAGTGAGTGAGATACAGGGTGATTGTTTTCCACTTGCACAAAGAGAAGCTACCAGGAATTTTTAATGGCATTTCCGCTGCAAATGAAGATTAAACTAGAAGCAGAATCCAGCTGGAATAATTCCATCGACATAAGCAGTACATGCACACACGTGCGCACACAAACACATCCACAACCTTATAGAACTTAAGTAACAAAAATGAGATGAGCTCGAAAACCCACTGAACTCAGTACTGGAAATTCCCATTAAATATTTTTTTTTTAATTGCTGCTGGAGTCAACTGGCAGGCATCAAGTAAAAGATGGGGAATTCTCCTGACTGGGGAAAGTCCTCAGAATCGGACTGCCAGCCATTCACATCCATCCTAGAAAATCACAAGATCTGAAGACCAAACTTAGCATCTGGTCGGTCCTTCCCAGCTGGCCTGATCTGCATTCAGCAAAGTTTGTTCAGCACACGAAGCCAGAATTTTGCCATTGCCAGAGGTTTGCCCCCAAGATAGCCGTGCAAAGTGCTCAGAGAGAGACCCCACTATGACCAGGGAAGAGGAAGAAAGAGTCCTGTATTTGGGGGTACTTGCTTTTCTCCTAACAGTTCTGGTCAGTGAATTTTCAGGTTCCTACCCTGAGACCCATAACAGGGACTTCCTCCCAGATGATGAAGACCTGAGTCACAGTCCTTAACTGGTATAGTACTCACTGTCTGAAATCAGGAAATGTCCCTTATATCTGAGCCCATAGGACACAGACAGGGTCTTAAAGCCTCACTGTTGCTGTAGGAGATGGCGTATCCCTGACCAAACAGCAAATGTCTCAGAAAGGCCAGGCACTGCTGCTGAGAAAGGCCACAATATCACTGAAGGGCAGAACTAGGCAGAGAACTAAGGGTTTTGTGCTGGGTGGGGTCAGGAGGACCATAGTAGCCCTGTGCAGAACTTCCTCCAACTCCAGGTGCCAAGGACTTAGACCAACAGAGAAATCCTCCCTTCCAACCCCAGAGCTAATCTGGGGCTTTTATCTCGTTAACTTTGTTTATGGTGATCCTGTAAGAGCTTCTGAAGTCCTTCAAGCCCCTCTCTAATTAAATTCATTACAACAGATTGGGGCTTTCTTTCTGCATCTCAGAAAAAAAAAATAACAACACAATTAGCATAATAATGATGAGAGAGAGGGGCTGCCAGGGAGGAGGGGTGGGGCTGGGGGGAGGGGGGGACCGGAGCAGGTGAAGGAAGAGAGACAGCTGCTTCTCTGAGGAGGGAGCTGCAGGAGCAGGGGGATGACCCCGCAGTGCCCCCAGCACTCCAGATCTTTTCTTTTGAGAGAGTCAAGACATCAAGAAATTAATCAATGACATAAATCCCAGAGACAAGGATTCACAGAAACCTTCCAATTTGACAGAGAAAGAAACACAGCTAAGTTCTGTCAGTAATGGGACCAGAGGCCCAAATATCTCCCCTCCCTGCCCGTTTCTATGTGTCAGAAAGCCATGGGGCAGGGTGAGAGCAGGCAAGGTGAGGCAGAGGCCCTGAAGCTGCCAAGTATTTGCTTCTCCCTCTGATGGGTCTCCTGTGTGACTTCAAAGGCTGAGCAGTTTCTATTGTACCATGTCACCTCCCTAAGATGCCCTGATGCCCCTTCAGCCTGAGCTGACTGACAGCTCCTACTTCCCTGAGAGACGTGACAGTCTAACTTCTGAGCAGCAAAGTTCTGTGCACAGTACTGCTCACAAGGTGTTTTTTGTGCACTCCCATTCTGTGTCTTTTAGGGAACAGGGGGTACCCAACACGCACTGAGCCACTCTGGTGCCCCTCCCGTTTCTTTATTGTTCTAGGAGAGCTTGGAAGCTCAGTCTCATATGTAAAAGAAAGGCATAGACTTTAGTGTCAAACACTAGGTCTAAATCCTAACTCTGCAAACTCACCCATTCTATGATCTTCAACCAGCAACCACCTCTGGGGAATCTCTTGTTATCTATAAAACTGAATCCCGAAAAATACCTGCTTTTGCACATTTCTATGAGGATCGAGTGAGAGGGCTCAGATAAAGCACACAGTAGGGCACCTGAAACACAGTAAGCATTCAACTACAAAGAGTCCTCCACTATGCTGCTTCCGTTTCTTGGCTGGCCTCAAGGGAGTGGCTCCAGAGTTCTCAAACTGGCTGGACTATCTGACAGATGCCCTGGATCAGCAACACTGAGAAAGTGCCTACTTAAGCTCTTAGGGCAGCCATTGGTCAGTGAGTTCTCTGGCCACCGCTCAAAGGTTGGCCATCAAACGCCTCTAGGCAAAGCAGGCAAACTGTCTAGCCAAAGAGTTTTTCTATCACTGTAGGTTCTCTGTCTACTGTCACCCCTCAGGCATGCACCTAGAATAGCAGGGACGCTTCGACCTTTGTTACAGCATTTCTTAAGGGACGTTTGGGGATAATTTCACTTCCCTCCGATGCATCACACAGTGTCTTGCACAGGTCCTGGCACAGCTCAAAACTCAGGGCACCAGATGTATGGGAACAGGAGAGGCAACCCACATAGATGAATGTGTGTCTCTGCTCTGGCTCTTTTACCAACGCATCTATGGTGGCTGGAGATAACCTGATCAACTGCATAACTTTTAAGGAGTTAACCCTGTTAGTCTTCTCCATATATGATGGCTCCTGCCTGCTTCTGGCCTCCTTATACCCCTAAGACCCTCCCCATGCATCAGCGCTCACTGTTTCCATGCCTTACTTCTGAGCATCACTGTGTGGGATACTCATTGTTCCTCCAACAGACTGGGGACTCCCTAAGCACCTCCAGGTCTGGCCCCTGAGTGGTCTTGACATTCCAAGCCCTTACAGACCTTACTTTGCCCTTAGAATAAATATTCATAGGAGATGGGATTAGGAAAGCTAAGTAGTCTCCACCTTGTCCCAGAGTCCCCTATGTTCTCCATCCAACTGCAGGGTTCAGCTGCACACAGAGCAACCAAGCTCTGGCTGCTTAAAGCTGGGGATCTGACAGCACCTTGAACCTCACCTCCGCCCCCAGCCTTTCCCAGGCAGTCAGTGTCAAGATCAGCTCGGAGCTACCATTCCAGATGGCTGTGGGCAAGAAGGACTGCTACCAGCGGGATTTGGGATGGAGTGGTTCAGCATCTTTGTCTGCCCAGCCTTGCTCAGACGTATCTGTGTGGTTTGTCTGATGACCTGTCTCCCTCTTCCATGACACTAGAGCTCTGAAAAGACCCAGCTCTGTCCTTGATTTCCCTCTCTGATTTCAGTAGCGGCATATTGCAGGGCTTAATAAACAAATAAGGCAGGAGTAAAGATGAGCCCAATCCTACCTACTCTCCTTCACCCTCCACAGCCTCCCTCTAACCAAGCACAGTAGGACAAATCTGCCCCTTCCTTCCTGACTCCCTAAGGATTTCTGTTTCTAAAGACAGAGGGAGATGCTCACAGCCACAGCTGTTGGATGGCTTCAGAGATCTCCATACCTCTGGCATGCAAACCAGCCTGGGAGAGAATTGTGGTGCCAGAAGTGAGGAGCGAGTTGCGACAGATGATTGGAGAAATCCTGTCCCAGAGAGTCACTGCAAAAACAGGATCCTCCTGAGATCTGCCCCACCTCAAACCCAAAACTCAGATCTCAGCCACCCCCTCCTTGTGCCTATAAAAGGACTAGCCGCTGTAAGCAGAGCCTGCTTCAGTCCGCAGGGAACAACTCCTGCATGCAGTCCCACCTGAGCCAGCCCGGGAAGCACAATTGGCAGGTCCTGCCCCTGCTCTCTGGGGAGCTGGCTCTGCCGTTGGCGTGCCTGGATTTAACTCTGTAGCTTTTGTGAAGCCAAACAAGGGAGCAAGGGCTGAGATTCGTCGCACAAAAACTGGGAACTATGTAGGCTGTTATCAGAGGCCCCATTTAACCTGAGCCCCAATCAAGCACTTCAACGTCAGAGCCTTGATCCAATCAGCTCCCGACAACAGCTGCAGGTGATGCTTCTCTGATACCAGGAAAAGCTGGCAGACCAGCGGCCCTTATGCCAGAAGAAGCTTCCCGCCCTGCCCCCATAGGCGACGGGGAGGGGACAGAGAAGGGTGACAATGCCTGTGTAGCCAGTCTCCCAACACCATGTCCCCTGGATAGACACACGGAATTACCACATCCCACATTTCACTAAGATGCTGTACCCAGCCCCTCAGTATTCCAAAGCAAGAGCCTCTGGGGAAACAGCCAGGGCCAGACTGCAGTTTGTACCTAACCTCCTAGGATTTTAGAAGAGTCTCTGAGACAGGGGATTGGGAAGGCAGTCCCTATTTACAAAAGCATATATAATTTCTTGGGTTTCATCTCTGTTCTTAGTAATATCATATTCTCTCTCTCTCTCTCTCTCTCTCTCTCTCTCTCTCACACACACACACACACACACACACACACACACACACACCTTCAACCTAATCCAAAGACTAAGGGTAAAAAATTGTCTCTCTGAAGAACCAGCTTAGTCAAGACAAAAGGTAAACTGTACTGGACAGGAAGGTGATGATCGCTCCTCTGTCTCATTTGCCTCCTGTGTGCAGTTCCACTGATCCAGCATCCAGCCAAAGGGAGGACTGAGCTCTGCCTCCCTTCCCCCGGCCGCCCACAGCCTCATCTGGTAAGGCCCTAGTGCCCAGGGTCTTCCTTGCTCTACACCTTTCCCCTGAGCAGCTTCTCCTTAGGCTTAAGTTCTATGGGATCTGAACCTGCTGGTCTCTGGCCCTATTCAAACCACACATCTCCTACGCACCCAGTTCTCAAAGGCTATGGCCTGCCCTTGCCTTACCGGAGATTGGATCTGGGCCCAGCAGGGCTCACCTCAGTTCCAAGGTTAGAGGAGGCACTCCACGGCCCTCCTCTCAGGAAAAGAGACAGGCACGAAGAGGAATATTGTCACCCTCTCCTCTAGAGCTAGAGGAGGCATCTTTGTCCAGAACCAATCACACACATACACACACACATACACAAACACAAACACAAAACACACATACATGTTCATACACAACACACACTCATACACAACACACACTCATACACAATACACATTCATACACAACACACTCATACACAACACACATTCATACATAACACACATACACACAGTCATACACCACACACATGCACACACACATGTGCGCACGCGCACGCACACACAACTCAGCCAGTAAGCCAAGGGAGGAAGAAAAAGCAGACCCTGGCTCAGGGAGTGAGGGGGCTGTTGTGGGGCTAGAGTCTCCGTGATTCAGCACTCTGACCACTCCTAGCCCTCTCGTGGGCCACACTCATGACCACTCCTGATGCCCAAGTACTGGCTTGAAAGCTGAGGAGGAGTCTTTGCTAAGACCCCCAACTCTCAGGCCTTCCAGCAAGGTTTCTGTGCCAGGCCTTTGCAGCCCAGGACTCAGGACAAGACTCAGGAGCCGGAGGGCCATTCCCTTGGACCTGCCTCTTCCTCCAGCCTCATGCCCTTCCCGATCCCATCTAGGAAACAAACCTGAACAGTTCCAGGAGAGGAGAGGGCCACACAGAGCCCTACAAACTCTGGAGTATCTCTCTCCCAAAACTAGGAACAGGCTCAAACACACAGCAAAGGGCTTTGGGGGGGTGGGGTGTTTGAATCCACAACAGTGAACACCTGGCCCGCAGAGCCCTAGGCCTCTGTGGCAGAGTAGGATGATGCATGGGTAGGTAGACTGAGTCTGAGCCCGGATCTACACCATCACGAAGGGCAGGAGGGGGAAGGTGATGGGTAGCAGGCCGCCTAGGAACCAAGGAGAGAAGGGGAGCTGTTCCTGAGGGAGTGTGCGGGATGAGGAAACAAGGAAGCCACCGAGAAGGCGTTGGGACGGGGTGTGAAGATGGGGACCACGGACAAACTGGAAGGGCGCTAACGGAGACCAGCCGCAGGGTCAAGAAAGAGAACAGGGTGAGGGAGGGCAAGCAGAGGGGCCGCGGGTGAGGCAGGAAAACATAGGTGGAATGAGAACTGAAAAGTGAGGAGTGCAGAGAGGAAACACAGGGGCTGGCCGGTCTCAAACGGTGAGGCTGAGACAGAGAGGAAAGAGAGAGCACGGGAGAGGGATGGAATATGGGATGCTGCCAGCCGAGTCTAAAAGGGTATTGGGGTGGAGAGGGCTGAGGGCTGGCGAGAGAGACGCCGCCAGGATCCAGCGGGTTCCGGGCAGGTGGCAGTATAGAGAGAAAAAGGCACAGGGATGTGGATGGAGGGGGATGGGACAGGTCGGGGGATGCAGATGGACTGAGGAGAGCGGAATCGAAGGCGGTGCTGCTGGTTTGGCTTCCGCGACCGGGTTCTGCTATCCTACCGGGTGCCCGCGCTCACCTTACCTCCAGGAGCTCCGGCTCCAGCCCTGGGTGCAGTCCCAGATGTCCGCTCCCGGCGCCGCCACTTCCCTCGCGTCCCCTGCAGCACCTCTCGCTGCCAGCCGCCGCATTAGGGCAGAGACTAGCCCGTGCGCGCCCCCGGGCGGCCAGCGCGTCCCCGGCGGCCTGCGTGCGCGCCCCCGAACCCCTCCCAGCGTACGCGGAGCTGGGACCAGGACCCAGCAGCACCGAGGGATGCTCAGGTGCCACCGTGCGCCCAATGCGCTAAGGATCAAGTTGCAGAACCAGAGGCTGGGAGCCCTGTTTTCTCCCTTGATCTTGGATGCTTCTTCAGGAGAGTGGCACTCAGTGTCGTAGGACCTGGAGCCAGAACTGGTGCGGTCTGTCCTGCAAATAACCCCTTTTTGAGTTCTTAGGGGCAGAAATTTGCCCACAGCTTTGGAGAGCCTAGCTCGGTAATGCTTATGGTCGACCCTCCAAAAACTTCCACTGAGTTTGTCCAGCCGAGGCTGACAAGGGGAAAAAACTTGAGGGGCCTGCAGGCGGGTCTTGTTTTAAAACTGTAAGAATTGTTCGGCCCGGAGAAGACTCGGGGCACTGTCCCAGACTTGAGTTAGAGTGGAAAAACCTTGAACTTGGAGACCACACATCCAAATGTTAGCCCTGCCTCAGTGACTGAACAGGTATGAGCAAAGTGGGCTGCGTCGTCCCTGAGATCCCTTCCCCTTCGTAGACCTCAGCTAATGTGCACAGGCAGAGACCTGTGCCCAGCTACCACCTTGAAGGAGCCCTTAGAAGCTTCTCATTCGGCTCCCTGCCCAAAACTACAGCGCCCTAGACACCACCATTCTGAGACTCCTTCTGTGATGACACCCAAGTAGCACCTCCACTTAGACCTGAACCCACCTACCTGTCTCGGCAGCCCCGCCTCACACTTCCCCTCCCCCCTACCTCTGTCTGAGGGTTCAGGGAAGGAGAAGATACAGATCACCCTCCTGCCCCACACATAGCCTGTGCTCAGTAAAAGCTCATCCACCCACTGACAAAATGCCCTCTCTTCAGCTAGGGGCTTCCAACCCAACAGCTGCAGATGGAGGCAAAGACTACACCAGGAAGTAGGGATGGAGGCCACTTTTGAAAGCCTTGAAGCAAGATTGCCCCTAGGAGTCAGAATCCTGGGCAATTTTTTTCAAGGTTCTTACATATATATATATATATATATATATATATATATATATATATATATATATATATACAAAGCCACTCAAATCCAACTCAAGTCACTCAAATCCACCGCTTCAGCATCACCCTGGTATTAGTCCTAAGAATGAGACTTCACCCTACCAGAACCAGATGACACTAAGGAGCCAGTCAACCCAACCAGAGGGGCAGGAGACTCAAGGTCTGGAAAACTCAGAAGGGGGAACTGTGGACACTGTTCCTGGCTCCTGGTGGGTCCCAGACGCCTGACAGACTCTTAGAAAACTTGGGGGAAGGCCCTTGCAAACACTGAGGTCTGTGTGCAGGGCAGGGCTCCCTGAACCCCCTTTACTAAAAGTATCCAGAGGAAGCTGGCCCGTGGAATAAAAATTTCTCCTATCCTAAGAGGCCAGTTCCCTGCATTTTACTGTATGGATCCTTACAGCAGCAGGAGGCAGCTGTCTTCTGATGATGCATAGTGACTATTGTGTCTACTCTAGACGCACCTGCTGAGCTCCAAATGTTATCCTCACTGTATCAGACCGAAAAAATGAACAATTGCTTACTTTTTATTGTTTTTGTAAAGATTATTTTATTTCATGTGTATGGGTGTTTTACCTGCATGTGCTGTGCACCAGGTGAATGCAGTACCCAAGGAAACCAAAACAGTGTCTCCCTCTTGTCTACAAGCAATCGTCTTCCTCAGACTTCCAAGGAGGAATGGGGACACAGGCAGATTTGTCCATTCTTAATGGAGAATTAACTTGGGACGGCCTTTGGGAGAGCAATTTGGCAGGATCACTGAGACTCTAAGTGTCCCTGCCATCAGTCCCATTCTTAAGAGTGTGGCTGGAGAGATGGCTCGGAAGTTAAGAGCACCTCCTGCTCTTCCAGAGGACCAGAGTTCAGTTCCCAGCACCTCTGCCAGGAGTCTCACAATCACCTACAACTTCAGCCCTAAGATATCTGACACCTCTGGCATCTATGGGCACTTGTGAGTGCCAACACACACACTCACATACAGACAAACACACGTAAATACACAGATATACACAAGTATACACACAAACACACAGTCAAACACACACATATATACTCATACACACATAAACACACACGTAAATACACATATACACACAAGTATACACACAAACACACAATCAAACACACACATATATACTTATATACACACAAACACACACGTAAATACACATATACACATAAGTATGCACACAAACACACTCAAACATATATACACACATATATACTCATATACACACAAATACACACATACACATAGTCATACCACACACAGACACACATACACACACCACACACACATACACACACTCACACACATATATACACATAATTTAAAATAATACAAATAGATGTTTAGAAAGAGAACCCGTGCTGCAAAAACATGGGCACAAGCTACGGAGGTGTGTGAATGCTGAGGCACTGAGTGTGGCCACACAGGTGTTTAACACTGATAACACATGCAGAGGGAGGGGAGCCCACAGGCTGAGCTTGTCAAAGGAACACCCAGTTACAGCATGCAGAGTGTTTGCTCTTGTTGGAAGAAAATAAAAGCAAACTGGCACAAGGATGGGGCCTGGAGGGGGAGATGGTGGCCAGGTCCATATTAGGAGACTAGGTCAGGGTTACCAGGGACCCAGAGGGTCCCACCCTTTGTTGAAGCCTTCATATACCAAGTCTTTTATCACTTATGGTGTGACCAATTGCTTTACCCACTCGGTAATGAGGGAAGAGACCCGTATGTATCTAGGGAGTTGCTGCAGGGGAGGATGAGGCAGAGGATTGACCTGTTTGCTCTTGATTTCTGAGTACTGCCCTCTAGGCCACCAGAGGGCCCTCCCTGCCTTATAGGCCATGGGCATCTCCCGGGCTCTGTGAGCCATACTGACTGGTGTGTGCTAGTAATTGAAGCCTGGTGGGTAGGAGTTCAGCTTTGCCTTCAGTGGGCTCGCAGCGGCATCACACTCCCTGCCCCTGGCAACCAAACAGAGTGAAAGAGTCTCACAAGAACTCTGACGTCACAGCTGCTGAGGCCCCTGCACCCCACACAGTGTCCTGGGACAAGTCAGAGCTGTCCCGACCTCCAAGGAGACAGGATGGCTGGAGCTCTTGCTGCTCTCTGGATACGGCAGAGTGTGTCTTCTTCTCTGTGTCCTTTGACCACAGCCACCCACTGGCTCTCGTGAGCACTGTAAGTCCTGCACAAGCTGCCGACCTGAGTGTGGTTTATAGAGCGGCCCCTAAATATATAGCCCACACTAAGGAAGCAAGAGGGGAGTCAGGGTCCCCAAGGCCCACCAAGAACCTCATTCCCACATCTGGGGTGACCACAGCAGACCAGGTGGCATCACAAGGAAGAACAGGAACAGAGTAACAGACACACAGAGCTGTCACAGTGACTGCTGAGGGTGCGGAGAAGCCAGTCAAATCGAGTTTGTTCAGAGGGAGCACAGAAGTGCAGGTCTGAGAAGGGCCCAGGAAAGCAATGGGGAATCTCAAGGCAATGGTGGAATTCCTCCCCGTCCCCTGGATTGGAATCTCCAAGCCTCTGTTCTTCTCTCTTCCTCAGAATCTCCTACCTTGAGCCAGGAGGAAAACGTCACAACTCAGCTTGTGTGTGGAACTCAGGGAAGATGGGTGTAAAACCAGCATTGGGCTCTGAGATTTCTCCCAGTTAGCCAGGCAACTACAGCCCTGTCACCAGCCTCCCTCACACCTGCAGCAGCAGCATGAAAGCAGGGCCTAATAAGACCCTCGGCACCTCTCTCACTGAGATATTGCAGAGGTGCTTTGACTCCTCCGCCCTCATCCTAGGGAGGTCAGAGGTCAGAAGCACTGCCTGCTTTCCTATTTTCTGTTTGGACAATTAAAAAAAAAAGCAAAAAAAAACAAGATATGCTTTAGAATATCCAGACTACCACTGCTAAGAGCAACTGTGTTCCATGGCTTGTGAGTCACTTGCCAAGCATATGCCTCAGCCTTCCAGAGGCAGAGTCCTCTCCAAGCGTGTGGAGTAGGTGAACTATCATTCCTGCTGGGGCCTGGCAGTAAGGGAGGTGGGCAAAGTGGGAGGAAAGGGGAATGGAAGGGAGGAGAGAGGGGAAGGCAGTGAACATGAGAGGGAGACTCGGAACAGCCTTCCCTGCCCTGACTCTGGCCTGTGGCCCTGTTCCTGTGAGGACCTGCCCTGTACCTCTGAGAGGGCATAGCGGCCCTGCGAGAGGCTGCCCTCACAACTGCATAAAGGCACGGAATGTGAGGGAGTTTCTCTGCACAAGGACATGCGCACCTCTATCAGCAGCAGCCTCCAGTGAGAAGCCTGGCTGTGCGCTCTCTAAGTACCTAAAGCCTGGCTTTCTGAAGGCTTCAGGGCGTGGATATCTTGGCAGGTTGTCTCACATATCTGACTCTGGTCAGAGGCTGAGCACGATCTCTTCTTAGCTGAGAATCCCAGCATCAACCCATATTGAAGGAGCTTTTTCCTTCTCCAGGCACGTGGGCTCCCCTGTAAACCTCCGGCTGAGTCTAGGACGGCTAAAGGAGGAAGATGGCGTGTCTGAGGCCAGCCTGGGTTCTAGAGCAGGTCTCTGGCTCAAAGGACAGAGAGAGGGTTCTCCTGCTGAAGCTCTCTGGCATTCGGCCACACTGGCGGACTTCACACTGCCAACCGCAAAGATAGCTATTGCGTCAAAAGCAAGTGGTGAAAGAACAGCAGAGCTTCTGGAATCTCTTGCCCACCTCATCTTTCTGGCATCGTCCTATTTTAAGACACAGCCCAAGCATCTCTTAGCAGAAAGTCTCTTACCCCGCTAGCCCCACCCTCTTCTGTGCTGCAGCAAAAAGGGAACACAGCACCCTCTTCCTGGCATTTAGCATGCTGGGTGTCTTGGTTAGGAGTTTCCAGGAGCCTGTCTGTATCCACAGGGCTGAGCTCAGCAAACAGGCTGGGTCATGAATGGAACTGTGAATGAGATCAAAGCTACTACCATAAGAGTGACCACAGCTTAAATGTACACTAACTAAAACAAACAAGCAAACCAAAACAAACCAAAATACCCTTAGTTCTACAGCCACAACTGCCATACTGTAAGTGCACAGAAGCCATATATGACTGTTGGTTATCATGCTGGACACCCCAGACTGAAGAACACCACAGAAAGCATTGGACTACTTTATGACAAGCGTCCCTTGGAGTTTATAATGCCCAACCTGCACAGCTGTTCACAGAGGATCTGGTGACGGATCTTATGTCTGGTGATGAGATAGTTCTTGGTCAAAGACTACATCACCTGTAGTCTAAGATAGATATCTAAAGCCACATCATTTAACCATGGCCTCCAAATGAATGAAGGGTTTTTCTTAAAGGTGTGGCAGTGTGTCACACACACACACACACACACACACACACACACACACACACACACGAGTGATGATGCCCTCAGAATTCAGAAGACAGTGTTAGATGCCCTGGGGCTGGAGGTAGAGGCAGCTATGAACCACTAACGTAGTTGCTGGCAACTGAACTTTGGTCCCCTGCAAGAGCAGTACAGTATGTGCTCTTATCCTCTGAGCCGTCTCTCCTGTTGATGATTAGGTATCAGGAACTAGATAAACAAACCAAAGGAAGTAGATAGAAAGAGATTTGACTATTCTCAATTCTTATCACTGTGATCATTTCTCTTGCACGGGAGATGTGTGTTGCTTTGCTGGGATTATTTCCTCAAGAAATAAACATTGCAGACAGAAATGACCTGCTTGGGACAGAAACACAGGCAAATGGAGTGTCTGCATTCACAGAGCAGCTGGGACATGTCAGACACAGCAGCTGATGATATTCCAGAAAGTGAACTTTGTGAGGCTGTCTATGGCCTTCCAGGAACCACAGAAATTCGGTGTGTGACCACACCACAGGTGTCATGCCAACACCACCAGGATGACGACCTTGTCAGACGAAACCTTGGTCTCGGGTCCCACTTCCTCTTCTGTAGCTGTGATTCCCCTCAATGGTCAATGTCCCTCCTGCCCTGTTCCAGGCACCACATGCTGGGCAGGGGCGAAGGGGAGGAGGGAACTCTTTCTTTCACTTTATGGTGCTAGCCTGCAGGCCAACCAGCTCTGACCCCAGTCCGCTCTGCTATGACCCTGTCCCCCACCATTCCTGCTGGTTACCGGGATTGGAGAGCAAGTCCTGGAGTCAGAGGCAGCAGCTAAGCCAACTGTGGGCCAGGGTGGTTACATTGTTAGTGCTGATGTAGCAGCACAGAACCCCTGAGGGTGGGGGACAGGAGAAGGCATATGTTTGAAATACTGAATTTCAGGTGTGTAAGCTGAGCTCGGTGGCCTGAGCAGGTGGGTGGCCTCTCCTTCTCCATGGACCCCCAGAGCAGCTGCGTCCTGCAGGTGGGCTGGTGTGTGCTTCAAGCATGTGTCGATTTTTCACAACTTCAAGCTGTTTGTTCAGGCTTCTCTTTAAGGGACCTCCAAGATGTAATTAGCAGTAAAGAATTCTCTATCAAGTAACATGGCTTTGTAAATAACACACTCTTCATCAGTCCCAGAAGTCCAGAGCTGGGAAAAGTTATTGGCCTGCTAAGCAACCCAGGCTTGGACTGAGGTTCATCTGTTGCTTTTATTGGAGCTCGGACCAAAGTAAGCTGGCCCCATCCTGTCGGCCAGGAGAGCATTTTGAATGAATTGATGAACAGCTACAGGCTAAGGAGAATCCGCAAAGCTTCTGAGCCATTCATGGAAGTATCAAGTACGAGGAGCAGGTGGGAGCTCCCGGCCGAAGGGGAGGGTTCTGAGGAGAGGATGGAGCCCCAGATAGTGTTTCCTCTGGGCCTGACAATGACCAGATTTAAAACTCCAAGAACTTCTCACCCACGCCCCCCTGGGTTGTATGTGTGTGTGTGTGTGCAGGTGTGTATGAGTGTGTGTGTGTGTGTGTGTGTGTGTGTGCATGTGCTTGTTATAAGAAGCTATCTGTAGTGAATATTTAATATCTGGTTTTCTGGATGCAAAGAAGCCCTGTTTTTTCTACGTTGCCTTCCCATTTCTGTGGTGTAAAATTTGCCACGGAGGTCAGTTTCAAAGTCCTACCACAATGCCACTCTATGTCAATGGGGGAGATCTGTGTCACACTGATGTTTTGCATTTCTACCAGCCAGGTTCCAGAAACAGAAATAACCTTGAGATTATAGCCAGGAGCAAAATGTAAAGTAACTAGAAAATGGCGAGCGTAGCTATTTTGAAGTGTTGGGACTCTAACTTGCAGCTTCGTGCGTGCTAGGCAAAGGCTCTGCCACTGAACTGCCCCTGCCCCTCCCCCAGCATTACTACTTTTTAATTTGTACTTGTTCAATTGTAAGGTTCCGTGTTTTAACTCCTACTAAGGGCTCGGTTTCTAGAGCCCTCTCAAAGCTCCTGGTGTTCAGTGACTGGCTCTGTACGCTGGTTTGAGCTAGCTCCCACACATACACACACACACACACACACACAAAACTTGCCCAGCGGCCCCTCATTCACACGTGCGGCCCCTGTGACTGTCGTTTCCAGTTTAGCGAGGCAGGAGCTTGCCTTAGGAAAATGAGGAACAGATACATCACACATGGTTGGCAACTCACACCTACCCACATCGTGGCTGCCGTTGTCACCTCCCAGATGCTGTCCTTTCTAGAACAGTCTCTGGATGCCAGCACCAGCATCTCCTCCAGATGCCAGTGACAGCTCAGAGTCCCCAGTGCCTGCCCAGGCTCTTCCTTTGTCACCATCCTGTGCAGCCTTCTGACTCAGTGGCCCTGTGTCTGCATGGCGGCTTCCTCTCCAACCCAGCTCCCATGCTTCCCTTCCTAGGACATGCCGTCCTGCTTCTCCAGAAGGGAGAGGACAGCTGCAAGGCTGGTTTGCCTGTGTCTAGCAGCAACAGAAAAAAAGCAACGGAAGCCTGGGGTGAGCGAGCTTGAGGGGGGGCTGTGCTGCGAGCAGAGGTTTGGGTGATGGGAGAGGATGGAACAGGTTTCTGGTTGGGGTTGTGTGCAGACCCAGGCCTTCTTCCTTTGGGCTTTCCAATGTGCTACTGTCTGAGCTGTGAAAACATGACATGTGTCTGTGGGTCATCATATTCACTGGGGACGGGAGTGACATGGAAGGATGTTTATAATCTGATTTGTGAGTAATCACATATTTGTATACTAAAATAAAAAAAAAAACCAAAACTAGCCGGGCATGGTGGTTCAGGGCTTTAGTCCCACCCAGCACTAGGGACTTCAGGGGAAGGCAGATCTCTGAGTTAAGAAAGGCCAGCCTGGTCTACAGAGTGAGTTCCAGGACAGCTAGGGCTACACAAAGAAACCCTGTCTCAGGGAAACAATAATAACAACAACAACAACAACAAACAGCTAACAAGGTAGAGCTTACTGTGTGCCTGTCTCTTGTTCTAGAACTGGATGCATGGGAAACATGGAGTCACTACAATGTTCCATAATGAAAGCACATGAACAGAAGATGGGAGAAAAGCTTTGCCTGAGCTCTCCCAGTTGGCAAGCTGAGAAGCAGGATTGAAACCTCTTTGGCTGGGTTCTAGTGTCTTGTCTTCAACCACAATTGTGTGTCCTCAAGCATGTGCAGACTGCATGTGTGCATGGGAGAGAACACTGTGTGCTTTGAGGATTTGAAAAATTGTTTCTTTTCCTGGGTTTCATAGCAGTGGCGGGAAGTGACCCCGGGGGTAGCTGGTAAGTGGCTTTTCTGTCCCTCCACATAGGAGGCAAATGGAAGGAGTGAGGGTATCTTAAACCGGAGAGATGAAGTCTGATGTGGATCTTGGGGAACCCAACAGCACCTTCCCAAGTCCCTTTTCCTGGGAAATGTAGGAGGGATCTGCCTCTCCACACCTGGGCCTAGACAAACCCTCTACCATGGCACAAGGCATTTAGGGGTCACCCAAGGAATGGCCTGAGGATGGAGTGGCCCGAGAGAAAGGTCACAGCGAAAGTATAAGCAATGGCCCTGGTGAACCTGCTTTGGTGAGAACAGAGAGGAGCTGGGGGGAGAACATGCAGGAGGGAGCATTTCTCTGAGATCTGGCCAATGGAACCAGGGCAGGGAGCTCGCTGTCTCCTGCCCTACATCCTGCCTTTGAAAGTTTCCAGAGGTTATTTTAGTTTGCCAGCAATAAAAGGAAATCTCTTCTAAGGAAAGTGGAGCTGCAGGAATGGCCCATGCTCCTCTCACCCAAAGCTATTCAGGGCAGACAGCGCTGCACTCTTCTAGGGGTCCTTGCCTGCAGTCAGCAGACCACTGCCCGGGCTGTGAGGCACCTGATCAGCCCTTCAGAAGCTATCCAATAGGCAGTGAGTGGTTTACTGCTCCCATTTTGTAGGGAGGAAACTGATACCTGGGGCTGAGATAGGGTTTACTAGAGCCTCACAGTCCCTGAGCTGTGCCTCTGTGGCCTGGGTTTAGAGCAATTGTTTATCTGGGGTCCCATGAAGTAACTATTAATGAGTAACTATTACAACCAAGTTTGTTTTTAGAACCGTAAATAATGGTTTTGTGGTTGGGGGATGGCCACAGGTTATCACGATTTGATTTCTGTTTCTGTGACCAAAAACAAAACAAAACAACAAAACAAAAACAAAAACAAAAAACAAAAGAAAGAAGGAAAGAAAGAAAGAGAGAGAGAGAGAGAGAGGGAGAGAGAGAGAGAGAGGGAAAGAGAGAGAGAGAGAGAGAGAGAGAGAGAGAGAGAGAGAGAGAGAGAGAGAGAGAAAGGACAAAAGCAAAGCAGGGAGGAAGGAAGGGCTTGCTTTGATGTCAGCTTATAGTTCCAGGCTCCAGTCCAACATAGCAGGGATGCAGCAGGAACTTAAAACACCTACACACTTCAGATCCACAGTCAATGGCAGAAACAAATGCATGCATGCTTACTTGCTTGCTGGCTTGCTTGCTGGCTTGCTTGCTTGCGTGACTTCTCCATTCTTTTACAGTTCAGGAGCCTCTACCTAGGGAATGTCACACCCACACTGGGATGGGTCTCCCAACATCAATTACCCTTGCTAAGGCAATTCCTAATCCATATCCCCATAGTCCAACTCAGTGTAGACAATCTCTTGCTGAGACTCCCTTCCCAGATCACTCTAGGCTATGACAAGTTAATGATGAAAACTAACCACCACATAAACGGAACTGAGATACTCCGGTTGGATGACACACTCCGTCAGCTGTGCTGACCCAAGATTGGGGACAAGCAAGACTGGGAGTCCAGGCACACCGGTCTGCATGGGCTGCTTATAAACGTACTTAACACTGGTAGCATCATGCCTGGGAGAAACAGATGTGTGCTCCAGCTGTCCTCTCAGTGAGGACAATGTGGCTGTGTTTCGCCTGAGTCATGAGTCATGACATATAGCCCCAGAGAGAACACTGCCAGCCAGAGAGGCTCCCCCAAGTCTTGATGTCATGGTTTCCTACTTGGGGGCAAAACATGTAGGCATGGCTGACTGACCTTGGGCTCTAGTCCCTCCAAAGGGCAATTTGAAATCATCTGATCCATGGATCTGCTGTGTAACACCCTGCTAGAATGTCAGAATGCACAGTGTGGTCCAAACCGTTGAAATAAATAAGGACATTCCTATCAACCTGAATGTTGCTATGATTTGGAGGTCATCTCCTGGGGAGTTGTCAAGGCCTAATCCTGTCTTTAGGGAAGTTAATCTATATACTTCACAAGGGCCAGTCCAGTCACCAGGATATTCTAGACTGAAGAAATTCAGGGTTTTGCTTCCTTGTGGCCCTTTGTTTCATAGGTCTAGACTCTGCTATTGAGAGATCTATTCTAAAATCCAGTCCATGTCTAGTCTCCAGGACCTGTAGACTTCAGGAAGGACAGAGGCTGCCCTAGGTGCATAGTGTGTCTCCCTATGCACCCTTGTTAGGGAACAGGCTGTCCCCCCACCATTTCTGAGTGTTGGACCCTGCCTTAGTCCCAGGCAGGACCTGGTTTCTCTGCCTTGTCCAGAGGCTAGCTCTTCCCTGGGAGTCTCCGACATCAACGCCCTACTTGCTGTTGCCGTCTCTGGGACTGAGGGGTTTGAGCCTTGCCGACTGTCTCTTGGTTTGGACTCTGCAAGCCCCCTGGACACCCCCTTCCTACAGTGCCCTTAGCTGTGGTGAGTGTTCCTCTCTCTGCCTACCCAGCACCTGCAGAGGAGCTCCCTTATCCCTCTTGGTCATCACTGTCAAAGTCAGTCATGGCATCCTAGGCTATGTCACAGTGCTGTGGTGAGTCCACCAGCCAGGTTTCATCCCATGCTCTGCAAGAGCAAAAGTTCAAAGGTCTGAGGTTCCAGTGAGCCACAAAGAAATGCTGTACAGAGAGTGTTGTATCTCAGTGCAGACTGTTGTATCTCTGTGACCAATCAGGTGCTTTTTAAGGGCTCTGCTCCTAACAAAGCTGTGAGCCTCGGGCTTCTGCATTTCTTCCTAGGGCTAGAGAAACTTAAGAAAATGTGGGCACCAATCCTTTGGGTCAGATGTGTCTGCAGTGAAATGTGTGCATCTTCGCAGGGAGGCTGAGGTCCCCTCCCATTCACTCCTCAGCTCAGCTCAGCTCCGTCTCCACCACTTACAAGTTACACAAAGTATCCAGTTTCTCAGCACATGGAATATTTCCATGTATTATTTCCTTACATCTCGATGTGTGTCTCATTCACTTATTTACTTCTAATGCTCTCCCTAATTCCTGGCATACGCTAAACCTCAGCACACGCTGCCTTAATGCCCTTCGGGTCCTGCATTCCTCTCCCCAAGGGCAATCGGTGTCCTAGTCAGTGTGGTGGTTTGAATGAGAATGGCCCCACAGGCTCATGTATTTGAATGTTTGGTCATTAGGGGGTACTTGAGAGGGACGACAGGTGTGACCTTGGTGTGGGTGTGGCCCTGTTGGAGGAAGTATATCACTGTGGGGCAGGCTTTGGGGTTTCTCTCACTTCTACCTAAGAGCCAGATGTAGAACACTCAGCTCCTCCTGCACCATGTCTGCACATGCACCACCATGCTTCCTGCCATTATAGACTAAACTTCTGGCAAGCCCTAATTACATGCCTTAAAAAAAAAAGAATTGATGCAGTCATGGTGTCTCTTCACAGCAATAGAACACTGCTTGGCCATTGTGAACAACTTCCCCTCAAATATCCAGAAGGGCTCTTCCATTCCCAAACCATTTTTCTTTTCTGAGGAGCACACAGTAACCCAAAGCAGGTGGCTGACACAGAAGTCACCGTGGAGACATATGGGTGCACAGCACAGCATGTGGGGAAGAGAACTGAGTGGGCACAAGGCAGAGACATGGCGTCAGCTTGTCAGCTGTGGGAGTGCGGCTGTCATCACATCCTGACCACCCAAATCATCAGCCTTCAAAAAGGGGAGCTCTCCAACCCGCTGGTCATCAGATCACCTGGGAGCTCTTAAAAGTACAGATTCTCTTGTCAAAAAGCTGAGGCAGTCCAGAAATCCTGGACCTTTTAAAAGTCCCCACTCTAGCAAAACCCCATGGAAAGGCAAGGAGGAGACAACTAGAGAGGAGAAACAGCTCTGCACAGCTGTACACAGTATAGGCCTGGTGCGGCTCCAGTGAATTAAGATGCACACAGAATGATCTATACCAGTGGTTCTTAATCTGTGGGTCTCAACCCCCCCCTTAGGGATCATGTATCATATATTCTGCCTGTCAGATATTTACATTCCAATTCATAACAGTAGCAAAATTGCAGTTATGAAGTAGCAATGAGATAATATTATGGTGGTGGGGGTCACCATAAAATGAAGAACTCTATCAAAGTGTTGCAGCATTAGGAAGGTTGAGAAGCACTGGTCTAGACTAAAACAACTGCTCAGAAGTTAGAGAGCTCACCAGGAAACTACACTCTTACACTAGGATGTAGCACAGTGGTGGAGTGTGTGTTGCATGTGTCGGGCCTTGGATTGAATCCCTAGTACATCTGAAAGCTATGTTAGATGGATGAACTTAACCCAAAGGACACTATAAGGAAGGAAAGGTGGAGGAGGAGATAGACATGAGTCACACAGAGGACGAAATGTAATACGGCAGGTGGGAGCCCAATTAGCTCAATAAAACATTAAGTGTAAGTAGATTAGATGCTCCAAAGATAAAGATTGTCAGGCTGGACAGCAACAGTTTAAGACTTCAATACCCTGTATGAGAGAGAGAGAGGGAGGGAGGGAGGGAAGGAAAGAGAGGGAGGGGGAGAGGGAGAGGGGAGGGGGAGGGGGAGGGGGAGGGAGAGGACCAGAGAAAATGATGCAGACGTAAGCAGCAACAACACTATACACACAGAGTGGTATACATACATAAGACACATGTACGAAGCATTTTCTTTCTCAAATGATCGTGGAGCATTTCCCAGGACCACTCTCTGCTAAGCCAGGAAACAAGCCTCCACTGCACTCGTGGGCATTTATGTCAGAAAGTGTAAACTTACGTTTAAACAAAAACCTGCCCACAAGCTTTCATAGCAGCTGTGGCAGTTTGTATGAAAATGCCCCCCATAGACTTAGAGTGGGACTATTGGAGGGGTGGCCTTGTTGGAGTGGGTGTGGCCTTGTTGGAGTAGGTGTGGCCTTGTTGGAGTGGGTGTGGCCTTGTTGGAGTGGGTGTGGCCTTGTTGGAGTGGGTGTGGCCTTGTTGGAGTAGGTGTGAAGCACAAATCAGGCCCAGTTTCTCATTCTCCTTGCTGCCAGTGGATCCAGATGTAGACTCTCAGCTCCTTCTCCAGCACCGTGTCTGCCTGTGTGCCACCATGCTTCCTGCCGGGAGGATAATGGATTAAACCTCTGAACTGTAATCCAGCCCCAATTAAGTGTTTTCCTTTATGAGAGCTGCCATGGTCATGGTGTCTCTTCACAGCATTAAAACCCTAACTAAGCCACCAGCTTTGTCTGTAACAGCCAGAAGCTTAACACGAGACACCCTTTCATAGGACAATGTTACACAAGCCACATTTTATTAATACTGTTTTGAAACACCTGAAAAATCTCGCCACCCAGACGCTACTCTAGCTGCTACTCTGGTGAGCATCCCACTAAAAACTCATGTGCACCTGTGCACAGATAAACGTGGACTTCCAGAGTTTTTTTCCTTCTCCCCCATATGATTCTCAGAGAAGCACACGCGGCAGAGGCTCTTGCTGTGCGGTTGGGGAGCAGTGTGCGGCATAGAGCTCCCGGGCGATTCTGGGTGACCCCTTCTTTAGGGAAGCAAATGACATCCACTCCAATACTAGGACGTGGGCACTTCACAGAGGGTGTTATCACCGGCTCTTCTGTAAGATTTCCACACTTCACACTCGAACACAACATGGCACCATACTATTACATTTTTTGGTAGTAATACCAGAAAGTTAAAACTAACTCCATATTGATATTATTTATATTTTCCCCACTAAAAATACTAAATGTGGGCGCTGGTAAGATGGCTCAATGGGTTAGAGCATATTAGCTGCCCTCCCGGAGGACCTGAGTTTAATCCCAGCACCCATATATAGAGTTCACAATGGTCAGTAACTCCAGTTCCAACACCTCTGGCCTCTGTGGGCATCAGGCACACGTGTGGTCTACAGACATACATGCAGGCAAAACATCCAGGTACATTAAAAATAAAATATTTTTAGAAATGCAAGATGCTATGGTGGTTACCTTTAAATGTATAATATTTACTACCTTATGTTAAATTCCTACCAATAGAATGTCTAGGTTGGTGGGCTTGAACATTTAAGCTATTTTGTTTTGTTTTATATGTTTTGAGATAGGGTCGTGAGTATCCCAGGGCTACTTCAAACTTGCTAGAGCTAAAGATGACCTTGAACTTTTGACCCCTGCCTCCAACTCCCAAGGTGCTGGGATTAGAGGTGTGCCCCACCACACCCACTTCATTCAGCGATGGAGATGGAATTCAGATCCCTAAAACCTCTCCACCCTCTGAGCTACAGCCCCAGATACATTCAACTTAGAATTTTAATTTTTTTTAAATGCCAACATACCCTCTGGGAAAATCGTGTGGATGTATCTTTCTACTACTGTTCACCTAGTGAACACATACTATTTTAGGGTTTTGTTTCCTTGATATACCATAACCAAGGCAACTTTATAAAGTATAACGTTGAATTTGGCCTGGCTCACATTTTCAGAGGTTTAGTCCACTGTTATCAGGGTGGGAAGCATAGAATTGTCCGGGCAGAAATGGTGTTGGGAAGGAGCTGAGCGTTCTATACCTTGATCCACAGGCAGCAGCGAGGAGACTGTGTGTCACACTGGGCACAGCTTGAGCACACGTAAGACCTCAAAACCTGCCTCCACAGTGACACACTTCCTTCAACAAGGCCACACCTACTCCAATAAGGCCACACCTTCTAATAGTGTCACTCCCTATGGGCTAAGCCTCCAAACACAGGAGCCCATGGAGGGGGGGGGGGCATACCTATTCAAACCTCCACACCCAGTAACACTGCACCAGGAATCATTGGGTTTTGAGGGATCAGCAAAGACTCAAACTTTAGAAGTGAGTTCCAGAGCCACCAAGATGGCTCAGTGGGTACTGGCTGCACAGACCTGACAATCTGTTTCAACCTCAGAGCCCATGTCAGAAAGAAAAATCTCTCAGAAGTGGTCCTCTGATTTTTACACGAATGCTGTGATGTGTATACCTGCACATACATTCTACCCCCCCCCTCTCACACACACACACACACACACACACACACGGAAGAAAGGAAGGAAGAAAGGAAGGAAGGAGGAAGGAAGGAAGGGAGGAAGGAAGGAAGAAAGGAAGGAAGGGAGGAAGGAAGGAAGGAAGGAAGGAAGGAAGGAAGGAAGGAAGGAAGGAAGGAAGGAAAAAGGAAAAAGACAGACAGACATGTCTGTCTCAGGTCAGGCTGGAGAGATGGCTCAGTGGTTATGAGCACTGGCTGTTCTTCCTTAGGACCCAGGTTCAATTCCCAGCACCCATATGGCAGCACACATGTAACTCCTGTTCCAGGGAATCTGACACCCTCACACAGATATGCATGCAGTTAAAACACCAATGTACATAACATAAAAATAAATTATTTTTTGAAAAGAAAATAATTCAGTCCCACAAGTGAAATGTCCATTTGAGGACAACCTAATGGTGAGACACCATCTAAAACATAAAAATACAGACAGACAGACGGACGGACGGACATCCCAGAGGCTACTTTTTGTCCTGTGACTTGCAGTAAGAATACTGGTACCACCTATTGGCCTGCCTTTGTGCTCCCCACTAGAAGCCTGCCTGATGCTACAAACTGAAGCTCCTTTACAGAAGATGGTGAGCCTTGACCTCTGGGTTTCTGGGATGCCTGCGCGCACACACACATCCAGACCAAGGCCAGTGGGGCCTCTGGGCTTCCATGCTAAGGGAACCCATCAGAACCCAGAAAAGGCCGTCGACTGCAGGAGAAGGATGCAGGGCTAGACTGCAGAAACCTGGACCTTGATGGAGCTGCCTTTGATTCGCTAGGGAAGCACATTTCTTCGTGTTTCTTGGTAAACTGATGTGTTAGTCTAGGCTAGTATTTTGCAAACAACAGCCAATCGGCGAATAAGTTGTTCTCTTTGCTGAAGTTGTGGCTGGCTTTTTTTTCCTTTTTGCCCTAATGGGAATAAAAGACTAATAACAGAAAGATCCAAGTGCATTATAGACAGCAAGGGTAGACATGGTTTCTCGAACCTTCTCTACACAGGATATCCTTCCTGGACTGCTGTGTCTATTGTAAATTTATTTCTCACAGGTGGTCTTGGGCTTGATAGCTGCTGGCTGAGAGGAATCCCAGGGCTGCCCTGGCTGGGGCTCTCGGCTGTGATCCACAATGATGTGGTAAGAAGTACATTCCGGGAAGGTCTCGCTCTGTGCCAGGAAGCCAACCTGGCAGATAGATGTCTGGAGAGACTTTCTACCTCAAAATCTACATAGCATACGCAGGCTCTGCCTGGGGTGCCGGGGGGGGGGGGGGGGGGGGGGGGGGGGGGGCTGAAGAGCCGGCGAACGCGCCAATATCCCTGCAGAGGCACTAGATGGCGCTACAGCTCCAGGTAAGGCCGGGCGCTTGCACCTCCCGGCGGGAGCAGCTGAGCGCAGAGGACCCATTGCCCTGGAGAGAGTAGCTGTCTGGTGATAGAGAGCGGACCTCCTCTGCCGGTGCTCAGGGCACAGAACTGGGGCTTAGAAATAGACTGACTTAATAGGAAAACCCTCATTGGGCCCTTCAAAGTCAGAATGAGGTGTCGCGTGAGTGCTACCTCCTCCCGCCCCAAGTGATGGGGTGCGTAATAGAGATGAGGAACTACACAAAAAGGCTGCGGAAGGGGACTACTCTACCTGCACTGGGGTATACAAATCTATCCCAGAAGGTAAGGCTCCCTGGTACTTGCAGACACCGGTGTGGACCATAGGGGGTGGCAGAGCGCTGATGCTGGGAGCTGATGCTTTGAGCGCTGGGAGCGGCTCAAAGGCAGGCAATAAGGATCCTCCAAGGCTTGTCTGTCCTTGAAGATAGATTCCAACTCTCAAAGCTAAGGCCCAAAAGGACTAGCTGGAGCTGGCTCAAACGGACTCATGAGAGCAGATAGCTATATTTCAGAAACGTGTTGCTAAATATAGCCTTCGTTAAAAATGTACAACTAAATACATTAAAAATACAGCAAGCACTAGCACTCCTAATTTTCTAATGATTACGCTACAATCTATTGTCACTGGGGATTTTTACATTTACTCTCTCTGTTGCTTGGGACTGCTCTAACTGTTACCACATGCTGTGATGAGACTCTGCCAGCTAGAAATTGGTGGTGGAGGGAGGCTAGACACATCAGGGCCACCACGGCTGCTGCCGTGGAGAGGAGAGCCCACCCGGCTAAGCATCTGCCAGCACACCACTGGGGTCTGATTCCTCTACTCAATTCTTCCCTCTCTGCATCCATCCAACCAGCCACCCCCATCCTGTTAGACTAGGAGAGTCTTCTTTAGAGACATGGGAGTTGGAGGCCTGGCTGAGACCACTTCATGACCTTACTTGGCCAGGCAAGCATAGGGGGAGCTTAGGTTAGAGATTCTTCCAAAGGAAGAAGCTCCTCTTTGCCCTCCCAGGACTCGGGCATCTGTGGCACAGCTGGAGAAAGGGAAAACATGGAGACTGTCTAGCAAAATGCTAATGCATTGGCACAGGAGCGAGGAGGCCTGCACCCAAACAGCAGAACCAGGACTTAGAAATAGACTCAACTTAATGGAAAATCCTCACCACTCAAGCCCTTCAAACACAGACCTAGACAGCTCTGTGAACGCTCCCTCCTCCCCAAGTGCCTGGATACATGATAGAGAGGTGAAGAATCACACAGGGCTTCGAAGACTATGGGAATCTGTTACAGATCCTAGACCCCATGGTCTTGAATGTATTGAACTGGAATCTGATTTTTATTTTCTTTTAAGATTTACTTATCTCATATATGTGAGTACACTGTAGCTGCCTTCAGACACACCAGGAGAGGGCATTGGATCCCATTACAGATGGTTGTGAGCCACCATGTGGTTGCTGGGAATTGAACTCAGGACCTCTGGAGGAGCAGGACCTCTGGAAGAACAAGCAGTCAGTGCTCTTAACCACTGAGCCATCTCTCCAGCCCTGGAATCTGAAATTTTAACCCGATCTCTCAGTGGCATGTAAACAATACTAACTGCATAAGCATTAGACTGCATTGGATGCCGTTGAGATGGACACCTCTTACATTATTATTTATAATGCCAAACTGTATAGAAATGCTCTATATTTAGGGAGCTGGTTATTATCCCTACAGTAAAAAGAATGAGGTGACTTTTAGAAACAGGTAGACATGAAATATGAGCTAAGGAAAAGAAACAGTCATTCCCAAAAACAAAATTTGTTATCAACCAACCAAGTAATTGAAAATAAAATTGAACCCATACAAAGGAAAACATGCAGGTATATTTTTATACTCTTGAAGTATACGCTCTTGCATAAGTGTGGGCAAACCCACAGTCATAAAGGAAAGATTAATATGCTCAGACCATATACACATAAAAGCCTCAGACTGCTGTCTAGCAAAAGTTACCAGTGAAGAAGTAAAGGTGGGATGAAGAGATGGCCCCAATGTGTGGGCGCTCGTGGGGAGCCAAGTTCACATCCACATACAACAAGCTGCACACTAAGGGTACGCCTGAAATCCCAGGTCTATGCGGGATGGAGATAGGAGATTCTCTTGGGATTGCTGGCCTCCAGTCTAAATGAGCCCCAGGTTCAGGGAGATTCCCTGCCTCAAAGGAATAGACAGAGGATGACAAATGTGGTCACCTGATGCCCTTGTCTGGCCTCTACACACACACACACACACACACACACACACACACACACACACACGCATATGCACACATACACAACCACGCACACACCACACATGTACACATACACGTACACATATGTACACATATGCACACATGCATATACACATGTGCACATACCTGTACACATATGCACACATGCACATACACATGTGTACACACCTATACACATATGCACACATGCACAATCACACACATACCTCCCACATATACACACACATATGCTCTCATGCACATACACATGCACACACCACATGCTTGCACACATGCATGAACACATATGAACACATGCACATACACATGCACACACATGTACACACATGCACATATGCACACATATGTACACATGAACGTACACATGTGCACACACACATACCTGCCCCTACACTCAGAAACATTCACACACAGATAAACATATATGAATGCATAAAATAAAAACACAAATGGCAGATTGGAAAATATATGCAATAGTATAAAAAGAAGTTACTTAGACAAAAATTTCCTGCCAATCATTAAGAAAATACCAACAAATTAATAGAAGCAGACAAAGGTCGTAATCCATAAGAAAGGAAAGGAAAACAAAGGCCTCTAAACATCTGGAAAGAATCTGGACTCACCCTAAATACAGATGTGTACCGTGCTGAGATCACACTGTCATTAGGATGCAACAGTTAAGTTTAATCCCGTTGAGGAGGAACCAGGAACTTTCTCCTTTCTTTCATATAAAGACACTTCTATAGAGCATCACTGAGACCACCTGCTGCACCTGAGCCTGGCTGCTGCTGTAGATTTGCATGTGTACATGGATGGATGTTCAAGAATAGTATTTCAACACCAATTATAATAATTAAAAAAACCTAAGTGTTCATGAAATATTGATCTGGTTAAATTAATATATAACAAAGAAATTGGTCAAATAGTACAAAATGGAGGGTGGAGAGAGAGAGAGAGCACTTTATAGGAACTTGTATTAGATACTTTGCTTGGACCAACGAGAAGTCCTCCCCTGGCTCACCCTTTCATGGTAGGGCTCATCTGGATTCGTTGTTTTCTCGTATTTTGTTCGGTCTTGACTTTCGCACTCTTGCTGAAGTGTGCATGGGAAAGTTCGAGGTCTTCCTTCCTCAGTCACACTCCTCTGGAAAGACCCTCAAGGTATGTCTCCTAGATGGTTCCAAATCAGGCAAATCGGGTCACGCTGACGATGACATCACAACGTTTGAGCAGCAGTCACACTAGTCACTTTCTAGACCTGACATTCAGGCCAGCCTCGGTCTGCAGCTTTAACCGGGCTCATGTGCTTTTCTCTGCCAAACCACACATTTGTTTTCTACTCTGCTGTCTGCCTTTCCCTCTGTAAATTGGGAACGTGCACAGCCTATCTATTATGCCATCCTAAAACTTCCTCCTCCAAAAGTCCCTCGCCTCTGAACTCGTCCTTCCTCTTGATCTCGGAGCATAGGGAGAATGCCACCAGAGACCTTGCCAGAATGCATCGTGAGTGGCAGTGAAGGCGGGCATCAGGAGTGTGGGGTGACTGGCTCATGTGGGGATGCTCACATCGGATGCAGAGAAAAGGCAAAGCTAGTGTTCAGTTGGCTTTTTCTTTTCTCCTTTAAACATTATTTTTTAAAAAGATTTATTTATGAGGCAGGTATGGTGATATCAGCACACTTTTAATCCCAGCCCTCAGGAGGCAGAGGCAGGAGAATCTCTGTGAGTTTGAGTCTGGTCCAGTTTACACAATAAACTCCAGCCCAGGCACCCGTGGCACCATAGTGAGCTGCTTTTCAAAATAAGCAAGCAAAAAAAAAAATAAATAAATAAAATATTTCCTTAATTTTCACTTTACGTATCACTCACTGTGTGAGTGCCTGCATATATGTATGTGCACGGCATGTATGCTTGCTGTCTTTGGAAACCAGATCTCCTAGGAGCTGGAGTTACAGGTGGCCGTGAGCTAGCTGATGTGGGTACTAGGCACTGATCCACCAGATTCTCTGAATGAGCAGAAAGGCTCTCAACAGTTGAGTCATCTTCCACGCATCTTTTTCTCTTCTTTATTTGGTCCATGATCCTTCTACCTGTTGCTTCCCTGCTAGGTCTGCCAGGCTAACTGGCCCAGGGGTGTCTGAGGGTTCTCTGTCTCTGCCTCGAATCTCATCATAAGAGCACTGTGACCCAGGGCACCCTGCACCACACCCAGATTTGCATGAGTTTTTGCTCTGCCATGGCTATCTTGCTTTAAGCACGAAGGTAAGTGTGTGGATACAGGGGAAGCCCAGCCCCCACCTCCTAGGGCCACCAGTGCAGCTGAAGCCGTGTGCCCTGCAGTGTTCTGCCAGGCAGCTCAGTCTGTAGTTGCACCCTGCACTGTGTGGTGCAGTCACTCCTGCGGGTGTCCCAGGAGTTGGGGCGAGAGATTGGTGGAGCTCATGTTTCTGCAGCAAGCACTTGATTCACAGACCCACCTCCCCAGCACCCTAAAGCATTTATTAATCCAACCAAGTTGACAATTGAAATTAACCATGATTACTTGTATATTTTAATTGAAAAAATCTAAAACATTGTATGTATGTAGTATGTTGCGACTTGTGGAAAATGTAAGCTTTTTGTTTTTTAAGATTTACGTATTATTTACTTATTTATTTATTTGACCAAGCCAGCTCGGTCAGTCAGCAGGGTCTCGAGGGAGGGAGTAAGGATTAAAGAAAGAAAAGACAGACAATATTATAACAAAACTCCAGCCAGTGCTGAGGCTCAAGGAGCTTTATTTTTTCCAGTCTGCTTTTATATCATTCTATGTATTTGCAAAGAATAGGGTCAGTTGTAGCTCAGAAACAAAGTAGTCAAGGAATACTACTTGTATTGTATTCCTTGTAATACTAAGTAGTACAAGGCAAGAAACAAAGTCCTGTGGTCACTGTATGTACTGGCTGGTTCTGTGTGTCAACTTGACACAGGCTGGAGTTATCACAGAGAAAGGAGCTTCAGTTGGGGAAGTGCCTACATGAGATCCAGCTGTAGGGCATTTTCTCAATTAGTGATCAAGGGTGAGGGCCCCTTGTGGGTGGTGCTATCCCTGGGCTGATGCTCTTGGATTCCATAAGAAAGCAGGCTGAGCAAGCCAGGGGAAGCAAGCCAGTAAGGAACATCCCTCCATGGCCTCTGCATCAGCTCCTGCCTCCAAGTTTCTGCCCGGTGTGAGTTCATCTTGACTTCCTTTGGTGATGAACAGCAATGTAGAAGCACAAGCTGAATAAACCATTTCCTTCTCAGCTTGCTTCTTGGTCATGGTGTTTGTGCAGGAATAGAAACCCTGACTAAGACACTGAATCTAGGGTTTATCAGGATGACCAAGATACAAGGAATACAATACATTCCTCTGATGCGCTCATCTTGAGCCTACTTTCTTGTCCTTGCCCAATGTCAAATTCTTGCCAAATTCCTAGAAGTGGCCCCAAAAGCTCTTCACATTTATTTATTTACTTACTTATGTGAGTCCTTTGTCTGCATGTACATCTGCACACCAGAAGATGGCATCCGATGGTTGCAAGCTGCCATATGGGAATTGAACTCAGGATCTTTGTAAGAGCAGTGAGTGCTCTTAACCACTGAGCCATGTCTCCAGCCCAAGCCTTTGAGACTTGGAGAAGACAGTTACCAGTGGGAGCTGAAAACAGAACTGTGGGCCGAAGGTCTTTTCTAAAGCTAGCTTGTCAAACCGGGCTGGGTTAACTTTCAATTAAATTATTAATGCATGCATATGCATGCATTGTGTATGTGCATGCATGTTTACATGTCTAAGGGCACACCTATGTGTGGGTGCACATGTGCATTGTGTGCATGTGTATGGAGGGCCAGTGTTGATGTTGAAGGCCTTCTGTGGTCCTCTGTACCTTGATTCTTGAGGCAGTTTCTCATGGAACCTGGAGCTCTCTGATTCCTCCTAGCCTAGCTAGACAGCCACACAGGGATCCCCTGAGTACCAAGAGTACAGAATACCACCATGTCTGCCTAGCTTTGCAGAGGTTCTAAGAATGTCAACCCTGCTCTCCGCAATTGCCTGACAAGCACCCTATCCACTGAGCCATCTCCACAACCCGAATGTTAAATTAGGTTTTTTTTCCAGAATGAAGTATTTTGAGGTGCATTCTGTTGCTTCCATTCTCCTTGTCCTAACAATGGAGGGTTTTCTTATCTTCAAAGCACGTTCCAGCCTCTGCCTCTTTCCCTTCAGCCCATGGAATTGATCTCCCCTACCCTGTGCTAGCTGTGCAGCATGCGGGATCTGGAACTTGTTGTTTGCCTCAGTTGCTTTTCTACACCCACCCTGAGCATTGCTTCATTGTTCTGTGTGTCACCTAAAATGCCACCAGCCTCTCGCCCCAACCCCCAGGACACCCACAGGAGTGACTACACCACACAGTGCAGTCTGTAATTGCACCCTGACTGAGCTGCCTGGCAGAACACTGCAGGGCACACGGCTTCAGCTGCACTGGTGGCTCTAGACGGTGGGGGCTGGGCTTCCCCCCCCCCATACCCACACTCTCACCTTCGTGCTTAAAGCAAGGTGGGCCCGGCAGAGCAATGTCTCCGTTCTCTGTTGACGGATGCCATGAACATGGGGGAGGGACAGCATTATCTTCATTAGGCAGCCTCCTTATGCCACACTTGTTCTGGGTAGCTCACTTGTTCTGTCACATGAACAGGGGTCCTCTCCTCCTGTGGAAACGACGCACCAGCAGGAAAGGTGGCAGGCAGCTGACCTTGTATCTATCTTGCGCTTGGAGTTGGGGCCGCAGCAGTCCTCTGGAAACCTCCCCACCCCCACCCCCCACCCCACCCCACCCCCACCCCCGCAGGCTGTAAGCAGGCCTCTTTTCTCCAGTCAGCGCTGGCCTGGCTGGGGATCAGCATGAACAACTGGAGCTTCCGAAGCTTGCTTTTGTGAATTTATAAGCGTGGAGGGGCTTTCACTCTGTACTTATGAAGTGCCTGTGCTGGATTGGACACTGGCGGGTAGTTGAGTTCAAAAACACAAACAGAGCATAGATTCTGTTCTCAAGGAGTTTATGGTCTTTGGGGGAAAAACGGTCACGTGAGTAGATCAATACAATGTTGTTAGCACAGTGACAAGGAGCTGGCCAGGTGTTAGGAGAAAGAAGGGGAGATTTATGCTGGCCTTGAGGCCCTGAGAAGTGAAGGATTAGCTCTGCGCTCACCACCCCCATCTCCACCCCCACCCCCATCCCCACCCCCATCTCCACCCCCATCCTCACCCCTACCCACACCCCTACCACTTTCTCACTCACCCCAGCAGAGGAGCTGTGTAAGGTTAGGGGAGAGGAGACTGGTTTAGCTAAAGAAGCAAGTGGGAAGGGGTTAGATTCTGGAGGAACAGATGTGCGGGGTCAGACAGGTGCTGGGATTGGAAGTGGCTTGGGAGCTGGAGTTGGGGGGGGGGGTAGAAGTGGGAGTTCACAGGTGGCTAAATCTTGCTGCATGTGAGGTCAGCTAAAAGGCCCTCCTTCCACTAAAGGAGCATTTTTCCTCTCCAACCTGGGCTGGGCATGGTCCTCAAAGGCCAGGTCAGGTTTGGCCACCGCTGACGCCTCCAGGAAAAGGCCCACAGGGTAGGAACTCTCCACTGCAGGCCCAGGCCTGACCGCTCTGCAGAAAGCCTCCTGTCTCATGACCTTGCTTACCCCTCCTCCCCTTCCCTCCTCCCCCAGAACCTATGAGAAGCCATGTCAAAGGGTGTTAGTAGATGACCCCAGGAAGGATACTGGCTGGCCAGAAGGGTAGGGTTTGACTCAGATACGCGTGAATATTTGTTTATTGTTAGAAGTCTGAGGTATATGTGGTCCCTTTTTTGTTTGTTTGTTTTATGAGACAGGTTCCTACTATATAACTTCAGTTTAGCCAGAGCTGGCTTGGGTGCTAGGATTACAGATATCCACTATCACAACTGGCTTGATATTTGCATTTCTTGCCTTGGGGGCTAGGTGCTGGAAATGTGGTTGAATCACCCTGGGGGGGGGGGGCTTTGGTAGGGGGCAGAGGCAGCCATCCTTGGTTTCGGCTCTGAGAGGCATCTAGAAGCTGGTGGCAATGAGAACAGGAGCCCTCTGCTCCACCCACCTCCTGAGGACTCAGCTTCCAGATGGGTAGGCGGGTGAGTGGATTCTAAGGAATTCTTTCCATTCTCTGGTTGGTGTACATGTGGTAGCATCGGGACAGGGCTTCTGAAGAGCACGCTTCAAAGGCTGATGGATTGTCAGAGTGCATGGTGGCAGCTGCCAGCCAAGCCTCCCGCAAATGGAAACACTCAGCTGCCGCAGTGAAGGGCAGGCTTCCAGACCGCTCTAAGAGGCTAAGCGCCCCCCTCTCTGCTTGCATACACTGCTCTCCTGCCCAGGACCCTCCCCTCACATAAAAATGCTTCTTGTGCAGAGCGCTTGCCTGAAGCTCCAGGAATCCTATAAGCCACCGCATCAGTTGCATGTCATAAATATTTATGCCCTGCTGATATGTGTTGAGTGTGTGCCCCAGCACTGGGCGGGGCTGCTGAGGGACAGAGGCCAGCTCTGAGGCAGGGAGAAGCAGGGTTTCAGCACCCTGTGTACTACGAAGACTCCAGGGTGTGGTCAGTTAGCTCCAGTTCTAGCTGGTCCAGCAACTGGGTGGCCAGCACTGGAACCCGTGGAGTAGGTGGGAAAAGGAAGTTTGTAGCTGCCTGAGCTCACTCCAAAACCGGGTTCTGCGATTCCGGAAGCTAGAAATGGCCATGTGGTTTACGGTCATCTGACACAGAGGCCCAGGATTCCAGCCTGTGTGCCCAGCTCCAAGAAAGGCTGGAGCTTGTCCGTAGCTGTGTAAAAGTCGAGTGTCAGCCTTCACCACGGGAGCCGGTAGCAACTGTTCCCCCATCCCACACAGGAGCGATCTGCCCTTCTGTGGATCCAGAGCCACAGACAAGTGAGCTGGGATTCAAACTCCAGCTCCTGGTCCCCTGGGCTCCACACATCACAGATATTGACAAGGTTTCAAGGCCTGTCTTCCAGGCCCGTTTCTCAGCCTGGATACCTGAGCACTTTGAAGATGGTGCCGGGGTACGGCAACCTGCGTGTGCAGGAAGCTTCACAAGGTCTGACACCCTGGCTGGGAACCAGAGCTCATTTGGAGGGGTCTGAGTCCGCGGGCAAAGCCCTAGGGCAAGGGCCACATATTATGTGGTAGGCCTTCACGGATTGTTCTTCTAAGCGTCCCGCCTACACCTGGCATTCTTAGCTCTACCCCTCACCCCACATCTCCCTCTTGATAAGGCCTTGCTGTGTAACCAAAGCTGGCCTCAAACTCATACTTCACTGAACAATTGTGAGGTGAGAAGATGGTCTTTACACAGTGCTATGGCCAGGTAGAATCATCAAGGGCTGGCTTGCTCACTGCCCTCAGGGTCGCTGCAGGCTGCAGATAGCTGCAGGTAACCCAGCTACATTTTTATCCTTCCATGTCTGCCAGCTTTCTTAAGTGAGGTCGCTAGAGGGCTGGAGAGATTGCTCGGAGCTTCAGAGCACAGGCTGTGAGGTTCGGCCTAAAAGGGTAATCCGAGCACAAAATGTGCTGTGAGTCTGGGGGGCAAGGGATGTGGCAAGAAGTATTGGGACACTCATTTGCCTCAGGCAGGCTCTGCCTGCTGGTGCATCGAGATCTGTGTGCATATGTTTGCCTAAGAGGATGCTTGGTTAGCCAGCTGGCACCACTGGGTATGTTGAGATACCCACACGAACACCACAGGCATGGAAATGAAGCCTGCACACTGTTATTCTAATCAGGCAGAAATAAGAGGCTCACAGGTGCTATAGCACCAGCCAGATGACAAAGAAGACAGTGGCCAGGGACCCTTGCTTCATTTACCAATGTTGCTCAAACACCCAGAACACCCAGAACAGCGTCTAAGTCCATAGTAAGTGTTCAGCAGACGCCTGAATAAGAAACAAGTATATGAGTGTGGTCTGAGACCCCGTGCAGGAAACACATGGCACACTCAAATATGGAAACTTAGAAGAGAATCTGGAAAGTCTTTAGAAAGACAAAGGCAAATCTGAGGGTAACTCTGTGTTAACTTGGCTAGACCAAAGCATGGTTAGATAATACAGTTAAATGTAATTTCTATGTAGAGGAAATTTCCAGTAGAGATTAGCACTGTGGTGGTAGACGGTGAAGAGCAGATGGCTGTAGGTGTGGGAGAATGTCATTCCATAGAGGAGGGCCTTAAGACAACAAAGATGTGGAGGAAGGTTGAATTCAATGCCTGCCCGCTCGCTGACCTGTGACATAGCCTCCGAAATCCACGTGGGAAGCTACCTGTCAAAGGAGAGGCTCTTGGGACCAAGGTCTTTAAGAGTCAATTAGGTCATGGGGTTCTGACCCCAGTATCGGTTCAATGCATCATCTTAGGAGTCAGTCATGGTGGGAACAAGTCCCTGATGGAAGGGCTGAGTTTGACTGTGCCTTTCTTTCTGTGTCACACTCCTTGTTAGGTTCCAGCATCGCGCATGGAGACTCCCCAGTTTCCACAAACCCCGCTATTGATAAACTGCCAATTCTGCGGGATGGACGGAGGGTCATCATTCACCATCCCTCTTCCTGATTCCCAGGCCTCCATGCTGGAGTCTACACCATTGGCTCTCTGACTGACTCTCCGGCTGTCAGACCATACAGCAGTCTTTCTCTTAGGTTTCCAGCTTGCCTGGGCAGATGGGATGACCTCTCCGTTTCCACAACTGTGTCCACTAATTTACAGACTAATCATCTACCTAGCCATGTATCACCTTTCCCCAAGGCAGACACTGGAACACACTCTTGCCTTTGATACCCAGTGCCTTTTCTTCTTGAGTACGCATTAGAACCCTCAACTTTAAACCCAACCGGTGGTGTAATTAGCACACAAAAATACAGCCGTTCTCAGGTGTTGGTGTGCAGGAACTGTTAGGGAAGGTTCACAATGGGAAGCTGTAATGTGGATGGTGGGGGACATATTTATTCTCCACCTTGTACTAAAATGTATTTAAGGCAGCTAAATTAAAATAAGAGAAATGGACCAAAGGGAAAAAGAGAGTAAAAATTTTAAATGGAAGCCCGTGTGCTAAACACGTGACATTCAGCGCTCTGTGTGCTAAAGAGGAACCACACACTTAGCTCTCTAGGCTCCTTGGTATCCAACTCAGAAAGTGACATAGGGCCAGCAACTGTGCTACAGGGAGCTCTAACCCTCGGGACTCGGCCGCACTGTTATCTGCCTCTGATAACCTGATGGCGCCTTGCCCCTGGGTCACAGCACATGATGCAGGCAGTGTGCAGCTGGAATTAATGCTCTTACTGTGACTAATTTGGGGTCTAACCTTGAGTCTTTCTTGGGGAGGTCTGATTGCAATGCCTAGGCCATACTTAGAATTATTTTAGAAACTCACATCCAAGGGGAGAACACACTCCTCTCTCTCTCTCTGTGTGTGTGTGTGTGTGTGTGTGTGTTCATGTGCACAGGTCTGCTCACCGGTGCAAGGCCATGTGACACAGCCAGAGATCGACACTGAGATGCCTTTCTCAGTAAGCTGGCTTGCCAGTGAGCGGCAGAGATCCTTTACCTCCGTCTCCATTGTGCTGGGGTTACAGGTGTCTTGGTTTTGTTTGTTTGTGCATTTGTCTTCAGACTTATTTTATTTTTATTTATATGCATGTGTGTGTGTATCTGTGTGAGCATCTGCCATTTGTGTGATGCTGCAGGGTGTGTGTTTGGCAAATGGGGGTGTCAGAGCCCCAGGAGTTGGAGTCACAGGGGGCTGTGACCTGTCTGATCAGTACTGGACACTGGATTCAGGTCCTTCTGGAAGAGCTGCTCGTACCTGCACAGCTGTTTCTCCAGTACTCACGCTGGAGTGTGGTGGGTGCTGGGGACCCAGATTCAGGCCCTCATGCATTCACAGCAATCACTTCACGCAGTTTCTCCAACTCCCACTTTTTGATTTTTAAAAATACTTTATTAAAATACTCTTTACCTTGATTCTTAAATTTCGGGAGCATCCACTAAGTGCTGGGCTCTCCTGGGCTGGGTTCCAGTCCTGAGAGGAGGGATACAGGCTACGTGAGCACCCAGGGACCTGACGCAAGATCATTACCCACAATGCACTACATGTCTGGCTTCCCAAGTGGGCTGGGGTGCAATGCTTCTCCATGGCTCTCCCATCATGCAGGAAGGCATCATCATCTCTTCCCAAAAACCAGGGCTGGCACAAGAACCAGGGAGAGAGAAGGCCAGAGAAACTGGCATATTGTCTCTTCTCAGCATGGAACCAGATGAGACAGGGGCTGGTGCAGGGGACAGAGACACTTGGACTATGTCAAGTGAAGACTTGAAGACTTACTGCCTCAGTCTTCAGCCATTACTATTCTGTAACTACCACTACCTCACGGCACCAGGATGGAAAGGAAAAGTATCCCTCAAGGACCTCAGGACCCCCAAGACCCCAAGACCAGTTCTAAGGCCAAGTTCTCAGCACAAAGATTTATTTTCCCCAGAAGGACAGAGGGCAGGGATACAGGACAAAGACAGGAGATAGAGGACGAGGGAGAAGGGGAAGGGAGCAAAGGAGAGGGGAGAGAAGGGACAGGGAGAGGAGGAGGAGGGGTGTTCGTTCCAGGGGAAGACGGACAAAGGACTGTCTCTGGATAGAGAGGAGACAGATGTGGCCCAGAGGAAAATGAGAGTTTATAAAGTCACAAGGGGAAAGCCCGTGTGTTTAATTTTAATACGGCATGCTAATTAGGTGAGTCAAAGGGGACTTCAGTACTTTGATAGATGAACCTCAGAGGAAGTGGCCAGATAATGGAACAGACTGTTGTGGCTGCTTTAAGAATGTAATCTGGGCTGGAGAGTTGGCTCAGCGGTTAAGAGCACTGAATGCTCTTCCAAAGGTCCTGAGTTCAATCCCAGCAACCACAAGGTGGCTCACAACCATCCGTAATGAGATCTGCCGCCCTCTTCTGGGGTAACTGAAGACAGCTACAGTGTACTCATATAAATATAATAAATAAATCATCTTTAAGCCGGGCTGTGGTGGTGCACGTCTGTAATCCCAGCACTTTGGGAAGCAGAGGCAGGCAGATTTCTGAGTTCGAGGCCAGCCTGGACTACAGAGTGAGTTCCAGGACAGCCAGGGCCATACAGAGAAACCCTGTCTCGAAAAAACCAAAAATCCAGAAAACAAAACAAAACAAAAAACAAACAACAACAACAACAACAACAGCAACAACAACAACAACAACAACAAAAAAAAAAGCACAAAAAACCCAAGGGAATCCCGGAGAAAGGCAAGGCCTGCCAGAGCTGCTCACACGTTCAACTTGACCAGGATGATCGTTCCACTTATCAGGTGGGAGACTCGGTCAGTTTCTCAGTCCAGAGGGTTCCCCACATCCTGCTTTGACCTTGGTCCTGGGCTCTTAGGGTCAGAGGACACCGGTGGCTGATTCTTTTTCCTCATCTGTCTGCATCTGCTGCAGTGGACCTCCCAGGAGTCTGAGAATGGTCTGAGAAATCCAATCCTGTCCCCATCCTGGGGAGAACCCATGGATTCATCAAGGAAAACACACTTCGTGGGAGTTAATAAGACAATTTAATGTTTCTCTCTCCCTCCCCACCAGCCTTGATCTTAAACAGGCTAGCAAGTGATCACAGTCTTCCTTTAAGTAATTTAGGGAAGGCATTTGAAATTCCCATCTGCCCTACTCCCCAGCCAGCAACACTTCTTGTCACCAGCTAACAGCATTTAAAATATTTACAGCCCCTTCTTTGCCCTGGGGGTATTTTGGAATAAATCATTGTTACAGACAATAAATCAAAAATTAATCTCCAAAAAGCTCAATGCCTGTCTTACCCTTCAAATAACAAGTAGCAGACTCTATCAAGGGATATGACATCAGCTCATTCAGTGTTGCCTTCACACCTGGAGGGAGTGAATTACAGGTAGAGGGAGCAAGAGCTCCACACTGGCCCCTGGTGGAGCTGGTCCTGTGCCAACGCAGCCCAGCCTGGGATTCAAACCCTGACCTAATTACCATTACTCTGTCCAACACACCTTTTGTCCTAGGAAAAGAAGTCACCTCCATTTCATTTTATGACTTTTCTTTATATTATTATTTTATTTATTTACATTTCAAATGCTATCCCCTTTCCTCGTTTCCCCTCTGAAAATCCCATCCCATCCCCCCTCCCCTTGCTCACCAACCCTCCCACTCCCACTTCCCTGTCCTGGCATTTCCCTACACTGAGGCATCCATCTTTCACAGGACCAAGGGCCTGTCCTCTCACTGATGTCCGACAAGGCCATCCTCTGCTACATATGCATCTGGAGCCATGGGTCCCTCCATGCGTACTCTTTGGTTGGTGGTTTAGTCCCTGGGAGCTCTGGGTGTGCTGGTTGGTTCATATTGTTTCCTCTATGGGGGCTGCAAACCCCTTCAGCTCCTTCAGTCCTTTCTATAGCTCCTCCTTTGTGAACCCTGTGCTCAGTTCAATGGTTGGCTGAGAGCATCCGCCTCTGTATTTATCAGGCATTGGCAGAGCCTCTCAGGAGATAGCTATATCAGGCTCCTGTCAGCAAGCACTTGTTGGCATTCACAATAGTGTCTGGGTTTGGTAACTGTATATGGGATGGATCCCCAGGTGGAACAGTCTCCAAATAGCCTTTCCTTCAGTCTCTGCTCCACACTTTGTCTGTATCTCCTCCCATGGGTATTTTGATCCCCCTTCTAAAAAGGACCAAAGTATCCACACTTTGTCTTTCTTCTTGAGCTTCATGTGGTCTGTGAATTGTATCTTGGGTATTCTGATTTTTCTTTCCCTCAATCTAAAAATTCTTTCACTTCCCCCATCTCTTCTTTCCATCTAGTGTGGTCTCTTTCCTTAAATTCTACTATTATTTTCTTTTCCTGTATCTCCCTTTCCTTTATAAGTCCCCCCATCCAGGACCCTCCCCCCCTTTCTCCTTTCCTTCTCTCCTACCCTGGAAATGAAGATAGAAGTTAGAACTCCAGCCTTCTCCAGTGGCTGCTGCACCCAGCAGCTATAGCAATGCTGAACTTACCCGCATTCTCTCAAGGAGGCAGGAGAGGCTCATAGAGCCAGCTCTCCAGAGGACTTAGATGAACCACTAATGGTCACAGGCAGAGGGGCGGTCCACAGTGGTCTAAACGCGGAGGCTTGCTGGTGCTCAGGTAAATAACCCCACAACCTTGTTCTCATAAATAAACCTAATTAAATGCGGGGATATGTGAAAATAGGAGGGAGGGACTTCATGGGAAAAGGGGATTCAGAGGAAGGGGAAGGGGTCAATACAGGGAAAATGGGAAGGAATATATTAAAGTAGGTATGAATGAAGTTGCAAAAAATAAACTTTTTAAAGGGCTATTAAGGAAGAAATCAATTAATCACTCCAGCAGTAACTAGTGACATCATCACCGTTTTACTGACAACGAAACTTGAGTGTTACAGTTTGAATGTGAAATGCCCCGTGGGCATAAGTTAGAACACTCTGTCTCCAGCTGGTGGCACTCACTGTTTGGGAAGGTTGTGGAACCATTAGGACAGTGGTCCTCATCCTTCCTAATGCTGAGACCCTTTAATACAGTTCCTCATGTTGGGGTGACCCTCGACCATAAAGTTATTTTCATTGCTACTTCATAACTGCAACTCCGCTACTGTTATGAATCATAATGCAAATATCTGGTATGTGACACTCAAGGGGTCGCTACCCATAGTTTGAGAACCGCTGCTTTAGGAGTTGGCTTCTCACTAGATGAAGTGGATCCCATTTGTAGTCCATCTCCACTTCCCATTTGCTCTCTGATGCTGACCGGGAGACCCAGCATGAGCAGTTGTCTCTCATGGCTGCCGCGGCGGTGTCTTCCTTCTTGTGACAGCTCTTCAATCCCAGAGCCCAAGTGAATCTGTCTTCCTGTTATGTTGCTTATTGTTGGATATTTGTTCACACTTGTGAGAAAAGCAGGACTCTGACAACCAGAGAACCAGCAAAGTGTGTGGATTGTAGACGCCTCACACCCACGGAAGTCACCATAAGCAGATTTAGAACCACTGAAACTCTGAAAACCTGTGCAGTGGTAAGGGTGTGGTCTAGCCCCAGCCACTGGGCTGCACTCCCAGCCCCACTGAAGCGGCACCCCTCTCTTTTTGTGGTGGTTTTTTTTTTTTATATCTCTTTTTTTTTATTCGATATAATTTATTTACATTTCAAATGATTTCCCCTTTTCTAGCCGCCCCCCCACTCCCCGAAAGTCCCGTAAGCCCTCTTCTCTTCCCCTGTCCTCCCTCCCACCCCTTCCCAGTTCCCCGTTCTGGTTTTGCCAAATACTGTTTCACTGAGTATTTCCAGAACCAGGGACCACTCCTGCTTTCTTCTTGTATCTCATTTGATGTGTGGATTATGTTTTGGGTATTCCAGTTTTCTAGGTTAATAACCACTTATTAGTGAGTGCATACCATGATTCACCTTTTTGTGGTGGTTTTGAGATAGGATTTTGCCATATAGCCTAGGCTTGCCTGGAACTCACTGTGCAGCCTAGACTGTCCTCAAACCCACAGTAAAACTCCTGTCTCTATCTCCCAAGTGCTGGTATTACAGGTGTGAGCCACCACACTTGGCTCACTGAGGCTTTCCAATGTAGAAAGTGACTCTTTAAAATCTGTGTTTGGACATATTTACTTATAGAAAATAGATGTGAATTCTCTGCACTTGTGGTAGATAGGCAGATATTTATTGGGTTCATTTCCAGTGCCCATTCTCTGTGTATGAACTAGTTCATAATCTCATCTTTTAAAAAAAAAAAGTAAAAGAGGTTCTCATTCTTGGGGCTATGTGGAGAATAGGGGGCCTTGGGGTCTGGAAAAGGCTCTATCATGGGAGTTTCCATAGGTAGGGTGGGGTGGTATAGATAAATGCCTTGGCAGTGGACATGAAAGACATGGGCTACCTCCAAAGGGTGCCTTCACACTTGGCAATCTGCTGGGGAGGGAGGAGTGGAAGAAAGGCCTTGGGCTTAGAACTGGATAGTGGAGGTGGGGCAGGGTTGCTAGGCAGAATAGGGAATAAATAACTAACTTCTGCTGTGAGGTCCATGAACAGTTGTCCGTCTGCCTATAAAGCCAAACTGAAGGACAGACAGGGAGCTGTGGGTAAGGAGAAGACTGTTTCAGAAGAGTGTGGTATGAGAAGAAACCTGAGGAGGAGCCCAGGAGGAGCTCAGAAATGTGTAGTGATGGCACCCCACAGTCAGAGGGGTAGAGAGGAATTTATGTTCCCATGGAAGAAAGTCCGAGAGGAAGTAAGCTTCAGGAAGGGAGTGGAGGGACAGCAAGTGCAGCATCTCTCAAAGGTTCCCCCTTTGTGCAGCTGACTGCCTTTTACTTCTTCTGATCCCCAAGTTTTCTGAGGACCTCACATGCCGCCAAATGTCAAAAGAAGCGGCGTTGGCACTGTTCTAGTCTCGGACAAATAAATGCCTGGCAGATGCCTAAAGGAGGGAAGAAAGGGTTCATCTGACTTAGGGTTTCAGATGTCACTAGTCCATCATGAGGGTGGGCAGTGGGGGACATTGCCTGCAGGGATGGATCAATCTGGAGCAGTATACATATACACTTTCAAAAGTGTACCACAGGGTTACTACATGGAATAGGAAATAGCTGATCCCTGTAGGGTCAGTGAGATGGCTTGGTGGGTAAAGGAGCCCTGAAAAACTGTCTTCTTGTTTCCCTTTTCTCTGTTCTTAAGTCTGCGATGTGAGTAGACTTTCTACGTAGCACCTAGTGATAAGGCTCTTTCTTAACCTGTCATTATCTCTGTGTAACTACCTGAATTTAGAGAATTTATATTTGTCATGAATATAAAATAACACAAACCTGAGTTTGATTCCCCAGAGCACCTGTAGTGAAAGGAGAAGTGACTCCCCACAGATTGTCCTCTGACCTCCATAGGAGTGTACTATGTCACACACATCGACAAGAGATGGGGGAAGGGCATGGAGAGGAAGAGAGAGAATGTCACAGACTAGGAGTCAAGCTATCAAAACAGCCTGTGAGGGACCCAAGTGCCAAGCCATAACAGGAGCTGACAAAGGAAATTGGCGGGACACATCATGAGGCAGAGTGAGCCCCAGGTTAGGCTGGAGAGCAAGAATCCAGTCAGGCGTGTGATGCCAGCATCTCACAGCTGTCTCTTAGCCCGATCTCTCCATGAGCCCTGAAAAACTGTCTTCTTGTTTCCCTTTTCTCTGTTCTTAAGTCTGCGACGTGAGTAGACTTTCTACATACCACCTAGTGATAAGGCTCTTTCTTAACCTGTCATTATCTCTGTGTAACTACCTGAATTTAGAGAATTTATATTTGTCATGAATATAAAATAACACAAGCTCGTTGTAGCAAACCCGGAAAAGGCAGACATGTTCAAAGAAAATTAAATTCACCCATAATTTTACCACCCACAGATAACCGCCATTATTAACAGCTTGGTATATTTTACTCCATTTTCTTTGCTCTACACATATGTATAATTTATAAACTTCCTACAAATCTACCATAATCTGGATGCATTTGCATACTGTAGGTTATGCTACAAGAATAAAAATGACCCTGTTTTCCACGGTTCAGCACATCTGTTCATTTGCTGCTCCTGTATCAGTGGAGGGCAGGTGTTTGGGTTTGCAGAGTGGCTCACTCAGGAACCCAATGTCCTTGCATTTCCTGCCTCCATCCTTCCCTGGGATCTTGTTATTGTCTCTAACCAGTTATCAAAAAGGAAACAGCACAGAGGAGGCATGCTCAGTTCTTGAGAAGCCTTCGGCTTGGAAGGGCCACACAGCCCCTCTGCTCATGTTCCATTGGGATAACTTGTAGAGACAATTTTGTAATTTCGGTTTCTTTAAAAAACACAGAAATGTTATAAGAATGTTCTTTCATTTTAATTCCAGGTGTAGGGATATGGGGCCACTTCAGACTATCAGAGGTAAAGCAGCTGACTATGATTTGCCTTGTGCTCTAGCAGAGGCATGGCTTTGCCATCTGCAAATAGTTTCTGTGATTATGTGATTTTTGGAATTCTGGAAACTTTTCAGAGAGCATAAAATGCTAGGGCCCCATAGGCAGGTCAGTGATTGTTGGTCATTGAGAGGGTTGGTGGTGGTTTGTTAGTAGTCATGCTCAAAGAATCACCTAAGAAGAAATTAGATTCAGGGCTCTCTCTCTCTCTCTCTCTCTCTTTCTCTCTCTCTCTCTCTCTCTCTCTCTCTCTCTCTCTCTCTCTCTCTCTCTCTCTCTCCCTTTGTCTTTGTTGAGGTTCCCATTGCTGCGAAGAGATAACATGACCAATGCAGCTATGAGACTTCAAAACCCACCTCCACAGTGGCACACTTCCTCCAAGGCCACACCTACTCCAATTAGGCTATACCTCCTAATAGTGCCACTCCCTATAAGCCAAGCATTCACATACGTGAGACTATGGGGGCCATTCCTATTCAAACCAACACACCCTCTATCCTTCTTTCTCTCCTATCTAGTGATAGGGGGCGACACCAGGGGGGAGGGGGATAAAGGGTGGGAAACAGAAGAACCTATAGAGTAACAAAGACCAGCTATGATAACTTAGTCATATGATTTCACTTCACAAAGGAGGCTGGAAAATGTAGGTCAGCTATGTGGTTGGCTGTGATCCCCTTTCTGTTAAAAGAGAAGAGGGGTGTGGCCAGATATTTATGCATTTATGCACCATGAAGGCCATGCTGTTCTTCAGTCCTTGAGGCTTCCTACAAGCTCCCCCAGCTGCCTCCACCTGAGATAAAGTGACTCCTAATCCCACTTCACTTGACTTGTATATTCCATGGCGTTCCCCAGAGTGAGGCTGTCCTTCTGTAGCCCAGCTCCCTTCAGCTGACTTGGGGCTACTCTGCTGTACCCTTGTTCATCAAATGTGTTGATGGGTGGCTTACCAATTCACAAGCCAGACCATGAATGTCTTTTAAACTTTTATTTATTTATTTACTTACTTACTTACTTACTTACTTACTTACTTAATGTGTATATGTACTCTGCCTGTGTGTCTGGTACCCAAGCAGGCCAACAGAGGGTGGGTACGCTGGAAGCAGAGTTACAGATGGTTGAAGAAGAGAGTGGAGTGGTAGAGAAGCTGAAGATTTTAGAGAAAGTCACATCTCAGGGCAGAGGGCAGAGGCAGTCCCCATCATCAGCATGTGTTCACCAGCAACCAGTACTTTAGCAGACATTTGTAAGGTAACATTGTCCGCATGATGATTATTTAGACAATGATGAGAAGATACTTGGGGGAAGGAAGACTCTGGATTGCAAGGAGAAGGAGGTCAATGAGCTTCCTCAGTCGCTGCCATTCAGCCGTGCAGCCCTATCTCTGTCCACCTCACTCCCAGCTCTGCCTCTTTGAACTGACCATGCAGAAAGTCTTGGACGCCTAGATGTCAGGACCTGGTTTTGCATCTGGGTCCATTACTCTCTCAGAGATATCACAATAGGGTGGTAGGAGTGGATAAAAGAAGAAATTAGGTTTTAGATGTAGAATTTGGGGTTTTCCTGCTTAACTGTGTAAGGAGGAGGGACATGACGAGAGAGGGTTGTGGAGTTCAATAAAGGAATTTTCATTGTGTTTTTATTTGGTTAAGTTTTAGAGGTTACTAGAGGAATTGGAGCATATGACAGGAAGGAGCCAGCAGATGTTAACATCTAAGAAGCTTAAAAAGAGGTGAATTACACCACAGCAAAAGTAAATTAAGTATGTTCTCAAAACACTGACATCAGGGACAAAGAGGCAGGAGGCTCACTGAAAGTCCCAGGCCAGCTAGAATGACATAGCAAGACCCTGTCTCAAACAACCCAACAACAATAAAGGAAAAAGAAAAGAAAAGAAAAGAAAAAGTTGTTAAGACAATGAAAACAAGTTTATGATATATACCGAGCATATTTGCGTATTATATTTTCATGTAACTGTATATTTAGATGAATGTACATTACCAACTATACATTTATAAGCACTTCTACAGCTCATAATAAAACAAACAAAATATGGGCAAAAGATTTGATCAGCCAGAAAACAAAAGAAGATTTAAACAACCAGGAAGCTCATGAAAAAATTCTCACATCATTAGTAGAGGAAAAAAAGAATAAAACCACAGTGAGACATTCAACAGCCATCAAAATCCATCCATCACAATAATATACATTTAACGGCCATCAAAATCCATCTGTCATGAAGAGGCTCACTCAACAGTCATCAAAATCCATGCATCATGATGAGACACACCCAACTTCCATCAGAATCCATCCATCACAATGAGACACACTCAAACTCCATCCATCACAATGAGATACACTCAACATCCATGAAAATCTATCCATCACAATACGGTTCACTCAACAGCCGTCAAAATCTATCCATCAGAATGAGACACACCCAACTTCCATCAAAATCCATCTGTCTCAATGAGACACACTCAACATTCATGAAAATCCATTCATCACAGGGAAACATACTTAACCCCTATCAAAATCCATTCATCACAACGAGACACACCCAACATCTCTCAAAATCCATCTCTGACAAGACCCAACATCTATCTCAGTGAGACACACTTACTACCACCAAAATCTATTCATTACATTAAGACACACTCAACATCCACCAAAATTCACTCATCTCAGTGAGACATACCCAACATCCATCAAAATCTATCCATCACAAAGAGACATATTCAGCCTCCATCAAAATGGCAAAGAGTAAAAAAATCATGGCGACACCATGGTAGAGATACGAAGCAACTAGAACTCTCATTGGCATAAGAACAAAATGTCCAGCCGCTTTGGAAAACAATTTGGCAATTTCCATAAAGTGCACATATATTTACCATGCAGCCTGAAGTTTCAGTTAACAAGGCAACAGATGAAATGAAAACATGACCACATAAAAATGTATTCTATTCATTTCAAGTGCTTATCTTTTTGTCTGATCTTAAGGGACATATTCAACCCAAATGTTAACCAGCAGAAATTGTAGCTATCTGTACAATGGTGTGCAATAGAACAGTTGTAATGCAGTGAACTTCAAAGACGTGCAGGAGAAAGAAACCAAGCATGAAAGAGTACATACCATATAGTTGTACTTGTGTAAGTTCCATTATAACCTAACCAACTATGAGCAAAGTATGTCTGCAGTACCCAGCAGTAGCTTCTGGGACTGGGGCAGATTCCAGGGGGACTGAGTACACGAAACAATGTCCCAGTGAAGACAGGCTCCTTTCCTGAGACCCCATCCCATCTGCCCAGAGATGCGGGTGCAACGCAGCATCCCCTAAGCCAGCCATCAGAGAGGTGCGGCAGCCTCTCAGCTACACATTACTATGCAGCAATAGCTGCAGGCTCTTGTGGGGTTTTTCCTCCCTCTTCTTTTTTCCTTGAGTTTTAAGGCAAAAGAGACAGCCCAGCAAAGTCTTATACATGTTATTTGGAAGTATTGTGACAACCAAGAAATTGGGCTTGTGTCAAGAGAAACCACAGTGGCTGTTTCCTTTTTATTATTTTTAAAAAGCAATTTTGATTCTTCAAGCCCTGTGAGGAAAAAGTTTACTAAATATACCTCTGAGTGGGCGTGTGTTGATTCTAGAGTTTATCTTTTCTCTGATGTCAGGGACATCTTCGCTGTTCCTCGCCCTCTGCCCGCGTGCATCTGGCTTGCTTCCCTTGGGGCTTTGCTCTGGACTTTTGAATCTTTGGGTAAAGGCTTTGAGAGAAAGGTGAGCCAGTCTCTCTCTTTCTCACATTTTGATGTTGTGATTAGAGAAGACAGAAATCTGTTTGAGTCAAAGAAAGCAAATCTATGGCTTATATAACACAAAGTCCAGTGGACAGCACGGGCTGGCTATGGCTGGATCAGGCTCAAGCACAGTCAGGCTGGGATTGCAGTTATCTCTTACTCGGCCTTTCTTGGACACTGGCTTCATTCTCCACTTCATTTGAAGAACTCTAGCCAATAAAAGCTGTGCCCTAAATCCTTCTCAGGTTCTTAGTCCCCTGATGACATTTGAGGGGTTGGCTTGTTGGTTCCTTTTGGCCTGACTTTGGTCACTAGTAAAATGCAATTTGCTGATTCGCTGAGGAGCTCTCCCCAGAAGTCAGGGTTGTGAGGAGTCAAAGAGCCCTGGAGAAGTGGCTTGGGGGTTAAGAGCACTTGTTGCTCTTTCGGAGGACACAAGTTCAGTTCTCAGCACACACACACAAGGACTCAAAATCATGTGTAATTTCAGTTCCAGGGGGGTCTGATGCTCTCCACAGTCAAGGGCATGCACGTGAAGTCAAAACATCCATATACAGAAAATAAACTATAACAGGGGAGGAGCTCAGTATGGCATGAATGCCACATAAAAGACTGTGTCCCCAACACTCAGAATCACTAGGCAAGTCCTTCAAGGCTGGCTGTATCCCAAGCTCCTGCGTCCTTGGTTTCTGAATTCTGCCAGGCCTTAAGCAAGCAGGGACAGACATGATCCTTGCCCACACTTGGAGAAAGAGAGCTAATGAGTTTCTTGAACCAGCTCTCTTGTCTTCCAGACTTTGGCTCCAACTTCCCCTGCCTGCTCCCACCTCCCCAATCCCCAGTCTATCCTCCAACTGAGCCCTATACTGAAGCTAAACAAATCTCTGTGTGAAATCCATTCCAAACTTGCCCGGCCAAACTGCAGACCTGATATGTCCGGCTCTACGATCTTGAGTGGGCTGTTTTCTGTGCCTGTCCTCGTTAGGCATACGAAGATGTTGGTGGTGCATACCACATTGATACGGGGTCGCAAGGCTTGCGGGAGGTTGTGCATGCAAGCACACTGCCCAGAGTGCTGTCCATTTTCCCCCGCTGTCCTCCTGAACCTCATCTCAGATCTGATTCACCCTGCATGAGGCCTGGGATATTCACTCATGCGTTGGACCTGTGTCTTAGCTTCCACTGAGTTTGACAGTGGAGTTGGAGATTTCCTCCCCACCCCTTCTTCACCCTGGTCACACCCCTGCCAATGACTGTGACCCTCCCATGCTGCAGCTCTCATTACACACCACACCCCTCCTCCGTAATTCCTTCTCTCCCTTCCTCCCTTGGAGACATTATTTCTTGCCACCGATTCTGCTCACATCTCTGCCCTAGCTCATCATTAAGATGTCTTTCTCTACTCCACTCAGCGTAGATGCTGTTCCTTGCTAAGACTCATTTTAATACAATAGCTGGTGACAGGAGTGATGTCCTAAGAAACAACCTTCAAAATGGTATTCTGCCACCAAGTCTCTTCTTACTCACATCGCAAAACATAAATGGCGTAATTGCTGCGGGAATTGGGACACTGGTGTGGCATAAAGTAACATTAAGATTATGCTCAAATTATTACCACTGTTGATATGGAGTGGAAGTCTAGATTTTAAGTGACTAGGTCAGTTGGTTGCTGTAGCAACCGTGGTAAATGCAGAATCAGTAATTGCAGCTGCAGAGTGGACTGGTTCCTTCAATTGTACTGGAAGAAGGGAGATGAATGGGCTTTGAGCCTTCCAGCCCCCATGTCCAACTCAAGACAGGGGTGTAGAACCAGAAGGTTTCCATGGATGCTTTACAAGAGCCCCAGAGTTACAGCAGGTAACGATGCACAGTGCAGGTTAAAGGCATCTCATCAAGTCTACACTAATGTTAAGATGAGGATTGTGAAGATGGGAATTAATGACTCCCTTTGGAGAGACACAAAGGAAACTGAGCTGCTCAGAGCCCTAGTCCCTCCTTCCCCTGAATCTCTCACCAGAGGGAGATCAAGGCCAGATGACTTGAATTCAGTCTCTGGAACCTACGTGGTGTGAAGGAGAGAACTTAACTCCTACAAGTTGTCTTCTCTATCCACACATGTGACAATGGGTGCGCATGCGTGTGTGTGCATGTACACACACACACACACACTCATTCAGAGAGAGCGAGAGAGCATCCACACCACGCAGTCCATGGGGACCTCACATTGCCCTCTAGGCCCAGGATCTTTTATTTTAGCTACCTTCAGATTCACATTGAGTTCCAGCTGAGATGAAACCCGGTAAGCCCTTCCCAGAAGAAGATGCCTCTTCTTCCAAAAGAATTGTAGCACCTTTTCATTTTATTGACACATGAATGAGAATAAATCTTAACTAAGATTAACCCAAGACAGATAAAATACATAGTTGGATAGAATCCAATTTGTCCACATGGGTGGATTCACCTGGGATCCATGATGTAATAGAATCATTTAAGTCAGCAGGAGCGACTGTAATAGTTTGCCTGGTTGAATAATTAAACCCTTGTTGTAAAAGCAAGCACTCTATATCTTAATGGGGTTTGAGTGCACCACAGCTTCCTTAGTATTTTGTAGGAGCTTAGTGTGATGGGCAATTATCTAATACATGTAACTTGCTTAATGCCTCCAGTATGACCCAGACAACACTCCCCTCCCCCACAAAAGCAGTTAAAAAAGGTATCAGGACAAACTCCAATACACTTGGCTGTCCTCTCTGGACCAGAGATGACAGTGAGAGATGGAGCCATTGAATTGGAGCTGCTAATACTAATGGTGAAAACAGAAGCCCACAGTGAAGGTGACTGGCTGTCAGAGTCAGTGGGTTTAAGTCAGAAGGATGGAATATCAGGTTGTTTTATTACATATAAGATTATTCTCTTAGCTGGCTCAGATATACCAGCTGTCCAATAGAAATATAAATTGAACCGCATTAATAAATTTAAATGTTCTAGAAGCCATCTTAGAAAAGTAAAAAGAAGCAAGTGGTGATAACTTTAGCAATATGTTTGACTTATTACATCCAACGTGTTTTACGTTGAAGTTAATACACAACACTGAGATATTTGACATTGTTCTGTCTTTAAATTCATTGTGTAAACACATCTTGTTGGGACTAGCCACAATTCAGGTGTTCAGTAGGTGTGACTAGTAACTACCTGTTAGGTAGCACAGACTATATAATTGGGAAAACTATAGGTACTGTGGGTAATTCTTCTCAGGGGTTCTCTGAGTCCAACTATTTTGAAAACTTGGAATCCTTTGACTGAGAAGCCAGATTCCTTTTAGGAAGATGCTGGAATGTGACACTTATTCTGTCAATTCCTTCTAAGTCTTTAACTGAAATAGCTAAAGGTCATTTGCTAGAGTGACTGGACATAAAGAAAAAAGATATCCTGGCCTACAGAGGATATTGAATCCTAACTGAGCTGATGCTAATTTCTGTGGGTGGGAAGAAAAAACTAAAACTGTATAATCCACCAGCCAGAGTGAGGGCTTACAAAGATCTGGAGCCACATGGTATCCTGCTGGGGCTGTCTCGAAATAGTCAGACAAGACCATGGACCAAGCTTGTGTCTGCTTCCCCAATTCTTGAAAGTGGAACTTCACAAGTCATAAGTGGCAAATGGAAGATTTCCATCCTTGTCATGGAACAAAAACTCTCAGGGTAAGAAAGGCCAAGAGAAGACCTCTAGAAATCTAGTGTTATTTATTTCCCCACTTGCCCAAAGAGGAAACCACAAGTAGAGTCACCACCAAGACCTTGGAAGATGAAGACAAGTACATCCTGTTTAACACCTACTTGGTCAGGAGAAAAGCCATAGCCATATAATAGTGGGGCAGTACTGGCACATGCCTTTAATCCCAGCACTCAGGAGGCAGAGGCAGGTGAATCTCTGAGTTCAAGGTCAGCCTGATCTACAGAGTGAGTTCCAGGACAGCTAGAGCTACACAGAGAAACTACATCTTAAAAATCCAAAACCAGACTTACAAGTCAAAGAGAATGACCAGGGACATTCAAATCTTGGTAGTTGGTACTATTGGCTTAGTTGTTTTAACTAGTATAAACTATGAACTGTGAAAACAATTCTCTCTCCATCTTAATTAGTAAGAGCAATCAGAAGCACTTTGCTTTTTGCCTGGCTGGGACAGGAGTATATCCTCACAGGCTTCAGGGTTACATCAGCTCCTCTACTTGCTATCATAATATAGCTCAAAGGAAACTTGGTATTTCACAGGACTTCGTGATAGTCACTTATATTGATCACGTTTTAACAGATAAACCTGGTGAATAAGATTCCTTGAAGCCTTTGTATGATAAAGGCATAAAAAAGAGGGAGAAGAAGAATCCTATAAAATGTAGGAATGTGGCATTGGTACTTACAGCATTCCAGCAGATACAGTGGCCTAGAGTACTAATCGCCCTTCCAGTGTTAAAGCAGTCTACTTGGTACTAGTATCACAAGGGAAAAGGCTGATCGTCTGTTGACCTCTTTAATTTTGGAAGAAACATCTGGGCATTCCATCCTGGCCCATTTGCTTAGTAACCCAAGAAGGGATCACATGAGAGTATCAAAGCAAGTCAGATTCCCAGACCAAGCCCAGGATACAGTACAGGTTCCTCTGCAACTTCAGACTAACAACCGGGCAGATCTAACAGTACTTAAAGTTCCTGAACCTTTGTCCAAATGGTTCTGTGACCTACAATGTCCTTTATGAACTCATATCAATATATGAGGTGTTATCTCATATATTGAATCCTAATGTTGTGGGCCTATGCAGCAGCAGCTCATAGTTAACTGAGACTTTCTATATGAAACCAGGCCTGTGCTGTTCTGGGGTGGGGGTGGGGGTGGGGGGAGCTCAGACAAGTTGACCAGGACTCTATTTTCCCTGTCTCACCAGTTCTTCCTCAGCCCTCATGGGAATTCCCCACCCCCAAACTGGGATCAGTCAACTGAAAACGGAAAAACTTGTAGCCCTTGTTTCTGGAATAGTCTATTCTGGTGCCAGCCAATGTGTTATAACTTTACTCAGAAATGGTCCTGAAAGTTAGTGACAGACAAGAGCCTCCCAGTGAGGGGAGTGGGGGCAACCTGGACAAAGAAGTGTTTTCCTTGGGAAGGAAGCTAAGCTTACACACAGATTATTTGGAGTTGTTGGTAGTGGCTTACTTAGCTTGAATGGTCAACAACATGGAAAGGTGAGAGTAATAGATTGATATGATGGTTGGAGTCTCAGGGAGAATATATAGATGAAACTCTTGAGATGGGTGAAGACTATTGCTAGTCCAGTGAAATGTGGAGAACAGCCTCTTCAGAGGAAGCTTCCAAAACGAAAGCAGGCAAGATGACCCACCTTGTAGCTCTTGGTTGGCTTCTTTCCCGAGTTACCAGCTGCTTGATCTATGGGTCCATGTATACAGTAGCCATAGTGTAGAAATGGTCTCACCAAGGCTTCTCTGCCAATCACAGTAGCCGGGTGTCCAGCTTACCAACAACAGAGGACAACGTTGAGCCCTAGAAAGGGCACAGTCACTTTGGGAACCAGACAATCACCTATCTTTGAATTCCCTCCACCTTGCAATGGACAGGACAGTGTCTTATTGGGAACACTCACCTATTCTGTATGAAAACACCATCTTTGCCTGAGTGGATCCCCTCTGCAAACATGGTCATTGGGGACTCACAGGATCCAGTTATGATGGTGTCTTACACCAAAGGTTTCTAGCCTTTGATAAGGAATTCATTTTAATACAAATACAGTGCAGTGACAGGTTCATGTCCACAGATCTCTCCTAAATCTTACTCTCTGGGGCAACTGGCCTAAGAGACAACTGGAATGGCCAGTAGAGGCTTAATTATGACCCTAACTGGGTGACAATGCCCTGAGAAATTAAGATGCTATTTCATAAGGTCCCAATATGCTTTAAATCTATGACAAATGATAGTTCTATGTCTCTCATTACCAAACGATAAAGGTCTGAAAGCCAAGAAGTAGATGTAACACCTGTCACCATCACAGCTAGTAATACCTCTGTGAATCTTTCTTGGTGCACAGTTTCTTCTTGGTAAGTCTGGAGATCCTAAAACTCCCACAGGAGAAATGAAGAGTCCCAATCATTGTTCCATTAAGCTGGAAGTTGACATCCCTCACAAGCTATTAGGGTCTCCTCTAGTAGACTGACCAATAAGGTTCAATCAGGGACTTGCATGTCTGGCTAAGGTGATTGATCCAAAGTGTCAAGAGGAAATCAGACTGCTTTTATGACCCTAGGCTACTGGCTATTTTAAGGTCCTGTAGCATATGGCTCTAGAATTCCTGCACTGTGACCTTGCCAATGATAGAGGGGACTCTGTAGCTGGCTCACAGCAGCACAAGCTGGTGGGCCCTGGCTGGGTTCCATCTGGCATCCTTCTCCAGATTATTGAGTGAGAAGAGGAGGTTCATGGAATCCAATTCAATCCAACCAACTTTAACTGGAAAGCATTTGTGGGTAACAGTGCAGCACAACCAACCAGGAGGCCCACGAATGAATTGTTCTGGTAAATTGAGCTTTCTAAGTAACTATGCTTTATTCTGAAAACTCTTGTTAAATATCTGTCTGAAAGGTCTGACTCTGCTCTTTTCCCACTGTAAGCACAGCCTGCTGAGCCTGGCGGACACTTTTTCTGATGAGCAGAGATGTTAACGAGTCCCGAGATGATTGTTTCCGGAAGACCACATCTCAAGGTGATAACACCCATAAAGCAAGGGAAGGTGCTGGGACTTGAATGCATTGCCCAGGACAGACGTTACTTTATCAAAAGATAAATTCCCCATACCAGCTTGATTCAAAACCATTCGCCTTTGGAAGAAGGAGTCCCAAAGGAGTCTGGTTAGCAGAAGGCTTCTGGGAACTCTGGATTTATTACAATGATAATGGCTGTTAACCTGTGCTGCCAGGCTGGATGGCTGGCTACATTTTCTTGCCTCTTTCCTGACTGTGTTCTCATTTGAGTCTCCGATCAGAGAAGGCTTTGTTATTCCTATCGAGCATTTGGAGCAAGTAAGCGTGTAGACCTGAGACTCCACTACCCACTGGTGTATCCGGTAGGAAGAGGAAGCCTCTGAATTGTTGCTGGTTTGGCTTCTGGTCTGGGTACTCTCTCAGGTCTACACAATGAGAAGGAAATACGTTCTGATGAAGCGAGACAAGAGAGAGAAAGAGAGAAGTGGGGGAGAGAGAGAGAGAGAGAGAGAGAGAGAGAGAGAGAGGAGTTTCAAGGGTTCCATTGTAATGGAAAAGTTCCAGAAAGAAGGAAGAGAATTCTAGAGATTGCCTAAAAGTTAAATGTTCCTGTTTCATGATCCAGCATCCAGAAACAGGAGAAAGATCTGTTACCCTCCTACAGCACCCGTCTCTAACCATTGCTCTAACAGACCCAGGCAGGGCTCTTATCACTCTGCATGAACACAAAGCCAGGACTTGTCCCATGAGTATGCCTTTGCTTCTTGGTTCTCCCTCAAAGGGAAAAGAACTATTTTCTAAGCTGACAAACCAGTCCTTAAATCACAGTGAGCAGAGATGCAAAGAGCCAGGAGCGGGGAGATGACATGTTGGGTTTGAAGTCCTGGAACACAACATCAGACAAATCAAACGGGTTTTCTGAACGTAACTCATTTCCCACACACGTGTGTGGGGGGGGGGCAGGATTCTACCCATTGTTTTTGAATTCCATGGCTACTCTGCAAGTAAACAAGACCGTATGCCAAGAAAGACATTCTGTGCTGTTCAGTAACAGAAGGAATGCAGACAACCACCAAGCTGCCTCTAGGGACTCCCTGCATGGGGGGTCTGCAGAGAGAGAACAAAATAAGGCTTTCTATGAGTATAGGAAGATCCTGTGTGCTGCAGGCACACATGCACACACGGAGATGCAGAGATGCGCGTGGACAAGCTGTGTCTGGCCTTCTCTCTAACCATTTTGCAGGTGACCAACAACAGAGTTTCCTTTTGGATCCAAATTTTTGCCAGTTATTTGTGCCTGTCTTGCTCTCTTACATTTTTGCCTTGGGTCTCACAATATTAATATGAGGTACACATCATATCTTGTTAGATGTAAATAAACAGAGAGTCCCATTTGTCTCCACCTGACGTCTGTCAAATAGAAGAAGAAATCGAGGCAGGTTGGTTCATTCTATCCGACAAGTCCTAAAGCCTGCTATGAGATCTGAGACCCAGTGCAATGAATAGCCTGGATCCCTAAAGAAACCTTGTGTATCTGACTTACCTTTGAGGTCCTTGATCCACTTGGACTTGAGCTTTGTTCAAGGTGATAAATATGGATCTATTTCCACTCTTCTACATACAGACCACCAACAAGACCAGCACTATTTATTGAAGATGCTTTCTTTTTCCACTGTATGTTTTTGGCTTCTTTGTCAAAGATCAAGTGTCCATAGATGTGTGAGTTTACTTCTGGGTCTTCTATTGATTGATCAACCTGTCTGTCTCTGTCCCAATACTATGCGAGTTTTGTCACTATTGCTTTGTAGTACAGCTTGAGGTCAGGGATGGTGATTCCCCTGGGGGTTCTTTTATTGTTGAGAATTATTTTGGCTATCCTGGTTTTTGTTTTTTCCATATGAAGTTGCATATTGCTCTTTCCATGTCTGTGAAGAATTGTGTTAGAATTTTGATGGAGATTGCATTGAATTTGTAAGTTGCTCTTGGTAAGATGGTCATTTTTCACTACGTTAATCCTATCAATCCATGACCATGGGAGATCTTTCTATCTTCTGGGGTCTTCTTGAATTTCTCTTTTCAAGGATTTGAAGTTCTTGTCATACAGATCTTTTACTTGATTGCTAAGAGTTACACCAAGATATTTTATACTATTTATGGCTATTGTGAAGAGTGTTGTTTCCATAATTTTTTCTCAGCCTGTTTAAGGGAAGGCTATTTATTTTGAGTTAATTTTATATCCAGTCACTTTGCTGAAGTTGTTTATCAGCTGTCGGAGTTCTCTGGTGGAATTTTTGGGTTGCTTATGTATACTTTCCTAGTAACACTTAATAACACTAGTAATACTTTCCCAGTAACACTTTGACTTCTTCCTTTCCAATTTTTATCCCCTTGATCTCCTTTTATTGTCTAATTGCTCTAGTTAGAACTTCAAGTACTTTATTAAATAGATAGGGAGAGAGTGGGCAGCCTTGTTTTGTCCTGGATTTTAGTAAGATTGCTTCTAGTTTCTCTATATTTAATTTGGATCTAATACAAGAGAAAGTGGGAAAGAGCCTCCAACTCATTGGCACAGGGAGAAATTTCATGAACATAACTCCAATGGCTCAGGCTCTGAGATCAACAATTGATAAATTGGATCTCATGAAACTGAAAAGGACACATTTGATAAGACAAATCAGCAACCTACAGATTGGGAAAAATATTCACTAACCCCCACATCCAACAGAGGGATAATATTCAAAATGTATAAAGAACTCAAGAAGTTAGCTTCCAAAAAACCAAATAACCCAATTTAAAAATGGAGTACAGAGCTAAACAGAGAATTCACAACAGAATTTCAAATGGCCAAGAAGCACTTAAAGAAATGTTCAAAGTCTTTAGTCATCAGAGAAATGCAAATCAAAATGACACTTTGATTCCACCTCACACCAATCAGAATGACTAAGAGCAAAAACTCAAGTGACAGCACATGCTGGTGAGGATGTGGAGAAATAGGAACACTCCCCCATTGCTCGTGGGATTGCAAACTGGTACAACCACTGTAGAAATCAGTTTGGCCATTCCTCAGAAAACTGGAAATAGTTCTACCTGAAAACCCAGCTATACCACTCTTGGGCATATACCCAAAAGATGCCCCACCATGCCACAACGACACATGCTCCACCATGTTCATAGCAGCCTTATTTGTAATAACCAGAAGCTGGAAATAACCCAGATGTCCCTCAACTGAAGAATGGATACAGAAAATGTGGTTCATTGCACAATGAAATACTACTCTGCTATTAAAAACAAGGATATCATGAGTTTTGCAGGCAATTGGATGGAACTAGAAAATATCATCCTGAGTGAGGTAACTCAGACCCAAAAGGACATAAAAGGTATGTACTCACTGATAAGTACATATTAGCCAAAAAGCACAAAATACCTTGGATACCACCCACAGACTGTAAGAAGTGTAACAAGCAGAAAGACCCCCAAGTGAGGATGCTTCAGTCTCACTTAGATGGGGGAAGGAAATAATCACGGGAGGCAGAGGGAGGGATATGGTTAGGAGGGGGGAGGGGGATGGGAAAGAGGAACAGGATCAGGTATGGAGGAGAACAGGAGAGAAGCCTACAGGGCCAAGAGAATGAATGAATGAATAAATGAATGAATGAAGATAAGCAGCATTGGGGTTGGGAGATGGGGGTCCCTCTAGAAAGTGCCAGAAGCCCAGGAGGTAAGAGACTCTAAGGACTCAATGGGGGTAACCTTAGCCAAAATACCCAACATTGGAGAGAGGGAACTCGAAGAGTCCACCTCTAGTAGATTGACGGGGCCTCAAGTGGAGGAACTGGGCTACTAACCAACAGTCAAATTATCTGAGCAGAATTTCTCCTGTCTAAGAGAACTGTCAGGACAAAAATGAAGAAGAAACTGAAGGAAAAGGTGGTCCAATAACCAGCCCAACTTGGGATCCATCTCATGGGGTGGGGGAACACCAAGGCCTGACACTGTTACAGATGCTATGATATGCTTACAGATGGGAGCTTGGCATAGCTGAGTTAGTTGAGACTGGTGGTCTTCCTATGGGGTTGCCTTCCCCTTCAGTTTCTTTAATCTTTCTCCTAATTCAACCATAGGGATCCCTGACTTCAGTCCAATGGCTGAGTGTAAATATCACTTCTGTCTCAGTCAGCTGCTGGTAGGGCCTCTCAGAAGAAGCCATGGTGGTGTGAGTTCACTGATTGTGACTTGTTCACCATAGCATTGTCTTGCACCTTTGTCTGGGAGTGCCCGTTCTCCAAAGGCATCTGCCAGCTCTTCCAGGTTTTAGCAGTGATGGCAGGTTTTTATGTTAATTACTTACATTGGATGCTTGTGCCTGTGCACAGGAGAATCCAAGCCTGCCCATGGGCTGAAGGTGCTGGTCTCTTGAGGAGCAAACACTAGTCTTTCCTTATCAATACACAAGCGTGAAGTTTGCTGACTTTCCACATCATGGATGTACCAGTCCCCGTGATCCTGTCAGTGACAGCTTCGATCTACTGCACAGAGTCTGCAACCAAGACTTCCCAACAGCTGCGATCAGCACTCAGCCCCAACTGGGAGGATCCCAGCGTCACAAGCCATTTTGCTGCTGCCATGATGTCACCTTGGCATAGAATTTCTTCTGTCAATCTAGCATAAGGACTTCTCTCTTAACCTTGGGCTTAGCTGTGGTTTATTCATTTCCTTTTTGTTCTTCTTGTTCAGCCATCCCAGCTCCCAGATTTGGATTGGGGTGAGGCTGGGAGGCACAGCTCTTTCCAGTCTGCTCAGCATGCCTGGCCGGCCACAAGTCCGGGCCCCACTTTCACAAAGCACAGTTGCTTTGGTGTTGGAAGAGACTCACTTATTTCGTGTTCTGTTTTGTTTGATGGCTGTTCAGAGGGAAGAAAGGGCCAATTCCCTCAGAAGTCAGATAATAAGATGAAGATTTCATTTGTTGAAAGGAAGGAGCCCAGAGAGCAAGGCAGGGAGCCCAGAGAAAAGCTGACAGGGGAACTTCTTTGAAAGAAGTTCAGAGCTACTTGAGGCGAGCAGGAATGGAGCCAACCTCTGAGGAGGCTGAAAGCTCTGAGCAGATCCAGGGGGCCCAGGAGATAAGTCAACATCAGCAGCCTCCATCGAAATGCGCAGGAGCAGCTTCGGCCTGGGCCTCTTCCCAGGCTGCCTGGAGGTGGCCTGGAGACAAATAAGCAAAAAATGGTCCCAGGAAGAAAAATCCAACCTGGTCCGGGGAGATTTGGTGTTGTTTAACCCTTGTCTGACTGGAGCACCCGGGGGCTTCTAAAAGAAGACTTTTCTGTGTCCTTACATGAATGAATCTGGAATGAGAGGCAGCTCCCAGTGTTAATAGCCCTTTTATTCTGCTTCTGCAGAGTGGCCCCACCACCCTCCAGCACTTACCTAAATCAGGCAGCATTTATCCCTTCAGGTCAGTATCTGGAAGACCATAGGAAGTAAAGAATCCCCTGACTTCTGCAAGATAAGCAGCTGCCCTGAGCTGTGGGGGCTCTTGGGAGGAGACTTAAGTCAGGAGGAGTGGAATGTGCCTCAGAAATAGTCAGGTTTCTGAATGCCCAATACTAAGAGGCTCAAGTGACTTCAGCAGACACTAGATGATTTTAGGAAGGGCAAAGGCCCCAATTCCCTTTCCTTCCCTCCTCCCCACCTGCAGGGGCCAGGAGTGGCAGTCAGGAATGAGGTCATGGACGGAGCTGGAGACTCAATTCTATTCTTGTTCAGCTGGTAGGATGTCAATCACTACATCACAAAGTGGCCTGATTGGGAGCACTAAATAAATAGCAGGGACACAAATATCCCAGACTAGGGGTGAGGGAAGAGAGCACAGGAAAGAAGATGGCTTGCCCCCTGGCTCCAAGCAGGCAGGAAAGGGAATGCAGGTTTCTTGAGTGTGGATAAGAGAATATAAGAACTTGGGAATCCTGCTGCATAGACAGTGGCGGCTCAGAGCTACCAGCGTGGGCAGAGGAAATCTTTATGTTGGGGCTCCATGGTAAACAAGGAGTGTGACTCAAGGACTCCTGGGCCGATGAAGGTTAAGGGATCCAGGGATACGTTCCTCAACCGGGTGCTGGTGATGGTGAACACTTCTGTAGACACACTTTGAAGCACTGTGTGTATAATAATTCGTACAATTAATATAATAATTCATATCATCCTCAGAAAAAATTTTGCAAGTTAATCAAACTGAAGCGTAGACCAAACAAGTCATTTCCCCAAGTCACACAAGCAGTAAGAGGTGGGGCTACCTTCCAAGTCTTGGCTTCAGGTACCCACGATCATCACTGCAGACTTAGTCGTGTTTATAAATGGAGAAACATGTCAGTAGATAAGGACAATCTCAGCACCACTGCCCCCTAGGAGAGTTCCATGAGAAAGTGTTAATTCCAAAGATGGGAAGAGAAAGACCCCCAACCTAAATCATCATGCCAAATTAATTAAAACAAGGTTTTGTATTTGCGTATATAGATAAGCTGTCTCGCCCTAAAAGCGGGGTTCAAGGGATCAACACTGGATATGAGGAAGACAAGGCTTTTATAGTTCAGAGGTAGGGGGTTTCCACATAGGTGATTTGGTAGGCAAAGGAAACAGGGTTACTGTAGCAGTGCCCAATTAGCGCTACTCAAGTTGATCCCGGCATTGGCTGAGCTCCTCCCTACCTGCCCCAATGCTCTGGGTTCCCAAATGAAATACACACTTAGCCTTTATATTTCGATATGCCTTAAACAGGTCAATAGCTGGGCCACTTCTTAACCTCCACGTAGCTAGTCCACCCCCCAATATTCCCGAGTCATTACTTACTAAAATCTATAGTCCATCTTTGTTGCCTTAGACTCAGACATGCAGTCAATTATCTACTAATCAAAACCAACCGTAGGCAGGGTCCTTCAGTCTTATGTGTGGGACACTGAAGACAGGTCTTTGGGGAACCTAATTAACCTGACAATACAAGTTGCTACAGGTTACAGGAGCAGAAAGAATGTAAGCATAACAAGTTAGTCATAACAACCCCCTGACTTGCAGTCATAACAACAAAGTCATGACTGCAAGGTAATCATAAGGTACTCATAACAACAGGCAGTCAGAACAAGGTGGCCATAACAACCTTTTGAAACAAAGGAAGACGGTCATTACAACCCTCTGAAATGAAGACATGATTGTCAGTCCTGAAATAGGAACCATAATACCATTTGTAGTTAAGGTTTCAGGCAGGTCATAGACTAGTCTTTGAGAAACAGAGGTTTAATCTTAAACAGGAGTGAACCTAGCTTGTCTTTATTATAAGATGGCTGTTAAGTCTAAGATAGAGGCAGGCTGGTTCATCCAAAGTAGTAGTAGTGGGGCTGGAGAGGTTCAGAGCCTCTGGGTTCAATTCTCAGCACCCTCATGACAGCTCACAACTGTCTATAACTTCCGTTCCAGGATTTCTGACACCCTTACACACACATACAAGCAGGCAAAACACCGATGTACATAAGATAAAAAATAAATGAATCATTTTTGAAAAGCAGTCGTATTGATCACTTTTGTAGCCATGGGGGAGGGAGGCCTAATGGTTAGGTAACTTAGGAAGGGTCACTAGTCTTAATAAATGGTCAGGCTGTGGTGCCAGATTTTGTGTCTGTGATACATCAACCCAAATGGGAAAGCGAGGTGAAGACGCTGACTCACGGAGGGAGGCTGCCCTCCACATGTGCACACAGGCACTCGCCCACTGTGGCATCCCAACCTGTGTGCTTCCAGAAGAGGATGGCGGTACCAAGGACAGCTCCTTCTCTCTGCAGTGCTTTCTTTCAGTAACAACAGCTTTGAGAGCATCTCCCAGATCCTGCTCAGCCCTGTTTTGTACATAAAGCGTCATTGGAACAGAGCCATGTCTACTCTCTATGGAGTGTCTGTGGCTGCCTCATACAGGATGGTAGAGTCTTGAGTGCTACAGTGGAGACCACGTGTCCCACACGGCTATACTGTTTCCTGTTTGACACTTCGTGGGGAGAAGAAAGTTTGCTGAGGTGAAGATAGACATTTTCTAAGGAATAGGCTGATGGGACGCAGAAGGAGCAGGGAAGGGAAGATCCCAGAGTAACTGCCAGGTTTAGAGGCACGTGACTTCTCCTCATGGGTTACTGGAGCTCCGCCTGTGTGTCAAGCGTGTGCTGCTCCATGTTAGGGATGCAGAGATGCAGAGGACAACTGGGAGAAACGTGCATGCATTAGCAGGTAGATGGGGGCTGGAGAGATGGCTCAGCAGTTAAGAGCATTGACTACTCTTCCGAAGGTCCTGAGTTCAAATTTCAGCAACCACATGGTGGCTCACAACCATCCATAATGAGATCTGATGCTCTCTCCTGGTGTACCTAAAGACAGCTACAGTGTACTTACATATAATAAATAAATCTTTAAAAAAACCAGGTAGATAATATGTGAGATAGAACCCGATGCCACTGGGAAAATGAGCTGCATGTGGCACCTGAAGGATGAAGGCAGCAACACAATCCATTCTTACTTATTATCTCTTCCCAGAATCTCTAGACAATGACAAGTTGGCCCAACAAATCTGAAGGTGCTGGAAGATTCAGTCATTCACTGTGCCGTGTGTCAAGGGCTAGATAGGCATGGTCTCTGTCTGCTCTTGGGGCCTTTTCTTGATTGTCATAAGGGACAGGGAAAAAAGAGAAAAATGAAGACATTTTGTAAGGTGAGAGAGGACTTGCAAAGTAAGGGATGGGGCGGGGGTGGGGCAGGGGCGGGGCGGGGGCGGGGTGGTGAGAAACAAATGCAAGGGGCTAGAGAGAAGGACTGTTTTACATTCTCTGCTCGCAGTGGTTAAGGTTTTCCCCAGAAAACAAACACAGCGGGTGCCAACCTGAGGGGGAGGGAGGAAATTTACAGGCTCAGCAGGGAGAGCTTCTCTTAGCAGCTTCAGCAGATCAGGAGCCAAGAGCAAGCCATGCAGAAGATGGTCTCACTGGGGACAGCCATGCGTAAGCTCGCGGGTGTGAAGTCTATTAGAGTTTGGAAGCGTTTGTTACCAAGCAGGAAGGAGGTCATGGGTCACCATACTGAAAGTATTGATCAGGTCCATGTCTGCCGAGCAAAACACCCCCTTCCTTGTGCAAACCTCAGGCCTGATTCTCACCGACAGGCTCCAGTGGTCCTTCAAAGCAATGATTAGCCTTGTCATTAGGCCTGGGTGCATTGATTTCCAATTAGCCTCTGGTTGTACTGGGATCTCTTGCCTTGCTGGGCTCCAAAAAGTCAGGCTGTCACCAATGTAAGACGAACCCTTGACCAAGTGTGGACTGAGACAAAAAATTACCCACCTTAGACATTGCCTTGAAAATTATAGATGGGTGTTTGCTAATTTTTGATATAAGACTACGACCTTTCTTGTAAGTCTGGATTCACTTTTCTTCCCTCCGTTTTTCTTTCATAAATCATGCTCATAAGACAACTGCTATGATTGATTTCTGTTTTACCAAACAACCTGAAGCACTGTTCCTCCGGGTTTCCACAATCCCCACGGAAGTCCTTAATCTCATAATTCTGTAACGCTCAACTCAACTGCACCTAGATATAAAGTTGCTTGTTTAAGTAAATTACATTGATGGGCAACGTGTTGATAGAAATAACTAAGAGTCTGCTAAGGAGCCGGGCGTGGTGGCGCACGCCTGTAATCCCAGCACTTGGGAGGCAGAGGCAGGTGGATTTCTGAGTTCGAGGCCATCCTGGTCTACAGAGTGAGTTCCAGGACAGCCAGGGCTACACAGAGAAACCCTGTCTCGGAAGAAAAAAAAAAAAGAGTCTGCTAAGGACAAGAGTTTACGGGGTCTGCTTTCATCTCATGAAGAAACTGGCAGTGTTAATGTCTAGAATACCTTGTTGCCACATTTTCAGGTGTGACCTATTACAGGCTGGCCTCTGGGCGAGGTGTCTCCACCCAGGGCTGACACCACCCTCCTCCCACCTGCCATCTCCTCCCCCCCCTTAGGTTTGCAGCCAAGGGAACCACACCTACCAGTAGAGGGCGCCAGCACAGCGGCAGAGCCCTCCTGCTCAGAGTGGAGAGTAGACCGATGCAGTAAGAGCAATGAGAGATGATGCAGTTAGAGGGATGAGGAGGAGACAGACGCCAGCACTGCTATTGACCTTGACCATAGCTGCTGTTAAAACTGCAGGTCTAGCCGTGGTCTGTGTGTCCCCAGTACCCAGGCACGGACTGTGGAGGCTGATGACACAGGAGTTCCGAGTAAACAGCAGGGCCTAGCCTGGCACCAGGTTCTCAGATTCTGAAAAAATTAGAAAGTCCTGGGAGAGCCTGGGCACATGGCCTCCTGCCTCAGGAGAACCTAGCTCCTGCATCTCGGAGGACCCTAGCACCCCACCCAGCAGACTAGAGAGCTTACTGCAGAAGGATGGTGACTTTCAGAACTTGCTAGGTGGGGAGTCGGAGAGTGGAAGGGTCAGAGCACCATCTTTGGAGTCAGACCAACTGAGTTAAAATCATGGTCCTGCCTTTTATGACTGAATATTTATTTATATGGCATAAATATATATGGATATGGATATATATCCCATGCATGTGATATATACAATATACATGTATGCCCATATATGTAATATATAATATGCACATATATCCTTATATGTGATATATACATGTATATATATGCCATGATTAATATATATACATACATATATATATGCCTAATTTTTAATACCTATGTTTCTGTTTCCTCATCAGTAAAATGGGAATAGGTATAACTGTCTCAGTGGGTTTGTGACAGGCACCTGAGGTCAGCCTGCTCAGCCTCTCATGGCCTCAGTTTCCCTTTCTAGAACAGTGCCCTTAGTGGTGATATGTTTGCATCCCTTGACAGCAATGAGGATTTACAGTTCGGAGGTGGGGGGCTCTTAGGCCGACATCAAATCTTCCTGGCATTTGGAAATCTCTGGATCTGGATCACAGGATCTTCAGAGCTAAGTCAATATAACTTTCTGTGTTGCCTTCAAATCTCTAAAGGCTTGAGGTGGGTTTCATTACTCGCCCTTCTGATTCAGCCTCTGGTCTCCTCATCTCAGGCTTTCCAAATCCTGTCTTAGGATTTTCAATATTTCTACAAATATTTTTATAGCACTCTTTTCTTCCGAAGGTGGAGGCTGCACCCTCCCTTGCCTGGTTGCTGCTTAATGAGACTCAACCCCAAAGAGCAGAATGTGGCAGAAGGCGGCTTGTGACTCCTGAGCCTCTGTCCTCAGACACGGAAGCTGCCTGGCCCTCCTCCCCTCAGGCTCTCTTGCTCTGACAGAAGCCATTCAAGGTGCGTCCTGGCACTGAGGCTTGCTGCCAACGGCATCCCTCCTTGCCAGAGCATGGGTGAATAGCTGCACGGCCTCCATCCAACTTGGTGGTGGCTGCAGACCAGACCTGAGTGTGCCCTGTCATTGTCTGAAAGGCCCTGGGCCAGAGCCACCCAACAACACTTCTCACAGGCCTCCTGGTCCTCAAACCATCTTCCTTATCTCTGCTTTTTGGGGGTAGGCTTCTCAGATGGGGAAAACAGATCTGCAGCAACAGGTACAATTATCTTCTTGAGGGGAACTAAAACCAGATCCCCACCTGCTGTTCCCCCACCCACCCCCACCCTGGCCTTACCTTCTTGCCTCCCCCTACCACCCCTCCCTCTCCCCCTTGCCTGCTTCTCCTTTGAGCATGGTGCTCTGAAGGCATGAATGTTGCCTCAGGAAGAAAGGATTTCCATCGGTGAGGCAAAGCTCCACAGAACACCTCGGGGACAGAAGCCACCATCTGACTCATCCATCACAGGAGTGGCCTGGGCCCCAAGCGTGCCAGGGAGGGAACCCTGCAGGCCTGGTTTGCAGAAGGGTCTCCAGTTGCATGTTGCCCTAGTATCTCCCTTGAGCAGGGGGGCATGCTTGCATTAATCTCTGTGTTCATTAGAGAGCCAGCCCTGTGCTCAAGCACCCCTGCCCGAACAGAGTAAATGCAGGGCTGGTAGAATGCAAGGGTTGTTCAGTCAGGGGGTAGGTAGAATTCCAGGCTAACACTCCGTGGCCTGCTCCTCTAGTACAGACCTCTGAGATGCTGTAGGGCTGAGGGCTGAGGGAGGAGAACTCTGGAAAAGCAGCACATTTCCTTTTTGAAAGTAATAAAGTCCAGGTCAATACGATAAAGTGCAGGTCAATAGGATGCTTCAAGCCTGTGCATGTGAGAGGCCAGTTAATGCTGTCCAGAGTTTGATTTCCTGCAGCTTAGCTTAAATCTGCGAGGCTCATTTACTCCTAAACCCTGCAGCATGCTCTGATCAAAGCTCATCTTCTGTCTTCCCAAGAGAATCCAACTAAAAGGAGCCTCCTCATTGCAGCAAGAGGCCCGGTGATCAAATTCAGGCATTGATATGTGGCCAGTCCTAAAGGAACCGGATTCTGCTGGAGGGAGGAGCCTTCGTTCTTGCATGTTTAAATCTCTGCTGCCTGGAATTGGGATGGGAGGGCTGGAGCTTCAGCAGCCACTGAAACTCGAAGGCCCTTGAGAATAAAAGCCATACATTGAAGGTGGTAGAGCAAAAAGCAAAATGTTAAAATATTTGCCACCATTATTTTCTGTTCTCTCTTCTTTTCTTTCTCTGCACTGGGATGAGTCCGGGGGCCTTCTGTGATGTGGGCCAAGTGCTGAGGTACGCTCTCACCGGGTTCTGTTCCAAACACATTTCCTGTAGTAAACTGTTTACTCCTCAGCAACTCCCATAGACAGATATTTTGATTCTCACTTTACAGGCACGGGAACAAGAGACTGGGAGAGTCCTCAAGGTCCCATAGTCTGAGGGAATTAAAGTCCCGCAGGGACCCTGAAATCCAAGCTCCCACGCTCTGTGAAGTTTCCTCTGCCCAGCTCCTGGTAACTGAGGGGCTTCTACATCTGGTCTGTGTACCCAGCCCTGCCCTTCCTTTGTGTGTGTGTGTGTGTGTGTGTGTGTGTGTGTGTGTGTGTGAAAGAGAGAGAGGGAGGAAGCCCTAGCTTGCTCTAGCCATTGCTATTTTGAGTTATTTGCTGTCAGCTGCGCAGCTAATGCCTATCCGACACAGTTTCCAAATTGATTTCATGCCTCCAGGCGCTTGTTCAAACCTCCCCTTCTGCCCAGAATACCCTCTCCCTGTATCCTCCTCTGCTTCACAACTCAGCAGCCTGGCAGTCACAGGCTCTGAAAGTTGCCTCCCAAGCTGCAGACCACCTTCCAGGGCAGAGAAGCGCTGACTTAGCTTCGCCAACCAGAAAACTTAACCTGGCCTGGCACACAATAACTATGCAATAGGTGTTCCCTGAATGTGACTGAGTGGTGGGATGCCAATCTTGTAACGAAACGGGACCAAACAGTTCAATGCCTCATATATTGAGGTGCACTGTTCCCCTCTCCTGCCCTCCCCCGCCTGTCTGCCCACAGTCCTCTGCTTTGTTTTCAAACCCTGCAACAAAGTCCTTTTTTATCAAAAGTAACATGTACTCTCTTTAAAGTACACTCTGTGCTGTGGGCACTGTGTCACAGGTACTTTATGTATGGTTGGTTCCCTACAAGGGAGGTTTTTAAGACAAGGTGGCCATGGTACTGGAGGAGCAGACTCAGGAGAGCCCAGGACTTCCCTGTGCCACACAGCCCAGTTCTTAGAATCAACAGTTCACTGCTCAAAATACACTGCGTTGTCTTGGGCTCCCCACGGGCCTGATTCACACCCAGCCAGCCCTGCTCTGGTTTGTCCGTGGTGTGTTCCCCCATGGTGATTACTGCGGAGTCTTCCCCAAGGAGTGCTGTGGGTCCTATGTCTTCCTCTCAGCTACACATGAGAGATGGATGATCTTTCTTATCCAGGAAAGTGAACAAAAGAAGCTCAAAGGAAGTGAGCAGAGGCTTGGGCTAGCCAGCCAAGCTCGGTAGAAGCTTCTGGAAACACCTCTCGGTTGTGGGGAATTCCGTAGTCAGTCAGGGCCTACCACCTTCTCTTTGGATTGTGTACAGCATGGGTGCCCTTCTGAGTTGGTGAAAGAAGAGAACAGATGCTGGCCGGGAGAGGCCTTAGACTACAGACAGGTCTGTCACAGAGATTCCAGGAACAGGACATTTGCCTAGATTGGACCCCATGGCTCTTTGAGTTTTGATATTCACCAGCAAATGCCAACTTGGGAATTTTGGAGATGCTATTACCTTGAAAGAGGTGGAACCGGATGCTGGAAAAATCACCAAAATCTGGAAAAATCCTTGAGGGTGTCCCAAGAGCCACATGGCCCTAAATACAAGCTGGCTGGTGTATTACAGCTCTGAGGAGAAAGGCTTCTCCAATGGAAGTGTTATAGCTCTGCAGGGGGAAGTTTCCCTAATGCTCTGGAGGGAAAGGTATCCTGACAGTCGGAAGCCAAGGACACCACAAAAGCCACACCACACAACAAACCTCATACAAGAGATTTATTGGGAGAAACACAAGAGGGTGGCAGCCTCTACTCCTTTGAGAAACAACAGAGAATTGTGCAAGAGGCAGGTTTATATGGTTTTTTTGCAGGTGGAAATTTCCAGGCTGGGGGTTGGTGGGATTTCAAGACAAGTCCACAGACTGATAGGATTTCGAGCTCAGAAATTGGTGTGTTTTCAGGTTCAGGGATTGGTGTGTTTTCAGGTTCAGGAATTGGTGTGTTTTTAAGCTCAAGGATCAGAGGGCTTCAAGCTCAGAGATTGGTGAATTTTGGTGGGTTTTCAAACCTGGAGATAGATTCAGTTGGCAGACACAGGCTGCTGCCTCTTTCTTCATCACAGCTATCTGCAGACACATAAGCTCATAGCTTCTATGGCAAGAGCCCCAAGTTCAAGCCCAACTCTGATTACATTCATCACCTAAATTTAAATTTTAAGTTTGTTTCTCGAGTTTGCTACATACTACAGAAATAGGATGATTTGACTCTTAATCATACCAGCAATAGTTTATCATGTATATGTGGCTGTGATCAACACTGACACCGCATAGCCCTTTGTGGCTTCTAAATATTCCTCAGTCCCGTTCCTGCATCCCTTAGTCAGAGGTAGAATGGAAAAACCAGTGTAGAGTCATATAAGTGCATGATCTACAAAGAGAAAAAATGGTGTTTGATGTGGACCAACCGACACTGATTTATCCTTTTTGCAGACAAGGAAACTGTCAAAAATCAGGTATTGTTTGCCCAGGGTTCTCAGTAAACATAAAACCGAGGCTGGGTCTCTGATGCTGACCCAAGACATCATTCTTTCATCCCATGAGCTCCTGCTGAGAGCCTGCTACTAAGCCACACTCTGCTGAGAAGGGAAGACAGAGTTCTCCCCTACCTGTCTGCATGTGTACAACTAATCGCATGCACCATGCTAGACCCGGCCTGCCTCTCTGCTTATAGATTCTATAACACTTTATTTGTTAAATACTTGTTATATTATTTATAAGCTCAATCATTATTATTAATTGTCTGTTAATTAATCCTCACACCAACCCTGCTTCATTTACAAATGATGAAATTGAAGCATAAGAACATTAGTAATGTACCAGTAAGTGACTGAGCCAAGATTGAATGCAGCCTACATCTACCTGGGACCATCTGTAGCCTTTGAGCTGAGACCTGGAAGATGCACAGGACACAGTGCTGGGCAGAGGGGGAATTCACGGAGCTATAAAAGGCTGAAGCAGAGGGCATGCTTCTGGCGGCAAGCTGGACTGGCAGGGAGGGAAGTGGCTAAGATGCAGGGAGTATACAGGTTGTGTGGAGGACATGTGGGCTCTCCTCCAAGCTATTGCTTGGAGTCTTTGGGATTGTCAGAAAGGGGCACAGTTGGTTCAGCCTCAGAGGTCAGAGCATCGGGCAGGAGAGAATGGACATTTTCATGATTTGCGGGTGTGGGTTCATCATGACCCCTTCCCTTAAACCTTCTGGTTCCTAATTTTCTCATCTTGTTGCATCTGAGTCCTGGCCTTCTGGATAACTCATTATGAGTCACTGTAGTAAGACCCCTCAGACTATCTCTTGGGAAGAATGGTCACTACACAGTGCTGGACGCATCCCCAGGATCTTGTGACTTCTTGACATCCTTCTAGGTTGGCCTGAAAATGGCTTCCCATGCCTCAGCAGTCCACTGTTGATGGCATCAGCCTCTCATGGAGAGCCATCTCTCAACCAGGCCTCCATTTGCCTCTGCAGTTGACAGTTCCTAGGGAGCTATTCTGCATGAGGTCACAGGTATGAGCTGATGGGAATGTGGCAGCATGGCAGGAACATGTATGTTGGAAGCACAAGCCGTGTGTTACTAGCCCATGCCGTTCAGACCTGCTGGCCTGGTTCCAAATGTCCTGAACCTCCACATCACAAAGGTGCTGAGCATACCCTGCTGGGAGCACTGAGATCGTACCAGGGACAGAGTGAAAGGTTGAAAGATCACTATGTGATCTGGTTTCCAACAGCCAGTCTCTGAGGTATAGTAGAAAGCCAAGAGCTAGCTCTAACACAAACAGCCAAAGGGTAAAGAGGATGACTTTGCTCCCCAGGCCCAGAAACCTCACTGAACATCTCTGTTTAATGCCTTCCCATGGCTCCATATGGATCTTCCACAGATGTTGGTCTTCACAGAGTCTATACAGGACCAAGCAACTTGTGATGACCAGGCTACAACAGAGCTTTCTTTGTTCTGGGCACCACTTGAAGCAAATGCTAATGGTTCCACTGAGTATCTTCATGAATCCTGGGGGCACTCCCAGCTCTCAAGAGGCAGCCTGTGGAATAGGCCCTTATTTTGTGGATCAGGAGCCATAGTGGGTGTTCTCCAGTGGTCAAAGAAATCTGTTCTAGAACTGGGGGAACGTGCCGTGGGATTAGTGTCCCCACCAGCCTACATCAAACAGGTAAAAATCCATTTATCACCTAGCCCACAAAAGCACAGTGACAGTGGATAAAGTGTTGTTCTGGGTCCCTAAGAACTGATGTTCTATGGGCCAGGTTCTAATAAAACTAGAGGCTCTGGTTAGCCTGCACAGATTTCCAGGGAGCCCTGGTCTACAGTGCCTTCTCATAATGTTTCTTGGCTCTCCCCTCGCAGAGAGGCCCCATGTCTGTGAACTGATGCAGAAACCGGGGCACAGAGTTGTCCAATGTTACTGCTTCTATGGCTGGTGGCTGAGCCCCCAGTGGGGCGGGCACCAAATGCTGGGCAGCTGCTATTCTACATGTGAACTCTTGGGTGGATCCTGCCTCGAGATTTGGCTCTGGATTGCCTAAAACCCTACTCCCAACATCTTCCACGAAATGCAGTCACCATTGGGACTCCAGATGCTGGAATCCTAAGGTGGGAGTCAACCCTGTAGACAGAGAACCCAGAGCAGGTCTTTCTATTTTGTTTACTCAACTACTGGGAAGCTTTATACTCTACATCCAACACACACCCTGTTTCTGTAGCTTTGCTCACGTCTTAGACCAGATCAATGTCTGATGCTCCACATTAGAAATTGGAAGAAGTTATGGCTTTAATCTAAATTTGTACCGTGGCAAACCGTAGGGCTATGTGATTGGTTCTGGCTATGTCAGACAATCAACCAGGACAAAATGTTGCAGCCATCTCTGCTTCTGTCTTTCTGATGACTCCTTGGCAGGGCCCTTCCTCTTTCTCCCAGGAGTGGAGGCAGATGGGAAAGCCCTCATCCTATTGTATGCACAGCACCACCTGGGGCTCACCCATGTCTCTCAGGCATCCATCTACAGTACTGGGGCAGATGGGATGCTGCTAGGTTTCCCTCAGTATGTTCCTCATGGAGATGGGCTGGTTCCAGAGCAGATGATACTCATATCTTCCATTCTAAGCTTTGACCTCTAACCATGAGACCAGGTTGACAGAATGTGACCCTCCTGGCAACAGGAGGGATACAATCTTCAGATTCCTTACAGAGTAAATGGATAGGGCTTATAGAAACCCATTCCTCCCTCCCAAATTCTACACATCCCTTCCCTGTGTCCCAGAGACTGGCTTCATCAGCTCTGTTCAGTTGGAATCCAGGTGGAGTTCATGTCTCAGTCAAAAAGAACCAGGAGCACAGCAGGTGACTGGGTTATCCCGGGACACCTGGTGCAGAATGTCCAGCGAGTCCCTCCTGTGTCTTCACATTACTTCTGTAATCTGTTCTCTGCATGCTCTTCCTTAATGCGTGCCGGCGTGAATGCCCCAGGTTTCTGGTCGGCACCTTAATCCACAACACAATATTTTTGATGTGTGTGGGTATTTCTCCTCCACTTTAGCTCCGTAATTTGCCCCTCTTACCCCCTTCTGCCTGTGGGATTTGCCTCGAGTTCTTTGTTTCAATCTAGAGATAAAGAAGGGCACTGATTCCTCTCTGGCATGGTAGCTGCCTAGAATTTCCAAGCAAGAACGAATCAGTGTCTTCAAAGAGGAGCTGCTGTGTCCTGCAAGAATGGTTCCGTGGAAGTAAGTTCAACATCCAATCTTCTTAGACAGCTGTGCTCTAACTATTGGGACCCTACTTATTCTTGACCAATGCTCTACATTAGATAATTGGAAGAATCTATGGTTTTTAAATAAGTTTGTGCGCAACCATCTTAGGATCAGACTGTGTTTTCCATTTGGGCAGTATAAGCCCAGCCACTGGGAACCAGAAAGTCCTCATACCTTTGTCCCCATAGCTTGAACTGAAATCTATGAATTTGAGTGCCACACTCTCCTTAGGTTTCCTGGCAAAAGCAATCTGCTGGCTCCAGTCCTAGAGCTCCTCTTCAAAATTGTTCTACTGACGGTAAGTTCATCTGCAGGTTTGCCCAGCAAGTAGATAATGAACCGTTGAGGATGAGATAGGAAAGGGAAACCAGCCAACAGGGTGGTCTCACTCCCATTGGTGTGAGAGGGATGGAAGTCATCTCAAAAGGAAAGGAGTGGGAACATTTAGCACCCAGCTATAATTCCCCTCAAGAATGGTAACTTCTTCTCTTGAGGAGGCTAGCTATTGTCCCTGACTCTGCATAAAGCCTCAAGACAGGAAAGCAGAGGACTTGGTATAGACTTGGACATGACAATCCACAGATGCTCTGGGCCCAGGGGTCAGAGCATGAAGCGCTGCAGAGCTTTGCCTGCAGTGGTCTTCAATAATGTTCACCGGTGCAAAGTGCTTTCTCCTTCACCCTCAGACAGCTAGAAGGTGAATCTGCACTGTCTTCATCTCTAGCCAGGCAGATGACAGGCCCCATCACCTGCTCCTGTCTCTAAGGGTATATTTCCTGCCACCACCCAAGACATCAATTTCTATATCTGTTCCCATCCAGTATTGCAAACGTCAGGACTCACTTAGACTGATGTACTCTGGAAAGAGAATGTATGGGGTGGGGGAAGGGGCCAACTCATAAAATAGCTGAGAAGACAAGAACTCATGTAAAAGGCTAGGAAAAGGGCTGGCAGCCCCAGGCAAGCAGGGACTATGTAAGACTCACCAAACCTCTCCAGGACCTGGACAAGAGCGTGTGTTGCCGAGAACTTGTATGGGTACACCAGGAAGCCATGGGCGGCCATATCCCTGTACAAGGGAGCAGAGCTTAGTAGTCTGTTGTCCTCAGGGAAGGAGCAGGTGTCATCTGGACAAGGGGGCCAAAAGCAGACTAAAAGCTTTCGGGGATACCCACATTCACACATCTGGCCATTTGCACTGCAATGAAACAGGTCTCCCCTTCCTCTCTTTCTTTCCTTCCTTTCGAAAAATATTAGATTTATTCATTCTATTTTATGTATGAGTATTTGTCTGAATTATTTATATCCACCATACTTACAGTTGTTCTTAGAAGGCAGCCCCCAGAACTGGAATTATGGATGGTTGTGACCCATCAGGTGGGTACTGGGACTCACTGAGGCTCCTCTCAGATATCCTGTTGTTGCCCTGTGTCATGGAGAGCCTGGCAGATGAGGGGCAGGGCTGGCTCTCCTGTGCTCATGCCGTCAGGGCCAGCTCACCTGCCATTTCCATGTCCAGAGCCAGCAATACAATGCTGTCCAGACAAGGTACAGGGCCCACAGGTGAGGGGTAGGACCAGCACTCCTGCTCTCATGATCCAGTCAGAGTTAGTTCTCCAAAAAGAAGGAGCGGGGATCTCTCCCTCACCTGTGCCAACACACAACAGACAAAAGGCGGGGCCAATTCTCCCACACTCACACCCTCAGATCCGGCTCACCCGCAACCCTCCACATCCAATGCCAGTTCTACTATGCTGTCCAAGTCAGGTGCAGACCTGTGCTTCCAAGAGTTGCAGTAGGTGAAGGGTAGACACAGTTCTCCCACTCTGATGACCTAGGGGCCAGGTCTCCTAGCTGCTATGGGTGGCAAGGGGTGGGGTGGGGGCATCTCTCCCTTGCCCATGTCACTACACAGCAGACAAGCAGCAAGGCCGGCTCTCCCATGCTCACACTCTTAGGCCAGCTGGCCCCACCACCAGGGTCACCTCTACTGTGCTCCCTGGGTGAGGTGCAGAGCCTGCTCTCCTGAGTGCTGCAGCTGAAGACGGGACAGGGACAGCTCCCCTGCTCTCCGGACCCCAAGGCTAAGTCTCCCATCTGCTGCATGTGGTGAGGGCGAGGAAGAAGTGGGGTACCTCTCCCTCATCCATGCCACCACTTGGGAGATGAGTGGTAGGGCCAGCTCTCCCATATTTATATATTCCCTGTGCCGGCTTACCCACAACTCCTGCAATATGCAGACCCACTCTCCCCAGGGCCAGTTCTTCCGTGATGCCCAGGTGCAGGGTGAGACCAGTTCTGCACAGCCCTCAGACAACAAAAAGTCTCCTGGTGGGCAGCGGCCCAGACTAGGGAGTCTACTTGACATTAGTGATAATAGACCCCTGCTATTGCAGGGCCATGGACCCAGACCTGGCCTCAGTTGGCAGCACATGCCAGGACTCCACCATGGTCCCAGGTGGCATCACTGGCTACTCACATTGGGCTGTTCCTCACTACCGTCGAGTTTCCCGCTCTTCCTCTCTTCATTGTGCCTACATTCTTCTGCTTCTCTCTCTTTCTCCATCACTTGCTCCTCTTAGTTGCACCCAGGGTCTCTGAGTGTCTGAGGTCATCCCAGGAGTGGTCTCAGAACTGCTATGCCCTACTTGTGCATTGTGGCACCAGGAAGGGGTCATCCTGGGCTACTAATCATTCAGATGTTTATAGGTCAGAACACAGAGCTCGGACACAGCTTTTCTCATCTCTGCCACCCACTGCTGCACATGTGACACCTGCAGTGCCTCTAGGGACAGGGCAACACACACTCTTGAAGGCTGAGCCACCCCCCCAGCCCCTTCCTTTCTTCTTGAACCTTAGGGGTCATAGCTCTTTTCAGTCTTTCATAGACTTGTATTCTAAAGACAATTATTAGAATTAATAAGCTTAGCCAACCAAACTATAAATCTACATTGCTACCAGGAAAGAAAATCTTTGAAATGTGTATACATTAAATCCTGCGGATTTATGGGTACAGCCTGATCATCAGTTTGGCTGAGATTCTGGTTTCCAAGCTAACCCGTGCCAGCACCTTGCTCCCGGTACGCTCACTCTGGCCTTGGTCCCAGCCCCACCAAGCTCAGGAGTTCGGATCCCACAGCTCCACCCTGATCACATGAGCTAGTATGAGAGCCTTGTTTCTAGGGAGTTCTGGAGCACCTAGGTTCTCACTCCTTCCCTGGCAGGGAAGTCAGCCACAAAAAAAGTTGATCCCTTCAAAGCTAGAGTCTAAGGCCATCACCTGCCGTCCAGCTGTATATGGTATTCTGCAGCACCCAGCATGCCCTGTTACTCCAGTAGCTCTTCTCACAGTCCTGGGATCCTCTCTTTCCCTCTGATGGGCTTGCCTGAGACTACTACCTACAGCATCACTGTGCCTCAAATGCACACCTTAGGGGCACCCTGCCTAGAGGCTCCCTTTGCCTGCAGCAGGCTCCCACCCCACGGTGAGCATGTTTTTTTGCCTACTCACTGCCCCTCCCCTATTTACTAAGCTCTATATTACTGTTTCTAAAACAGCTTGTCTCCTTCCTTGAGCCTGCCTGTGTATAATCCCTGCCCACCTTGAATAACGACTCTTTTGTGCTGGTCCGCAGGAATGAACATCCATTGATTTTAAGTAAAAGCTGCTCTCTCTACAAGACAATGGCTTCGATTGGATTGTTTATTCGTATGAGAAAACAGACTCTCTTATCGTATCCTATTACATGTGGGTCTTTTATCCACTTAATCCATTTTTTATTGAAGAGCTACTATATATAATCCAGGCACCAGGTTAAGTGCTAAGAATGGAAAGGTGATTAGGGCACGGTTCTTACCCTCAGAGGCTTTGCAGTCTAAACAGAAACCCTTCCTGAAAGGCAGCACAAAACATTGTGCAGGTGATGCTGAATTTGAAGCATGAGTAGGATATATATGACTTCTCTGTAGAATTGTTTTCATTATCAAAAGGACTATTTGACACAGAAATTATCAGAACCAGGGATGCTGTAGCTCTTAGCCTCCTCCATGGCATCCAAGATGGCGGGGAAGGAGGGCAGGCATGGCGGCAAAGAAGATGAGAAGCTACAGAAGTGAGTGCAAAGAACAGCATGCATGAGGGATGACTACCATCAGTGGTCAGTTAGCAAACTCTCTGACGGAAACTCCATGACTTAGAAATGCATTTTCTATTAGCAGAAACTGAACGCTAGGAGGGAGTCCAGAGGCTGGGGAGGAAATGGTCAGTTAATTCCCCAGTGTTGTTAAAAGACTAGGCCAGAATGGTCCCTTTCATGTGGTGCGGACCAAAACAGTTAACAAAGAGGATAGATCAAAGAAAGTCTTCACGAAAGACAAATGCAGGCATTTAAGAATGATTAACCCCAAGTTTTAATGTCATGCGATTCACACAATTAAAGTCAACCATTCTCAAGTGGACAGACAGTTCAGTGGTATCTATACATGGCAGTATTTATAGCTGTCTTTTCGTTCCTCCCAGAAGAAAGCACACACACACACACACACACACACGCACACGCACACGCACACGCACACGTACGCACACGCACCGGACCCAATAGACAGCTTCTCCCTGGCCTTGGGAGACTACCAGTCTTCTCTCTGTATGGGTTTTCTACTCTGGATATTTTGTGTGGACGGACTATGTAGCATGCATCCTTTTGTGTCTGGCTTCTTTCATTTAGCGCAGTCCTTTTGAGGTTCATCTAGGCTTTAGTATGTGCCAATACTTCATTGCTATCTACGGATAAGTAATACTCTGTTGTATGTCCATACTGATTCCACTGGTGGACTTTTGGTTGTTCTCTCCTTTGGGCTACTTGTGCCTGTGTGTGCCCAGGTATTACTTTGTCTATACTTTCAGTCCTGGATATACTCCTAGGGATAGAACTGCTGGGTCAAGTGATAATTCTATGTCTAACATTATGAGAAACCAGCCACTTAATTGCTAACCAGAAAACTGTTTTAGATTGCCAATAATGAAAAAGAAAAGGACTGTGGGACTTGGAGAAATCCAGATTTGGGTAGATAAGGACATATGCTGAGGACTGAGCCAGCTCTTCATGTTCTCACACATAAGTCAGTATGCATTTCCCAGCCCCTGGCAGCTAGAGGACACCATGAAATCTCATGCCTTTCAACAGAATCAGAGATGTAGCATGCAAGGCCCATCCCATGGAGACCATGATCAGGTACCCTCTCTCCTCTCCTGCATGCTAGAGGCAGACAGCCATAGTGGCCTAGAAACCAATGAGGGAAGGGCCACCAAGTAGAAGAAGCAGAGACTCAGTAGCCTTTGTTTTAGACTTGGAGCAAACAGTTAACTTTTTCTGCATGAATTCCCAAGTCTGTGAGTCCTCCCTTTTGCAATGATAGCATTTCCACAGACAGAGGACTATACCTTGCTCAGACACCTACTGTTTGAAGTCATCATGGAAGATCAAAGGCCAGGAGAGGCCAGAGGCCACCCCAGCTTGGGGTACCAAGGGGTTTGAGCTCATGCTCTTTCTAAGTCACATGCTAAGGGAGGCATGTGACCTTTGGCCCGTCTTAGCAGTCTGCCAGACCAACATCAGGGCCAGGATGAACCTGAGGTGCTTCTTGGTGTGGGAAGACAAGTGAGACTCTGTCTATTATATCACTTCAATTAGGAAAATCATGAGTTTAAAAAAAAAAGGTGTCTGTGTGATAGAATGAATAGGTTTTAGCGAGCTGAGACTCAGAAATCTGTCGCTGCTCTTCTGTTTTTATGCTTTGTGCTTTCTTTGACAATTTCCCATCTGTCTCCCTTAGCTTGGTAAGAAAGTTCCACTGGCAATGGAAAATTCCAAATGTGTGATGGGGTGACGGCCAAGGAAAGCAGCCCAGCAGCACAGACAGCAGCACAGGACAGGTCCTGTCGCAGCCCTGAACAGAGGCATGCCCATGGCAGGGACAGGTCCTGCCACAGTCCAAGACAGGGGTATGCTAACAGCAGGCAAAGGGCATGCCAGGCTTATTCTCTGCCTGGCACTGGCATTTGGAAGAGGCCATTCTTTCTTGGGCAAAACTATCCCCAAAGCTTCAGCTATTCCTGGCATCCTTGACCCCGTCTTAGTCAGGGTTTCTGTTCCTGCACAAACATCAGGACCAAAAAGCAAGTTGGGGAGGAAAGGGTTTATTCAACTTACACTTCCACGTTGCAGTTCATCACTAAAGGAAGTCAGGACTGGAACTCAAGCAGGTCAGGAAGCAGGAGCTGATGCAGAGGCCATGGAGGGATGTTCCTTACTGGCTTGCTTCCCCTGGCTTGCTCAGCTTGCTCTCTTATAGAACCCAAGAGCACCAGCCCAAAGGTGGAACCACCCACAAGGGGCCCTCCCCACTTGATCACTAATTGAGAAAATGCCCCACAACTGGATCTCATGGAGGCACTTCCCCAACTGAAGCTCCTTTCTCTGTGATAACTCCAGCCTGTGTCAAGTTGACACACGAAACTAGCCAGTACACCGTCCATTTAATGGCATTGGAGTCTCGTCATTGTGACCACCATACATTTCCAAACACCAATAGGCAGAGGTTGTCCCCTAACTTCTAGGCAGAAAACTACTGCATGAAAGATAGAGAAAAATAGAAAATTTAGAAATGTGGAGAAGATGGGCTGTAGTAAGGTATGAAGTGAAAGGTGAGAGGTGAAAGGTGAGAGGTGAGAGGGGCTCTACTTTTATCAGAGTTGTCTGTCACCTACAAAAGCTCCGTCCCTCTTGGTGTTTGCTCATGGTCTTCTTCTTTCCCAGCATGAATCAAAATTGAAGTTTTTCTTTTTCTTTACAAAACGTTCCCACCAGCCCCTACCTTATACCTTAGGCATTCTTGACATTCTGTTGACTCATCACCAGCTCTTGTCCCCTCACATGATCTAGTACTTGTCTAATAACTACCTTGCTTTCTCCTCAGAACAACAGATTGATAGAACAGATAGGAATCCAAGGTTAGGAAGACCACATCAGCAAAGGCTGGGGTCTGAAGGAGTTAGACCTGGAGACGTAGACCTGGAGACATGGCACCAGACCTCTGGCTGCAGGCTTCTCTGTAGAGTGTCTGGGAGAGAGGGCAATGAAGCAAGGGTGTCCCAAAACGAAGTTCAGAAATAGGAGGCTCTCATGCTGGTGACACCATAGGAGGTCTGAACCCTTGGGCAGTGACAGGAGGACCTGTGTCTGTAACTTTTCTGCCTGTCATTATCTGGAATGAGATGCCAGGTGTGACTGTAGCCCCCAGTCATTACCCTATGGGCAGAAGAAACTCTAGGATCTGAGCCACTGGCCAGGATGCTCACCAGCACACACAACTCCCTCACTAAAAAGCCTTTTCTGCCTCGGCACAGACCAATGATGCATGCCGACTGCATTTACTGATGAATTCAATCAGGCAATCGGCTCGACTATCTCTCAATTACCATTTTCTCTTAATTATAATATGCATCCTTCCCCTTCCTGGCACACATCTTAACATTTCTGAAATAGGCATGGGTCTTAAAATAGATGTGAATATTTATTGTGAAGTTTCACTTTTGGGGGTGGGAGAGGCGGCTATTGAATCAAGGGAGCATCTCATAATCAGTGGGATATTAAAACTGAGGAAATAGGGTAATCACCAGAATTGATTTCCCATTTTGATGAAGCAGAGATAAGATTCTCCTGGGCAGATGGAGACACCTGTGCTTACTATCGGATGCAGAACTCTTCACGGACAGCTTCCGTGGGCCTCCAGGTGTACCTATGGGGTTTGATGATATTGGATTCTCATGAAACCAAAGGAATATAGTGTGCTCAGTCAGGCCTGTCCTTTGTAACTGTCATGAAGGAGTTGCTTTGGGCCTGCCTTGCTGTTGTCAACTCAGCTGACTGGGCACAGTGAGGTGCAGGGCACCGAGGTCTCCCCTCAGCTGCTGAATCTCTGCAGAGAAGCCCACTGCCCATGTTTCTGCTCTCGCTTCTGGACTTAGCTTGGTTGTCATCCTGTGATGGATAATTTCATGTGTCCACTTGAATAGGTTAAAGGATGCCCAGCTAGTTGGGAAAACATCTTTTTCTGGGCATGTCTACTGGGTGCTTGGGGAAGAGATTTGCCTTTGCAACAGCAAACTATACAAAGAGCTACCTTCCTGATATGGGCAGGCATCAGCTAAACAACTGAAGGTCCTGACAGAATGACAGAGTGGAATGGAAAAGCCCCTTTCTCTCTGAGACTGGGGGGAAGGTGGTCCATCTCTTCCTCCCTCTAGACCCCGGAGGTCCTGTGTCTCAGACCTAATCAAATGCCAGCTTCCTCAGTAGCTCTGACTTATAGGGCTATCACAGGACTTCTCAGATGAGCTGGTTCCCATAGCAAATGTCCTAGTCTGTGTCCACCTTTTTGGTTTGGTTTCTCTGGAAAACTGTGGCCTGTTTGTGCTCAGAGTGTCTTGCTATAAAGGAGGGTAGGGTGTGGGTGATAAGGTCATGCATCTTGTGTTGGGGAGACAAGAGATGGATTATCATAGCAGTGGAGAACCTGAAAAAATGGCCTGAGGCTGCAGGGTCTCTCCTGGGAAGTTCCAAGAACTTAGCAGAACCTAGCCACAGGAGGCAGTGGTACCCAGCAAGTGGTATTTCATGCCTGTGAGATACTTAGAGATATCCTCTGGCCGAGAAAATAAAGCGCACTCCCCCTGCCCCCAGCAAATTCCACATGGTCTTTCTTCTCAGGACATCTCTCCAACCTCAGACTTGCAGCCATGGGAACGTCTGAACTCTTGGGAACGTCTGAACTCTCCGGAACGTTCTCTTTGCTGGCTTCCTTCTGACGGTGGGTATCAATGCTGTGGAGTGGGAAGCTGGTGAGGGATAGCTTTGACTATGAGCCAAAGATGCTTGTTTGGGCGCTGTTCCTCCCTAGCAGGGGAGAGAAAACTGACCCAGTAGATTGGGTGATGCTGGAGCTGCTCCCATAAAGGGCTACCCCACCCCCACTCAGAGCCTCAGAGAAGCCCCAAGGAGATCGATCAGCCAGCCTCTCTGATTTGTAATTTCACTTAATGCTATTAAGGGGGCAGTTTGGGCCATTTGCTGGGGAGGGCTGGAAAGGTTCCAGAGTCTTCTGCTAATGAATCCCAAGCATTAATCCCATTAGTCTTCCACTGTCTGCTGCTTCTAACTAGCCTGTTCCCATCTTGCTTCCCCTAGAGGAAGCTCCTTGACCCCCCACGGCTCAGGCATATTCCCGTAAACTAAAACTGCATTGGCCTTCCTCACTGAGCCAATATTCCCAGAAAACGATGGAGCTGGCCCGGTGGTCTCTCATACTGGGCAACAGGGGCTGCTGCTTCAAGGGAATCACGGAGCCTGCTGCACTTTGAAGAGGGCCAGGCCATCATGAATCTCTCCTCCTCTCCCTCCATGACAAAGCTTGAAAGGGTACAGCCCTCACCCCTTTCCTGTAATACCTTCTAGGGCAGGCTGGAGGACCCTGCAATCCTAACGTAGCAGACAGATGGTACAGAGGCCAGACCTCTGGTGACCCTGCTGGACAGTTCCTGCTCTCTAACTAGACAGCCCTGTCATCTGGATCCATAAGAGGTGCGAGACCACTCTTCTAGTATTTGAGCCTAGGCACCTCAGGCTAGAAGCCTGAGAGAGCTCGCCAGCTGCAGAAGCACACGAGCCAAACAGTGTGTTCCAGTTCTGCTCCTGCTCTGCTGGGAGATTTGGGGCACACAGCTGTGGGTGATGCTTGCCGGTTCCGGGCCTGCTGGTTTCTAACAGGAAGAAAAGTTCCACAGTAATCGTTAGGCATCCTGCTCCAAAGCCTGTGATTTGAGGCACATGTAAATGAGTGTTTCTACACTTAAAAGAACAGGGGGGAGAATGCATTGGAAACTTCTGGGACAATGGAATTCACAGACTTCTCTCCTTCCTTCCTGTGTATCACACAAGCTCAAGAAGGCTCTGAAAGGCAGGAGCAGAAGGAATACTGGTTTGGAGCGGTGGGTCCCAGGGATGGCACGGTGGCAAGGTCCCCTGTGCTCTGTTTGATATATTCATGTGGGTTAGGCCAAAGAGGCTAGCCACCCAGAGCCACCAACAGGTGCTGAAGCTGGGAGGTCACCAGAAAGAGCGGCACTCCGTGAAAAGCCTCCCCAAGTCAAATGATCAGCAAAGGAGTGGCCCAGCAAGTCAGGAAACAGACTTAATATCTGCTCTTCTTCAATCATAAACCAAAAAGAGGTTCCACCCCCCACTCAGAGATCGAATTTCGATTCAAACAGGCTCAGATTCCTGGTCTCTGCTCGGCTGGTCTAAGTTATCCCAAAATACTCACTAGAAGTAAGTCCAAGAGAGGCAATGAAGAGAGTGACTTAGTAACGAGCTACCCACAGCTGGTGTCAATCAATGAGACCTCCGCCAAGCCTGGCTACCTCCTTCTCCAACCCCAAGTAACAAAGCACTACTCCTCTCCTTTGCCGGCTGGTGTCAGAGGAGGCCTAGCAGGCAGTCAGGACTCATACCATGGTGGTAACTAAACCTCCGCAGTGTGGTAAGGGAGGCAACCGTCACCCTAGCTAGCAGAGATCAGGAACCCTCTCTGGCTGTCAATGGAAGCTGAGCAGAAAGCCAGCCTTCTACCTTATCCTGTCAGTGACAGTGCCCCACCCCACCCACTGCCCTGTGGAAACTGTGTCATCGAAAGCCCTATAAAGTACATAAGACAAGGAACCTCCGATCAGAATATGAAAAGGCTCAGGTCTAAATAAGTCATTTGCCATACAAAAAATCAGAATGATAGGAAACCAAATTGGTGGGGAGGGGGTGGGGGGGAGAGGAGAGAAAATTGGTGGGTGCTGGTATTGAGATGCTCCAGTTGCTAATGACCCAGCACAGATTCTAAAGCTGCCATTGATAAAACCTTTCAGTAAGCGATTATAAGCTCACCTGACTCCAGCCAAGAATCAAAGCCCCAGTGAAGAAATAGATGGAAAGAAAAAGGAGGAAGTTTGATAACAATACAGCTCCCAAATTAAAAGGCTTGATGAATGGGCTGAAGGTAGAATATAAGAAATAGACAGAAAGAAAGAAAAAAGGAAAGAAGGAAGGAGAGAGAGAGAAAAAGAAAGAAAGAAAGAAAGAAAGAAAGAAAGAAAGAAAGAAAGAAAGAAAGAAAGAAAGAATCTGTGACTTTGAGATAAACAACCAGAATGACCACATCTAAATAGTGGAGAAAGATTAAAATGGGGGAGCGGGGAATGGCAGAGCCTCAGAGGCTTGTGGGCCTACAGCAAAAGGTCTAAATCTATACCACTGGAGTTCCCAAGAGGAAAGGAAAAGCGGCAGAGCTGAAAAACTGCTGGAAAAGTGATGGCCAGAAGCCTCCAAACTGAACAAGACCCATAAATCAGAGCAAGCTCCAACAGGACGGAGGAGGAAAACCCCGTGCCAAGATACACCACAATTAAACCTCGGGAAAGCAAAGCAGTCTTGAAAAGGTTCAGAGAAAATGACACTTCACCCATGGGAAAAGCAACTGGATGATAGCTTACTCTGCTGCAGCGGCAGTGGAGGCTTGAGTTCATCCCCCACCCCCAACACTGTCAACTCGCTACCCTCTGCTTAGTGGGAACAGCCATCCAGAATGAGAAAGAGAGATTAACCCATCCCCAGTCAAAGGGAAACCAAGATAAAAGTGGCTACGGGGCTAGAAAGATGCTCAGTGATCAAAAACACAAGTTACTTTTGTCAAAGACCTGAGTTCTATTACCAGTAAGGCAATACGTACATAACTCATGCACGTAAAAATAAATAAACACAAATAAAATGCTGTGGTTTTTTTATTTGTTTGTTGTTTGCTTTAGTTTTTAATGGCTGCAGAAGACAGGCATGATGGCTCAGTAGGTGAAGGTTCGTGATACCTGACAGCTGAGTTTGATCATTGAGACCCACGCGGTGGAGAGAACCAATTTGCGTGGGTTTGTCTTGTGACCTCCACAGGGGCCTGGCATTAACATACACACGGTGCACATTCACACGGGAGAAGAGTTGCCAGGATAATTTGCTACAGAAAGGAAGTGATAGAAGAAAGGCTAGTGGACCATCAAGAAGGGAAGAAAAACAACAAAAGGAATAAAGGTATGGGCAGACACAGTTTTCTCCTCTGGAGTTTTCTGAATTAGGCTGTTGAAAGAAAAATTATGTCATGATCTTATATATTCTTTATATGTTACTATATTGAGAAGTATTTAAGAAAATTGTATTTTAAATAGGAAAGGTACATATAAATACAGTAAGATTGTGTATACTACATCCAAACTGATAAAATGATAGCTCCCAGGAGGCTGTGATGAGTCACTTGTAATACAATGCCAAACAGAAACCCACGGAAAGGTACACAGAAGGATACATTCAAGAACATTCAGAATGGCATTCTTAAAAAAAGAAAAAAGAAAAAACTGTTCAAGGAATTCATAAAAAAAAATCTAAAAGGAAAACAGAATTGAGGGGAAAAAAAAGAACCCAAGTAGAAAATAAAGATAAAATGGCAGATTTAAGCATCAACATATAAGCAATTAATTGTATCGAATACAAATGGTCTAAATGCACTAATTAAAAGGCCAAAATTGGCCAGGCAGTGGTGGCACATGCCTTTAATCCCAGCATTTGGGAAGCGGAGGCAGGCAGATTTCTGATTTCGAGGCCAGCCTGGTCTACAGAGTGAGTTCCAGGACAGCCAGGGCTACACAGAGAAACCCTGTCTCAAAAAAACCAAAAAAAAAAAAAAAAAAAAAAGTCCAAGATTGAAACTGGGCATGGAGGTACATATCTATAAACTCAGCGCTTAGGTAGCAGAAGCAGGGGACAGTCGTTAATGGGAGGCCAACTTCTAACCAAAGGATAGTATACATGATTATATTAATCTCAGATAAAAATGCCAAGGATACCAAAAAATGCTACTTAATGAGAAAGAGTCAGCCCATCAAGATGACATAGCAACTCTAAACCTATATGCACCAAATAACAAAGCTCTAAACTCCGTCAAGCAAGAGTTCATAGAGCCAAGCATAGCAAATAATCCATAATTATAGCTATGGGTCTAATGCTCTTTCCAACCACAGATAGAACAACTGGAAAACCAGCACAGATATACAGCTTGAAAATATCTTTTTCAGGGATGATTTCAATTGTGAATTTGATTTTCTTAATGGTTATAAAGATATTCAAGTTATATATTTCAACTTAGTGCCCTACCACTCACTAAGACGTGGTTCATTTCATCAAAGTTATTCAGTCTCTGTGTGTAGAAGTTTTCTTTGCAGTAGTCTTATTGTCTTTTTGATATATACTCTTTTCTCAAAGTATTTTATGTTTCAGTACTAATGTTTGTAATTTGTTCTTTTTCCCTGAAGTAGAAGTTTGTGGGGTGGGGCTAAAGTAAGAGTGGCTGAAAGTCTTTATTAAAAAGCATTTCTAGGGTTGGAGAGATGGCTCAGCAGTTAAGAGCAGTGGCTGTTCTTCTAGAGAACAGCCTGGGTTCATTTCCCAGCACCCATATGGCGGCTCACACACAGCTTGTTAGAGATATTTCACACTCAAACTATTATGAGGGAAGATACAATGAGGAAATGCACAATGAGTGCAAGAAGACTTTGAAAAATCATGACATCTTTAGACACATAGGAAAGTACATTATGGAAAGCAAAATAGAATTCTATAAAGAAAAACATTCAGAAAATAAAACAGAGCTGAATGTTATGGCACACACCTTCAACCCTAGTCAAGAGGCAGAGGCAGAACAGGAGGATATCTATGAGTTCGAGCCAGCCTGGTTTACAGAGTGAGTTCCGGGATAGCCAAGACTATACTGTGTGACCCTGTCTAAAAAAAAAAAAAAAAGTAAAAATAAGAAATTCTTGCAGTTAAATGTGTATGTGACAGAAATTTCAAAAACAGGTTGAAAAATAAAGTTGAGGAAATATCTTAGGCATCAGAATAAAAATACAACAGATGGGGAAAATGGAGAAGAGTTAAGAAAATCTGAGAGCTACTTCATGGTAACAGAAGTTCAGGAAGGAGACAACAGCAAGCAGGAGCTATTAGTGCATAAGCAATAGTTAAAAATAAACAGTGCCTTCAAAGGCCAAGCTATGGACCGCCATGTTGGTGGTCTCCAGAGTCCAGACTATAGACCACCATGCTGAGTGTTTCCATATTAAGCAGATTTCCTAGTATAATGAACACACACACACACACACACACACACACACACACAGTAGGACACATCTTGAAGAAGTTTCCAGAAATAGAACAATCTGAGAGTTTCCAAAGAAGAAACAAAGCAATATGAGTGGGGAGAGGGAGAGGAAGAGTGAGAGAGGGAAAGGGGGGGGAGAGAGAATGAAGAAAACAAAATGATTTCTACTGGTTTTGTTTTTGTTTGTTTTGTTTTTTGGATTTGGTTTTTCCAAGACAGGGTTTCTCTGCATAGCCCTGGCTGTCCTGGAACTCACTCTGTAGACCAGGCTGGCCTTGAACTCAGAAATCCACCTGCCTCTGCCTCCCAGAGTGCTGGAATTACAGGCATGCGCCACCACCACCTGGCTTCTACTGGTTTTGTGTGTCAACTTGAGTTATAATAAGCCTGAGTTATCACAGAGAAAGAAGCCTCTCTTGAGGAAATACCTCCATGAGATCTGGCTGTAAGTCATTTTCTCAATTAGTGATCAAGGGGGAAGGGCCCATTGTGGGTGGTGCCAACCCTAGGCTGATAGTCCTGGGTTCTATTAGAAAGCAAGCTGAGCAAGCCAGGGGAAGCAAGTCAGTAAGAAACATCCCTCCATGGCCTCTGCATCAGCTCCTGCTTCCTGCCCTGCTCCTCCAATCCTGACTTCCTTTGGTAATGAACAGCAATGCAGAAGTGTAAGCTGAATAAACCCTTTCCTCCCCATCTTGCCTCTTGGTCAGGATGTTTTGTACAGGAATAGAAACCCTGACTAAGACGTGAGCCAGGTAAGAGACTAGGAGAAAAGGAATACCTGAAAATTCTAAACTGGAGGATGAAGAGATGAAGAAGATGAACAGAAACCACTTGAGGTTCTAAAAGTAGCATTTATCTTCCTTAAAGAAAAGGTTTTCTGGTGTCCATCTAAAGCAAAATTTTTTGCCAAATGGTCAAACTATCCATAGGCACTTCCAACCTTATCTGTGAGGCCAATATTACACTGACATTAAAACCAGACCAAGACAACACACACAAAAGCTGCAGACAAACATCTCTTGATTAAAAATGTAAAAATATTCAACAAAAATACTAGCAAACTAAATTCAGCAACATATAAAAAGACTCAGACGCTGTAACTAAATGAGTTTTATCCTGGAAATGTGAGTTGCATTTAACATATTAAAGTCAATTTAATATAGCATTGTGTTAACCGGCTTTCTGTCACTATAATGAGACACCCAAGATAATTAACTTATAAAGACAGAATGCTTACATAGTGCGCGGTTCTGGAGATGGTTGTCCAAGATAAGTTAGAGACATCTCTCAGGGCCTCTGGTGTGAACTCGGGATGGCAGAGGTGAGAACTGTAAAGGAGAGTGAGCAGATCACCCCTGGCCTGAAGCAAAGGGAGAACAACTGATGGGCCAGGCTCCCAAAATCCACTGTGAAAGCACCACTCCAAAGACCGGAAGCCCTCTCAACACTCCTTCTACCAAAGGCTCCAACACTTTCCAATCATGACACCCTGAGGGCCAAACCTTCACTCCCTGGGTCTTCTGATAGACAGTAAATGCCTAAGTAAGTGGGGGTCGGTGTAGCATCACATGTTCATGGGGTGGAAGACTGCACCCTGTCTAGGTCACAACACTCCTCAGACTGGTCTACAGATTCAGTGCAATCACTACCAGAATGCATATTATCAGAACTAGAGAGAGACAAAAGCCATCCATTCATCTCAACAGATGAAAGAGCTAATAGGTACAGGTAGGAATACTGTGGATACCGTTGAAGGCTTGATAGCCATCCCTCGATGGAACTGGACACCAGTGGAACCTGAACGATGGACGTGTTGGGTAATTCTATGTTGGCTTGACACAAGGTAGAGTCATGTGAGAGAAGGAAACCTCAGTTGAGAAAAATGCCTTCCTTAACTAGGGATTGATAGAGGAGGGCCCAGCTCACTGAGGGTGGGGCTGTCACGTCCACCCTCGCCAGCAAAGAGAACGCAACACCAGGGAGTTTCTTCCTTCTAAGGTTTATTCGGGAAACATTGAATTAAACTTATTTCTTCTTTTGGCGGCCCCGGGCTCTCTCCCAGCCTGACATTATATAGCCTACTCAGCCCCGTCTGCCAAGGGAGATAGCCAGCCGTTTCCTCATAGGTCAACTAAGTGAGTACTTCATTAGCATGTAAGTGTGATAAGGAATACAGCACACTGCGCATGTACTACAGTGATTTACTACCAGGGAGCTGCATGTGGCCAGCGCCATCTTGTAATAGAGATGAACAAAGGGTGGCTCACTACATGGGGCCATCCCTGGGCTGGTGCTCCTGGGTTCTATAAGAAAGCAGGGCATGGGAAGCAAGCCAGTAAGCAGCACCCCTCCATGGCCTCTGCAACAGCTCCTGATTTCAGGTCCCTGTCCTGTTTGAGTTCCTGCCCTAACTTCCTTCAATAATAAACTACAATGTGGGAGTATAAGACATCGTTCCTCCCCAACTTGCTTTTGTCTGGTGTTTCATCACAGCAATAGAAACCCTGACTACAACAGTGGGGCTTCATAGGAAGAAATTAGGTCATTAGGTGTATGCTCTTAAAAGGGTGATTAGGCCTCAGACCTTCCCTGTCTTTTTGGTTTTTTAATTCCCAGCTGTTGGGAGTTATGAGGCTCCCTTCTCCATGCTTCTACCATGGTTCAGCCTTACCACAGGCCCAGAGTAGCAGGGCCAGTGGATTATAGGCTCCAACCTGATGTCAATCAAAATCCACCTCTTACAAGCTGATTAACTCAGTTATGTTGTCAAAGGAATAGAAAACTGGCTAGGATAGCTAGCAACTGCTATATATCTATAAAAGAGAAACAAAAACTTGTATTCATCTTAAAACCTTTACTTATAACAATGGTATTCAAAATAGCCAAGAAATGGTAGCAGCCATCAATGATGTCCATAACCAAACCCAGTATAGCCATGCACCAGAATAGTATGCAACAATGTAAAAGAACGACTAACAGAACACAGTCCAACAGGAACAGAGAAGATTATGCTAAAGTGAAAAAAAAAATCAGCGGCAAAGGACCTTGTGTTCTATCACTGCATTTAAGTGTTCAGTCAGTGAATCCACAGACACAGGAAGTCAGTGGTCACCTGGGATGGCTACAGCGAGCTAGAAGAGCCACGGTAATAGTGGAAGACTGGCAATGTGGACGGGCATGGGAGGAGCTGAGCGTGTCCTAAAATTAAACTGTGTTGTTTGCATAACTCAGAATAACTAAAACCTGCCGCCCTATATGCTTCAAATGGATGGGTTTTGTGGGTTTTATGTACGTCTTCAGATATGTCAGGTTTCAAAAAGTAAACTACTTTTATCTTTTTACAAAACACCACTTGCAGACTTGTTCAAAAATGGCAGACTAAAACCAAGAAAGGGGGCATTTGAAAAGTTTGATTTGAATGTCAACTCACTCCAAATTAGAATCACCTGTATAGGGAGCATGGCCTGAGGTGTCCCTTGACTGACATGGGATTGTGGGCGGCACCTTCAGGTAGCAGCTCTGGTTTTAAAAGGGGCGTGGCCAGGGAAGATGATGGTGCCTGTGGCAGGCTTGGTTTAGCTCTTGCGGTAGTCAACCCACTTCGCTGTTGTTGCTGCTGCTGCTGCTGCTGCTTCCTCCAGTGCGAGCAGAATCAGGGTTTCTAAGATTTCCTATGGGACTAAGGACCAGTGGCTCTCTAGGGACCTTCTAGGCTTCCGGTGCCAGCTTGGAACTGCTGGGGCACCCAGCCTTGTGCACTCTGCAACTACTGGCCTTCAGTCTCGCTAGTAAGAAAGAAACAGCCATGGCGGGACAACTGATGAGGCCCTGGGCATCAAGAATAGAGTAACTATCAGGTTCCCCACGCTCATCTGTAATTCTGCTTGTGTTACTATTATAAAGCTGACTTAATAGGTGTGTGTGTGTGTGTGTGTGTGTGTGTGTGTGTATGTGTGTGTGTGTGTGTATGTGTGTGTGTATGTGTGTGTGTGCTCATCCTATTGCGTCTGTTCCTTTAGAGAACCCTGATACAAAGGGAAGGGTGGAATTCTAAAACTAAGAGGCTTACCTCAGAAAATAAGCACCTCAGATTAGAGATAAGATGGCTTTCCCAAAACAGGTCATAACAAGCTTAGAGAGCTACAGTTTAAACCTGGTACGAGCGAAAACCTCCAAGTGGAAAAGGCAAAAGGAACAAACACAGTATCTGACATTTGCACACATTGTAGCAACTTTTATTGTCATGGGGAGGGGAGCCTTTGAGAGTGACTTTATGACTGATACATGGAAAATTCAGCAAGTGGGCAAACTTGAAACAACTGTTTATTTAAAAAAAAAATTGCTTTACTCTCCTTAGATCAGCTGTAAATCAAATGTGAATCCATGACCTTGGTTATAAATGGCAATTATTGATTCCCCCTCCCCCACCACTTCCAGTGTGACAACACTGTATCACTAGGGTGAGGAAAAGCACTCCTGTTGAGTGTATTGGCTGACTAGAAACTGGAGAATGGTCAGGACTCTAATTCTAACCTCCCATGAGGCAAAAAAAAAAAAAAAAAAAAAAAAAAAAAATCCAAGAAGCACCAGTGAGATCTGCTGCTTGGAGATAAACGGGAAGGGACCGGAAGCAACGGACAACAGCGGAGAGCAGGAGTTTGAACAGTAGGGCAGAGGACTGCATTTTTTTCAATTCAAGATATAGTGTTATTTTTAATTAAAAAAAAATCTAAAAACAATGCTCATACAGGAGTCTAGTTTGTTTGGTTTTTGTTTGGATGGGTTTTTGTTGTGTTGTTCGGTTGGTTTTGTTTTGACATGACTTTTAAAGTCAGACAGGCTTGGGAAGGCGGCTTGGTTGGTGGAATGGGGTTCACGTACACCAAGTCCTGGCTTCGATCCCCAGCAACACATAAAACTGGGTCCAGTGATGCACATCTGCAATCCAAGTCTCTGCAGACAGAGACAGGAGGAAGTTCCAAGTTCAGTCTTGGCTACACTTCAAGTTCAAAGTCAGCCTGGGCTATATAAGACCATGTCTCAAAAACAACCAAACAAACAAACACCACCCCCACCCCCTTATGGTCAATAGAAATACTGGAGCCCACCTCTCCTTTTCTGGTCCCCACAAGCACTGGATGCAGATGCACATACATACCTGCAGACAGAATATTCTTACGCATACGATTTTAAAAATGAAAGACTCCACGCATTCCTCAGGTTGTAAAATCAGGGACAGGCTAGGAGGGCCTGGGCCCAGAAGAAACAATAAGGAATTGTGGAAGCCACATAAACGGGACTTAATTGCTCCGTGTGATGGATCAGAGAGAGAGTCACACAGCTGCCACAAGAGCCCATTGTGTTTATTAATTAGCGTCTTTATCAAATCTGTAGCTCGGGGCAGTGCGGCAACATACCTGTAATTTCAGCACTCAGGAGGGAGAGGCAGGAGGGCCAGGCCGTGCTGAGCCACATACCAAAACAATCTCTTTCCCTTTGGAATTAGGGAACTGACGGGCTTGGAGCCTATGGATGGAGTGTGCAGAGAGCGGAGAAGGATGGAGAACTAGGAGCTAGGGTCCCTCTCTGTCTTCTGCGGCTTGGGTCAAAGACCCTGATAAAAGCATCGTAAGGAAGAAGCTCACAGTTCAAGGCCCAGTCGGTCCATCCGGAGCCTGAAGCAGCTGCCACATCAAATTCATGGGCAGGAAGCAGGGGGGTGGGGACATGCTGTTTTTCTGGTCCCTTTCTGATCCAAGCCAGAGAATGGTGCCATTCACAGGAGACAGAACTTCCCACCTTAACTGACAAAGCAAGATGATCCTCCACAGCCACGCCCACAGCCCTCCCCCCCCCCCCCAGGTACTTCTAGAGCTGGTCATGTCGCCAATCATCACAGCCACCACCCTTATCAAACATACTACCTGGTCTCCTCACTTGGAAGGAGGGGATCCCAGAACTGTGTGGCATCATTAGTTACTTCCTGAAGAGGGGACAATACTTACAGCAGGTGACTAAATGCGCCATTCCAGGTCTGGCAAGAAAATGGCTTGCAGCTCTTAAACCAAACCACAAAGTGGCAGTCACTCCACTTTGGCTCAGTTCAGGCATCAATCTTCCATGACAGCTGGCCCACAGTCTCTGCCAGGCCACCTCCCCTCATTGTGTGCGTCCCTGTATCTCTGTCTCTCACATCGACTGCACTGTCAGCAGGAGGCTGAGTGCCTGGCATGCACCTTGCATGTGCTGCCTGTCTGCACTAATCCTGACCCTGCCAACTCTACAAGGGTCCTGGTGGGCCATTGGTGCTGCATCTGAGAGAATCGACTGTCCGGCTCCCTAATGACAGTCACAGAGAACACAGGGCATGTGCTTGGGTGTGTCCATGTGTGTCCCATGCCCATTCTCTGTGTGTGTGTGTGTGTGTGGTTATTTGTAACTGCACTACAGATTTTCGCCCTCAGCAGCTCTGTATTCTGAGAGCTATGTCTCCTCCTCATCATGTTACCTCTGGTGTTCCTGAGGCTAACCAGAGGTCTAGCCTGTTCTCCCAAGCAGTACTTTCCCAATACCCTTTCCTGCATCTTAACACCCATCCTGCTGTGTCACTGTGATCCACAGTCAGGTTAACAGGGTCTCTTTTCCAAACACCAAGTTACTCCACTGCTAACAAGTGTTCGTTCCCTGGGGCCAAAGCAAAGCCCAGCGTTTTCTTGCTTCCCCTACTTCTGAACTCTGAAATTATCCATTGCACAAATCAATAATGCATTAGCCTAGCCACAGTTAGTCTAAATTGCACCATATCACCCCAGGCTAGACTTAGAAGTCCTGCCCTATCTGACCCCGTCATCTAGCCTCTTTCCAATGGAGATACCCAGGATGCTCTTGGCCAGGACCTTCTCCCCAGCATGCCCCCCACCCCCACCTGCCCCCACTTCTCAAGTCATAACCCTATCTGATTGTCATGTCCAGAGCCCAACAGTCCATCTCTGTTATAATCCAGTGTGCTCTTGAAGATCTTCTGTTCGCAGCCCAGTCAGCGCCACAAGCCTGCTGGGCTCTCCATAGAGACGTTCACAGTTAGAAGTACTTAGTTTTGCATTAAGTTGTACTTCATTTGCTTCAGAGTGGCAAGTTCTGTCTTCCTGAGGTGTAGTTAAGTCACAGAAGGGCAGACACTGGCTCCTAGGGACCCACAAACCCCCACCTCGCCCACCGCCCCCACCCCACCCACTACCACCACCCCACTCCCCATGTCAGCAGGATGCTCTCTGGGAAAGCTTCTTAAACCTGCATTCCAGGGTTCCCTCTTTTCCTTAATCTAAACTACCTCCAACTCTCAGCCTTCAATCACACTTTCCCCCTGTCCCTCAGAGAGCAGGTGTCCCAAGCAGTGTGATCACCAGACCACAGCAGCCACAAGCCTATGAGGGAGGGATTCAAGCGAATTGGGCCAGGCTACTATAGCAAGCCAGGCCGTGGGTATCGGCTCTGCCGCACCGCACCCCCCCCCCCAGAACAGGTGGCAGAGATATAAAGAAGTCACGGTACTCAAGAGAGAGAAGGGCAGAAGACCCATCTGTCTAGGTCTGTATGGTTTCCAAGCACGTTCCCGTCATTAGCACACTGGCCTTCAACCACCCAGGAGATACAAGTAGACAAAATGATTAGTGTGGTGTCCTAGGTGATGAACCACTCCTTTTCAGGAGGGACTGGGCAGCCACCTCCTGACAGGCTTGGGGCTCCCATTCAGATCCCAGGACACCACAGTCGGGGCTCTTCAGCTCCTGTCGTACGTAGGGCTCACACCACAGCAGTAGAGAAGCCTGGGTGTTAAGCCTGACTCGGCTACCTGCCTCAAGCCATTTACACAGTTTCAATTGATTTCTTGTAACCTGTAATTATTTTGCTGATTTTTTTTCATGCTCCATTTGTATTTCCCTCTCCAGCAGGCAGCGACAGGAAAAAGCAGCTTGAGAGGGTAGCGGGAGCAGGAGGAGCTGTGTGTGGCTGCAGGGATGAGGGGAACCTCCGGTAGGATTCCTTTCTTACCACCACCTCCCAGACAACTCCCTTCAGCTCTTCCTTTCGTGTGTGTGTGTGTGTGTGTGTGTGTGTGTGTGTGTGTGTGTGCATGCACATGAGCCTGTATATGTGTATATGTGAGCAGGTGTGTGTGTGTGTGTGTGTGTGTGTGTGTGAGAGAGAGAGAGCATGTGTGCGTGCACGCACAGGGGCCTGTGCATGTGTGTGTGAGTGTGAGTGTGTGTGTGTGTGTGTGAGAGAGAGAGAGAGAGAGAGAGCAGGTATGTGTGTGAGTAGGTGTGTGTGTGTGTGTGAGCATGTGTGAGCATGTGTGTGTGTGTGTGTGTGTGTGCATATGTGTGTGTGCTGGAGCTCAGACTGCCTTTGCTTATGGACTGAAACCTGCCTTTGGGCAGCTTCTCTGCCACCTTAACTCCTTTCTCTCTGGAACCGTTCTCACTGGCACATCTGTCAGGACAATGGCTTTTGGAAGAAAGGAGTGAATCTGCAAGCAGGACTTTTCATCTTCTATTCCCCGCCTCCTCTCCCCACCCTCTAACCCCATGCTGTGAATGGAACCCAGCTAGGCAAATGCTCTACTCCTGTTGCTATAACCACAGCCTCTCAACTGTTAGTTTTCTAAGTAAGGATGACTTAAACTCATCAGTATGCCTGGCTGGTAAAGCTCTGCAGTATTTCTTAAACTCTTTGGAGGGCTTGGAATGACAAAGACCGTTTGGCCCTTGACCAAAATTACAGCTGAACTCCATTGCTTCAAAAGGCCAAGGTCCCCCTTCTGTCCTTATAGAAGCCCATTTAGGCAAGAACCCTGCCCAGACACATTGGGGTTTTTGTTTGTTTGTTTGTTTTTGTTTTTCTTTTAAAGTACTTCAGTGTCAATAGTTTGCAATAACTTGTATTATTATACAAGCCAAACTGCTTTTTTTTCCATACACTGACACCCCCCTTTCAAATATTTCATTATTGATTCACACTTATCCTTTGGGGGGCCTGGCTGAGCCCAGTCTCTCTCCTCTTACAAGGCCCCATCACAGTGGTCCTATGGCGTGGGCTGGGGGGCAAGGAGGAAGGTTCTGGGGGGTGCTTGAATAAAACCTGCTTTGGCACCTGCAACAAGTGTTTGGGCTGGCTGGCTTTTTTTTTTTTTTTTTTCTTTCTTTCTTTTTAACAAAGATAGCCAATCACTCAATTCAGAAAGCTTGGGGAAAGACATTTGTAGCTAAACTTTCCCTGTGGGCCATATCATGCCTGGGGCTTTGTCTCAGTTGGCCTTTGAGTTAAGAATGGTTTCTATATTTTTATTTGTGTTTTCTGGCATGAGTAGTTGTTTATTTGCCAGGTTATGAAAATAAAATATTTCCAAACAACTAAAACAGTAAGTTCCAGAAACAGCTGGAATTCTAGTAATAGCTAAGTGCTGTACAAATTCATGACTATTAAGAAGTCATGGGGAGGTGATGCCACTCTTGCTGGGGAGATGCCAAAAGGCACAGCTAACCTTTTTATAGTTACAATGTTGCAATAGGAAGCTGTTCCTCAACTCGCAGTGGGGTTATCTCCATAAACACAATATAAATTGAGGATGTCATAGAAAGTACAATGAAAACATCTAACCTAACAAAGCCAACAGCTTAACAACATGATAGTTTTTATACTTCCAAGTGGTTGGGGGAAATCAGAGCATAATAACATTTTGTGACATGTGGAAATTCTATATAACTCAATTTTCATTGTCTATAAATAAAGCTTATTGGGAGGTAACAACACATGCGTGCTTTCAAGTTGTCCCAAGAGGCTTCTAGTCTACCACAACACAGCCGTGTGATTGCAACAGATTGTATATGGCCTGCACAATCCAAAACAGTTATTCTCCAGTTCCATACAGAAAACGCCGGCTTTGGCCAGGCATAGTGTTGCATGCCTGTATTCCCAGCACTTGGGAGGTTGAGGCAAGGGGGTCTCAAATTTGAGACCAGCCTGGATAATATAGTAAGATCCTTTCAAAGACAAAAGAGAAAAATGAAGAGAAGAAGAAGAGGGGAAAGAAAGGGGAGTGAGGGGGACAAAGAAAAGAGAAAGAACTGATGTTGTCAGAGCTGGTAGCTCTGTTTTGAGACACTGTGGAGGCACTGGGAAGTACAGTGGGTCCTCACTGGTAGAAGGTCATAGGCCCAGGCCTTTGGGGGTAATGCCTGGTCCTGTATTCTCTATGCCCTCTCTCCTTCAGCTCCGCCACCCTCTCCTACTGTCACAGTGTAAGTCACTTGACCACACCTTTCTTCATCAAGATGCACGGAACCCTCTGAAGTTGGGAGTCAAGACAAATCCTGAGGGAAGTGTGAGTTCCTCAGCTGGTTATTTGGCTACAGCCAGCGAAGGAAAAGCTAGCTAATATAATAGGCCGGCTGTCCATCACAACCCCCACTGCCCCACCCACCTCACGGAACCACTGTGAAAGTCAGTCTGAGAGTTGGGCTTGAGTCTATTAAATGTGACCTGCCCTGACAGCCCAGGTCTTAATGCTCTTAATACTGTTCCTACAGGGGAGGAAGAAGCTAGGGAGACAGTCTTATCCAAGAGGCAGAAAAGCTAAAGTTATCAAAGGGAGGCACACTGAGCACGCAGAACCTACTGCCCCTATTTTACCTCCAAAGTTTGTCCAGGCAAGACCTTGTCTAGGCAAGTCTCTAGAGCTACATACTCCTGCAAACATAGGGGTCTACTGCTTTGTTTGGAAGGGATGGACAGATATTTTTTTCAAGAACTTAATAAATAAGTTGTTAATCATGCTATCAAAAAAAAAAAACCTAACATAAACTTACAGTTCAATGCATTTTATTGAAAAGTGAGGTAGTAAAGAAGGGTCATCACTTCCTAAATCTTGGCTACGTTTTATTAGCGTCTGTGCTCTTGGGACTGTTTAGATCTATGGTCTCTGGGTGGTAGAAAACGATGAAGCACTCTGTTGCTGGCTCTTTTCCTGGCTCTGAATCAATGGTATCATATTGGTATATTGCTTATAGTGAGAACATTTATTTAAAGCTTCGCAATTGGCCGACTCCATCTCACATGTTACACAGTTTTGAATGCACTGTTGGGACTAGGCTCCTATGAATAGGAGATTCAAAGGGGAGACAGGACAAGTCTATAAAGATGATGGGACAGCAAGTAGTCATAGGCTTTGGAAGAGGAGTGTCAGGGTCACTTTTATCCTGGGAATACTGGCCCAGAGAAAGACATTGGGGGGGGGGGGGCATGGAGACGCCGTCTTCTCAAGTATTAGTTGCCGATGGGAACAGATGCACAAGCCAGGCCTGAACTGCTAGTGTCTTCCTGTCAGTGAGAACCTATCCCGCTCCCATGAGTCAGCGGGCTTAGGAATCCAGGACAGCCTGGCTACCCACAGCCCTCTTTCTCAGAGTGTCCAGCACATGACATGCTTGGCACACAGTGTGTGTGTGTGTGTGTGTGTGTGTGTGTGTAGGGGGCGGAGGGCGGTGACTTGCCATGGCTCCGGGTGGCTGTGTTGGAGAGGAACTGATAAAGGACATCTTCAATCTTAGATGAGAGGCCTTTCCATCTTGACTTATACACTCCTTCAGGGTAAGTAGAGGAAGATGAACACGAAAGAGTGGGAAATGGCATTCTGGGAGTGATCCTGTCGGTAAGCACACGGAATGATTTTATGTCATCACTTCCATTCGGCACCACGCAGAAGGGCAGACATTTAAAAATCATGTTTGCCTCAGAGGCAGATGCCAGCAACCAACTATTGGACTGGGCATGGGGTCCCCAACGGAGGAGCTGGAGGGATTTACAGACCCATGGGAAGAACAATGATCTCGGCCACCCAGACGCCCCAAGACTCCCAGGGACTGAACCATGAATCAAGGGGCACACATGGTTCCAGCCAAAAGTGTGGCAGAGGAAGGCCTTGTGGGGCATCAGTGGGAGGAATAGTCCTTGGTCAGGTAAAAGCTCAACAGAGGCCCCAACAAAGGGAAACCGAGGTGGGGGGTAGGTGGGAGTGTGGATGGTTGGGGCATATACATGGAGGCAGGAGGAAGGAGGAGGGGGAGGGTTGGGGGATCTTAAGGGTGGGGGGATATCGGGAAAGGTTTTACCATTGGCAATGTAAATGAAGATGATATTCAGTACAAAAATTAAAATACAAAAAAAGTAAAAACATAAAAAAATTATGTTTGCAAGAAACCCAAGAGCCTATCACATCCAGAGCCCCACTTTACAGATGAGAAAATCGAGGAGAGAGGATTATCAGATTATCAGAGCAAGGTAGGTCTGTGAGTGAGAACTTTAGTTCTGGAGCCAGCGGGCACTGTGACGTCATGAGCCGTGTATGTCTCTCCCTTGCCGCACAGTTCCTAATATGCTTTGCATCACCAGATGTACAGTTTGGGGGGCCCCTAGATAGCTTCAGGAGGAAGGCTGCTCACCAGAATGACTGAGTCAGGCCAAGTCATGATCACCAGGTCAAGGCAACAAATCGTACTTCCCACCTTTGGGATAAAATTGACCAAAGGTGTGGTCGGTCACCTATGAGTAGTGACATAATTAGTCTATGTAATGGTTCCCAGAACCCTCAAAAGGGCAGAGTTCATAGAAGATGGGGTCCGGAGAGCTTTTGAGGAGATGAATCCCTGGGGACGACTGAAAGGCCACAAACACCCAGAAGGCCTGGAAACTCCATACCTGTACTATGCACCATGATCCAGCATCTGCATCCCAACCCCTGTAGCACCCAGTGATAAACTGCTAGCCGTAAGCAGTTTTTTCCTCAATTCTCTGAGCTTTCCTAGCAAATTAATCCAGCCCTAAAGCGAGGGGCGGAGTCCCAGCTTAGACGTGGTGGCTCAGGAACACAAGCTACATCTGAGGCTTTGAGTGGCATAGGAAGACTGAGGAGCTTCTGGGAGACCCAGCTCGAAACTTAAAGGATCCGGCATTCTCTGCCGGGATGGGGTCGGCACTGAGTTGAAGCACAGGATCTTTGCTGTCTGCTAGATAACTACGTGGTACAAGGGGAAGAAACCCGTACATCTCACCACAGAAGTATGTTACGGTGAAAACTTATGTCTGTGTGCATGCTTGCCTGTGCGTGAGCATTTGAGGGCCAGAAGTCCTTGATGAATGCTTTTCTCTATCTCTTGCTGCCATTTTTTTCTTTTTCTTTTCTTTTGCGATAGCCAATGAACTAGGAACTCACCGATTTGGCTAGACTAACCATCCAGAAAACACCCACATCCACCTGTCTCTATCTCTCTGGCAAGTGGTTTATGATGATGCACGCTGTTACGGACACTGGGCATCTGAACACAAGTTCCCATGCTAAACCAGAAAGCGCTATACCCACCGAGCCAACCTCCTGGCCCTGAAAATAGTTTATTTTTATATATTTTTATTTACTAATTTATTTTCTATTCAGACCACCTCTTCTTGAAGTTTCTTCTTTTCCTAAACACAGGAGTAGCACTTTGTCTCTTCACCCCAGATTCCATTTGAAATTTATGAAACCATTACTATTTTTAAAGAGCAATTGCTTTATTCCTGGAAGTATGCTATACACCATGAAAGGAGCCCAGTAAACACGGTTCCTGCTATCCGTACAGTCTGGCAGGCAGCTTCACAATGAGACATAGGAAAGGGGTGCATATGGGCTTAGACGACCAATAAACGTCTAGAATGTGCATTCCCTGGCTGGTGATAATGCATAAATGCAAGCTTAGCATGCTGCAGAAAGTATGGGCATGGGAAACTGAGGCCCGAGATCAAATCCTGGCTCTGCTATTTACAGCTGTATGACCTCAGGCCAATTGCTCAGCCTCTCAGAGCCCCGGGTTCCCTGGCTGCCGGCAGCAGGTGCTCACTGCCTGGGCTCTGGGCTGACTGAAGGGCAGTCAGTGCAGAGTGCACCGTACGCCAGCAGGGACCTGGCGGCTGGAGTCCTTTTGCTAACGACAGGCAGTACAGGGGAAGAGTCAGGAGCACGTGAGCTGGGAAGGGAATTGCCCACCTGCCTGCTTTGATCGCAATAGCCGTGAGGCGCGAAGAAAATTCTTCGTAGCTCCCTATAACATATAGAAGGCCCCAGGAGACAAAGCATTGTCTGTCCTGTTTCACAGGCTAATGAGCATTCACATTTATTTATTCAGTTAAGTTTTTTTGGTTTTGGTTTTTGGTTTCTGGGCATGTTCTGACTTATGAGAATATAGTGATTATATTATTACTACTCTTTAATATAATGAAATACCAGAGGCAAGGTAACTTAATAAAGAAAAGAGGTTTACTGAGTTCATGGTTCTGGCTGTTGAAAGACATGACACGGGCCTTGGCTCAGCCCTGATGAGGGCACTGTGGTCGACACCATCATGGTGGCAGCACCCATGGGAGGAGGAGCTCAGGACCTGAAGAAGGAAGCTGGGTTGCTTTTTTTTCTATATTCTTTGTTTACATTCCAAATGATTTCCTCTTTCCCGGTTGCCCCCTCCCCATAAGTCCCATAAGCCCTCTTCCCTCTGCCCTTTCCCCAATCAACCCTCTCCCACTTCTCTGTCCTGGTATTCCCCTACATTGCTGCATCAAGCCTTTCCAGGACCAGGGACCTCTCCTTCCTTCTTCTTGGGAATCATTGGATATGTGAATTGTGTCTTGGGTATTCAGAGCTTCTGGGCTAATTTCCACTTATCAGTGATTGATTGCATTCCATGTGTATTCTTTTGTGATTGGGTTACCTCACTTAGGATGATATTTTCCAGTTCCAATCATTTGCCTAAGAATTTCATGAATTCATTGTTTTTAATTGCTGAGTAGTGCCAGGCGGTGGTGGCACACGCCTGTAATCCCAGCACTCTGGGAGGCAGAGGCAGGCAGATTTCTGAGTTCAAGGCCAGCCTGGTCTACAGAGTGAGTCCCAGGACAGCCAGGGCTATACAGAGAAACCCTGTCTTTAAACCCCCCCCCCAAAAAAAAGAAAGAAAAAGAAAAAGAAAAAATGCTGAGTAGTATTCCATTGTGCAAATATACCACATTTTCTGTATCCATTCCTCCGTTGAGGGACATCTGGGTATCTGGGTTCTTTCCAGCTTCTGGCTATTATAAATAAGGCTGCTATGAACATACTGGAGCATGTGTCCTTATTACCTGCTGGGGAATCCTCTTGGTATATGCCCAGGAGTGGTATAACAGGGTCCTCCGGAAGTGTCATGCCCAGTTTTCTGAGGAACCGCCAGACTGATTTCCAGAGTGGTTGTACCAGCTTGCAATCCCATCAGCAGTGGAGGAGTGTTCCTCTTTCTCCACATCCTTGCCAACACCTGCTGTCTCCTGAGTTTTTAACCATTCTGACTGGTTTAAGGTGAAATCTCAGGGTTGTTTTGATTTGCATTTCCCTAGTGAGTAATGATGTTGACCATTTCTTAAGATGCTTCTCAGCCATTCGAAATTCTTCAGGTGAAAATTCTTTGTTTAGCTCTGTACCCCAAAACCGCCTTTTCAACAAATGGTGCTGGTTCAACTGGAGATCAGCCTGCAGAAGAAGGCAAATCGATCCATTCTTATCTCCTTTTACTAAGCTCAACTCCAAGCGGATCAAGGACCTCCACATAAAACCAGACACACTGAAACTAATAGAAAAGAAACTGGGGAAGAGCGTTGAGCACTTGGGCACAGGGGAAATTTTCCTGAACAGAACACCAATAGATTATGCTCTAAGATCAAGAACTGACAAATGGGACCTCATAAAATTATAAAGTTTCTATAAGGCAAAGGACACTGTCAATCGGACAAAATGGCAACCAACAAATTGGGAAAAGATCTTCACCAACCCTACATTTGACAGAGGGCTAATATCCAATATATACAAAGAACTCAAGAAGTTAGACTCCAGAGAACCAAATAACCCTGGGTTGCTTTTTATGAGAACTTGTTCAGGAGTCCCAAAAGAACTACCTCAATCTCTTTCCAGGACAGCACCCCCTAATGACCTAAGGGCCTGTCAGCTGGCTCTTAATGTCCCACCACCTCCCAACACCACTACAGGAGGGAGTGAGCATCCAGTGTTGGAACCCTTGGAGACAACCTATTTCTGAAGCATAGCCATGATACACAACCAATGGCTGGTAAGCCACACAGTTGCCCAGACCGCAACTTCAGATTCTCTAAGCTGGCTTGTGACAATGCAGGTCTCACTTGTTCCTCTAGGTCAATAAAGGTCATGAATATTCAGTGTCCAGACATCAGAGGAGAGTAAGGAAGGGCTTGAAAGAGGCCACCACATGCTCCCTCATCTCATGCCTGTTTAACGCACTCGGGAGGAGGAGCCAGGTCACCTCCTGAGGCGCCTTTCCTTGATGGCTCTTCCTGACTAGGCAGGCTCCCATGCCGGGCCTGTGGAGGCCCACTCACATCGGACAATTGCTTCTGGGTTGCTGTTCTGGGATCTGTGCCAGGCAGACTCTGGCTTTCATCCAGACAAAGCCAGAGTGCAACGAGCAAGCGACAAGACAGGTGTGGCGTGTCAATGGCATGAAGGAGGCAGGAGAGATTGCTTACTGCCTGGACATCAGCGTGGCCAGGCAGGAGCCTGCTGGAGAGCTTGTGTGCAAAAGGGTACGCAGACCCACAGAGTAAGGGCGGGCATTCAAGTGACCACTTCTGGTCAAGAGATTTCCTGCACTTGGAGGCTGGAAGAGGCACACGTCTGGGGGAACGTAGCTAAGAGCATGAACACACGGAAGTGTTTGTGGCAAGGGTGTTTGAGTGCGTGCCGCGTGTTATGAGAGTGGTGGGTGGTGTGAATATGTCTGTGAGCTGTATACATCCAAGATGTAAACAGAAAGCAAAGAGGCTGATGCCTTCAGCCTAAGACAGAAACTTCACAGACGAACACTTGTTTCCGGATCACGCATGTATGTATTAATGGTGGGTATCGCTGTGGTCTGAATGTTGCCCCCTCCCCCCCCACCCCATTCATAAACTCCAAAACATGATAGTTTTAAGAGAAAGAGGCCTTAAAATGGGATTAGGATCCTTATGGAAGAGACTGAAGGGAGCTACCTCGTCCCCTCTGCCTTGTAAGGTGCAGCAAGAGTTACTGGCACCATCTTGCTTTCCTGGGCTGTTTCATTCACATAAGTCTCTGACCTTGTATGTCTGAGCCTTGGCAAGTGCCCATTAGAAATACGCCAGTCCGTAAGCTGTGTGCTTTATAAAGCAAAGACATGTGTTTACTTCACAGTTTTAGATGAGAGTCTGAGATCTTGCAGCCGTATCCTGTGAGCCTGGTGGTAGCCTTCGGGTGGGCAATATGACACAAGGGACAGCATCACATGACAGAGCATGTGCAAGAAAGGTCACGTGATGAGAGTGAAAACAGGTTGGACTGAGCCTTTTACAGAACCCACCCTCATGAGAACTAATCCATGAACCTTAGTTCAATCCAGTCATGAGACCAGCATGACTCCCTCCACAAAGGTGGCCCTAACCCCGTCACTGTCACTACTAAGGCCCACCCTCTGAACACCCAGCCACCTTTCAACACGTTACACCAAGAACTGAGCTCCTAACAAATAAACTTTGGGAAACGAACCATATCGCCCCAGAGTGACCCCAACGCTCACTGCTCCAGCCTAAATTACGCAGAAATACTTTCTATGTCACACTACCAGGAGGAGCCTGTGACCCAGGGGTTGAATTGTCCCAAAGACTGTCATAGCTATCCCTTGTCCTGTCACTTAAAGCAACGGGCCTGCAGCCCAAGCTGAACAGTCTATACCAGCATCCTGTATCCTGGGGCTAGAGGAGCTGGTGGGAAGACCAGGTCACTCTTACCGCCTTGCCATCTCCTGGAAGCTGCTCGCTCTCACGGCCCCGCTACAGGGCTGACAAGCCTTCCGTGCTCATCTCCCTCAGCTTCTGTCTAATGAGGTACAGGAGGCTGCTGAGACTGACAATGGATTGCCTGATGCTGGATTCTGCCAATCTCCATCAGGAGCCCAGGAAGAGAAAGTCAACTCACCAGACACCTTGGTGCTGTTATTGCAGTTTGCTGCAAGAGCAAATAAAACAACCTTTCCCTGTGATGTTCGCCCCTGGCCCATGAGTCAGCCTGGCTTCCAGCCCAGGCTGCAGCATCCGCCTCCTCTCCAGAGTCTGAGGAGACAGAGCCCTGGGACAATGAGGACCTCACACAGGGTGTCACTGACCCGTTGATGAGGCTCACCCTTCCCCAGAGGGAACTGCATAAGCTTGGCTCAAGAACCCGATCTCTGTTTAATGACTTCCGCAAAGGCCAAAGGCTCTGTCAGATTCTCTGACTTATGGACTCTTGACACTTTGATTTTGAGCTGCTGGTGAATTGCTTAGTAGGTAGGCCACATCTCTGACCCTTTCCTCTCCACGGGCTTTCCCCATTTGCACAATCTCAACCCACTGTGGAACTCCATCTTTTTCCTTAATGGTGTTTTTTGGGAAAAAAAAATCAAACGAAAAGAAACAATAGTCCTGGAGCAACCAGACAAACATACATATACCTGTATACATGTATATACATACATATACATGTATACACGTATATACCTAAACTGCACAGCTTATACAAAAATTAACCACAACTTAATTTGGAATGGGTCATGTAACATTTGAGTCATTCATAAAATGTAAGACTATAAAATTTCTAGATGAAAGCATGGGTGAGAATCTTTGTGATCTTGGTTAGGCAAAGAGCTTCTATATAAAATTCCAAAAAGTGTAATCAATCCACAAAAGAAACAAATAAAATAAATTTCAAAATTCAAAACTTTGTTCTGCAAATGATTCCAGGAACAGAAGGAAAACACATGCCGGAAGCAGGGAACGAATTCTTGCAAATCACACATTTGGCAAAGTGCTTAGAACCAGAATATATGAAGACCTCTCAGATGACAACAATTAGCTGGGCAGGGCGGCACATACAAAAAATTTAGCACTCAAGAGACTGAGGTGCACAGATTATGAATTTGAGGCCAGCCTGGCCTATACAGTGAGCTCAAAGCTACCTTGGACTACAGGTGAGACCCTGTCTCAAAAACAAAATACAACAAAAATTCCAAACAAAACCAAAAACAACAGAATTTAACAAGTACTTAAAGATAACAATAGAAGAAAAAAATCAGCAAAGGCAGGGACACAGGGACAAGAACCACATTCAAAAAGTTATCTGTAGCCTCAGCCATTAGAGGGATAACTAATGTAACAGCGTGTACATCTATTACAATGGCAAATAGCTAAACATGAGGCACAGCACCAGTGCTGGGGAGGCCAAGGAGCAGCTGCACTTAGGGCATTGTGGGTAAAAGAGCAGATGGCTCAGCTGCTCGGATAGCACTTGGATCACTTCCGATGATCTCACACATACTATGACTATATGATCTATATAACTCTATTCTTCCTTGTTCAATACCAGAAACTCATATTCACGTAAGGACCCGAGAGTAGATGTGCACGGCAGCCTTAGTCACTTTACCCAAGCTAGAAGAACCTAGATGCTCTTTAATAGGCAAACACATAACAGACTATAGCACCTATCCAGAATGGAGTACTATTCAGCAAGGGAAAAGAAGCACAATTTGAAACAACAGTATCACTGTGGTGAGCCTTAAATATTTTTCTTAACTGATAGCTGTCAGATCCAAAATGTTAAATTGGAGTCTCTAAACATGACTTTCTGGAAAAAATAGCTATAGGGACAACAAAAATAGACACATAGTTGCCAGGTTAGTGGTAAGAAAAGGGACTGACATAGAATTGTTAGGATAAAGGAATTTCCAGCAGGAATTGTTCTATATTTCAAGTGTGGTGTGGATATTCAGGACCAGTTACCTGAACAACACCAAAAGTGAATTCTACTGTGTTAAACAGTAAAAAAAAAAAAAAAAAAAAAAAAAAAGTTATCAGAAAGTTCAAAGAACCTAAAATATAACAAAATGAAGTATGCTACAAATAAATTATATAGCTATATCAAAATAATAGAAGAGATGAGGAAGAAAGTAGCTACCCTACATGGCAGAAGAACAGCTTCAAAGGCATGATGCAGTACTACACTGTGCTCAGGAAGTGGCTCCAGTGGCTTTATGAGCCCAATACCACTTCTGTGAGAGCATGTGACGACGGAGAAGCAAGTGGCTTTCATGGTCCTTCTGAGGTGCCTGCAGACTCTGAATTAGCTAGCAGCCACTGTACATACAGAATTTTTGCTCAAGGAGGAAACATAGGCATGGGATTTGACTCCTGGGAGCCTCTTCTTTCTTTCTTTCTTTCTTTCTTTCTTTCTTTCTTTCTTTCTTTCTTTCTTTTTTAAGATTTATTTATTTATTATATGTAAGTACACTATAGTTGTCTTCAGACACTCCAGAAGAGGGAGTCATATCTCGTTATAGATGGTTGTGAGCCACCATATGGTTGCTAGGATTTGAACTCAGGACCTCCGGAAGGGCAGTCAGTGTTCTTAATCACTGAGCCATCTCTCTATCCCCCCTGGGAGCCTCTTTTAAGAACCATTGATACCTAAGCTTGTTTTTACATGTGTTTTGTTTTTAAAATACCTTGCTTAACACACATTGCTGATCCATTAATGTCCAACCCAGGGCCAAAACCTAGAACCCACACCTACATGAAACTTGCCTACATACCCACACATTTTCTCTGCCAGGCACACCACAGACAGCTCATACTTGGGAGGTTAAAACAGACATTAGCACTGTGCTCATAGACCTCCTAAAGAGCAAAACCACCAATGAGAAGCACAAATACATTGGAGACAGGCCAGGGGAATGAGATGCCCACCCAGGCCTTTCTGTGACCTCAGTGACATTGGCTGAGTACTGGGCTTTCTGGAATCCATTCTCAGACAAGGAAAGAAAAGATGCCTAGGATGAAATACGTGCAAGTCACCTCAGCTCTGTCCTGTCTATTTCCTTGTAAGGTTACACAAGGCAACCCTAGTTTATCTCGCCCAAGAGACTTTTGTAGGTGGGGAAGTCGGAATGCTTGAAATCCAGGCCTCAGTTTACCCCGACGGTTCATCCCTCCTTTCCTCTGATCCACTGCAAGCACTGAATGCTAATCCTGGTAGCACGCATGAGGTAAGTGAGCTCATCCACCCTCACTATAATAAGTCTCATCTGTGTGTGCAGCTGTGTGCAGCTGTGTAACAGATTACTAAACTTCAGGCTCCAATTGCTGACCATCTTTCTCCACTCACTGGTTACCTCAGGGGAATCGAAAACCCAGCATCCCCAGACAGGCCTTTGATTCCCTCCCCTGGCCTCTCCTCCTGCATCCATTCCCACCTTAGTCAGCAGTAGCTCTAATTGTTCAGACAAGGCATTGCCCCTGAATCCTTCCACCTCCATCCCACACACTCTGAAAGCATTTATCTTGGTTCCTGGGACTTCCTGCCTTCACTGATGTTCCCACCCAAGTCCTCCACTCCCATCTGGACACCCTGCTCCTGCCTGGGCCCCTGTCCCTATGTCCCCAAGCCCCCTTCTACCTACTCCATCCATAAGCTCTCCCTCACACAGCCAGTCAAACAGGAGCCTGACCCTTAGAAGATATGCCCACTTACTTCTTTGCCCAAAACTTCCCAATGGAAGTCGCTCAAGGTAAAATCCAAGATCCCAGATGACCTCCAAACCATCTGAGTGCTGGCCCCCTGCCCCATCTGCTTTCCCTAGTTCCAGCCCCATGACTGCCAACTGCCCCGAACACCCAGGCACATCTGAGCCAGGCCTGTGACTACCTGGGAGCCCTTTATACAGACCAAGGCAGCCTTAAGCTTCTGGGCTCGGGTTTTGCATCTGGTGATGGATGTTAACCTTTATCTAAGTTCTTCCAGGAAAAAAAAAATCCACCTCTCCAAACTGCACCTTCAGAACACACTTTGGTCTTCCTTCTGGGTTTTCCACTCACTGCTCCTTGTTACCTACAACACACTCATGCACTTGTGAGTGTCTCTTTCAGACTGGAAGCTCACATACCAAAAATACTGCCTAGAATGTATTAGGCACTTGGGCTTTTTAATTTATTTATTTTGAGAAAGAGTCTCACACAGTCCTGAGTTTTGCCATGCAGTCAAGGGTAGCCTTGAACTCCTGATCCTACTGCTTTCGAGTCCCCCGCGGTGAGTGCCACCGTGCTCAGCTGTACTGTTTTGGTTTTTCCCAATCAATAAATGAACAAATATAGGTTTGTGTTTTAAACTGAAACTCCTTGCCTTCTGGGGAGTCAGATCAGGAGACCGTTCCTGGATTTCCCACCAGGAAAGTCAGACTGTCTCTTAGAGGCCTTCAAAGCGCAATGCCAATAAATCTATGGGGGGAAAGAAGCCAGTTTCTCAACAGCCTCCACCCAGAGAGGCGAGGGAGCCAGAGCCAGTCTATCCTGTCTTCCATGGGATCAGGGTGCCACTCTGGCCTGCAATGGGGCCCGTTTTTTCATGTAGATACAGCAACCATTCTCAGAGCCAAGCTCCTATGGCCCTCACAGCTGTCCCCAGAGCTTATCTGGAACCTTCTGGCTGCACCGCCAAAGAAATAAAATGAATTCTCATTCCAGATGCTTGTTTTCCCTTCTGTTCACCCAAGACAGGCCCACCCTGCCACCTGGGATCCACGGTGGGTAAGAGGTGATTTCCTGGTTGGAGGGGGAAGGGGGGGAGATGATGGCATCTCCAGAAGCTTCTCTGTGAAAATAGGAGAGCTTGAAAGGAGATTGGGGGTGCAGGGGAGGAAACCAAATACAACAAAACCTGCCTGACACAATCACAGCCACATTTGCATAACAGAAGCCGAGCGCTGCTTAGAAGGAGTGGTAATTAGATTCTCAGGTGAACGAGGACACTTTCCAAGTGTGCGAGGAGGAGATGAAAACCCAGCCTTGAAGTGGAGAAGGAGGAAGCGCCCAGGATCCTCGAAACGTTTTGAGTTGAGCAGGTGGGTGACATTGGGAGGTCAGCCACCTGTGGCACACTCGTTAGTGACATGGTCTTAGAGCAATTTCTTTTCTCTCTGAGTCCCAGGCCTCGATTTCTCACCTTTAAAAAAAAAGGCAGCATCCCAGGGTGACCATGAGCAAAGGTGACCTTCATTATCAGCAGCAGATAATCTGTACTGCGCCTTCCATTGCTTGTGCTGAATGACTCTGGACGATGGGGAGGCAGACTCCTCACTTGCGTGTGTCAATCTGGGCACTAGGTGCTTCTGTCTTGGGAGTTGTGGCCCTGGCCAGTGACAAAGCAAACATCCTTACCTCCGCCTACGGCCATCATGACTCAGCAAAGCCTTGGGGACTTTGAGGATGTAACACTCCCCACAGACTTCCAGGCCATCAGGCAGGGCGTTGGATTCAGTCCCTGGGTTTCTGGGTTGAGTGGACAGACAGCAAGGGCTTTTTAAAGTGGGGCAGATTCAGTTCAGCCTCGCTTCGAACCTGGATCCACCATTAGACCTAATTGAGGTGACGGGAGAAAAGCGAGCCAACATTTGTTCTTAACACTGTGTGTGTGTGTGTGTGTGTGTGTGTGTGTGCATGTGTGTGTGCATGCGTGTGTGTTTTCACTTAAGTTGTGGTTACGAATGTATTACTGCAAGTCAAGGATTAGCTAAAGCTGAGTTTGTGTTCCAGTGGTTTCCATAGTAACCAAAAGCTCCTTTGCTTTCCCCCTCTTTCTCTCCCTCCTCTGTGAGGGGAGACACTCCTCTCAACAGGAGGGCCAAGGCTGGTAGGAAAGAAGGGAAACCATGCATACCAGCCTCAGCTGCTCTAGACACTGGCTAAGAGGCAGCTGTAAGCCCAGAGAGACTGCGCTTACATGATGGGCACAGAGCCAGAGAGCCAGAGAGCCACCGGCTTCCTGTTCCAATCCACCCAGCCCTGACAGCCCTCTGGTGTTGTGGGCTTAGCTGTCTGTCCCCAGAGAAACAGCTACATACTCTGGGTTTCATGTTCTCCAAGACCTGAGTTTGTCTTTAAACAGAGGAGCATGGAGTTAAACAGGAGAAGGGCAGGAAGAATGAGCTACAGGGGAGACCGGAAGCAGGGCAGGAAGAGGGGGGACAACTATTTCTGACCCCTCACTAGCTTAAAATACAGATTTTTTTTTTTAAATTTTTACTTATATGTCTGCGCGTGAGTATGCACATGTGTGCACAGGCCCCAGAAGAGAGCCTCGGATACCCCAAGCCCGGAGCTACAGATGGTTGGTCATGGGTGCTGGGCATTCAACACCGGTCCTGTGGAAGAACAGCAAGTGTGCCATCTCTCCAGACCCCTTGTTTTCTGTGGTTTATTTTGAGGCAAAGTCTTACTAGGTAGCCCTGGTTGGCCTAGTACTAACTTTGTAGCCCAGGCTAGCCTGAAACTCCCCAATGGCGCTCTTGCCTTCCCCTGCCAAGTGGGAATTCCAAGTGTGTGTTAGTTCTGCAGCGGCCCCAAAGAGATTGCAGGTGAAGGCTTTAGAGGCCAGGTCTTGGGTTCTAAACAAGTGTAAGTTTATCCTGTACCTTTCACCATCTACAGATTACCTATCTGATGGTACATAAATGTGTGTGTAAAAACAAAACAAAACAAAAAAAAAAAAAAAACCTTCCTCCTGCAATGTATATTAAAAGTTCCCACACCTTCTTCTGTAGCATGATACAACCACTTACATTCTTGGTTTTAAAAAAAAAAGTGGCATAGACTCAAAGTTCTGCTTAACCTAGACAACTGTGTGTGTCAAGCATGGCTCCTGTCCCCTCATGTGTACACATTAATCCATTCATGCCCACAAAGACCCTACAGGTCTTTAATAACCCGAAAGGTGTTCTTCAGAACCTGATAGGAGGTTGGGGGAACCCTCCAGAATGCACCCGAGACCTGGGAGGTGAGAGACTCTCAGGACTCAAAGGGAGGGACCTTAGATGAAATGCCCAACAGTAGGGAGAAAGAACTTATAAACTTATAGAGCCCACCTCCAGCAGGAAGACAGGGCATCACATGAGAGAGGGGGGCCATCCCATAGTCACAACTCTGACCCATAATTGTTCCTTTCTGAAAGAATTACAGGGGTGGAAATAGAGAGGAGCCTGAGGAAAAGGAGGTCCAGTGACAGGCTCAAAGTAGGATCCAGCCCAAGGGGAGATCCCAAGGCCTGACACTACTACTGAAGCTATGGAGCACTCACAAAAAGGGACCGAGCATGGCCACACTCCAGAAGACCCAACAAGCAGCTGAAAGAGTCAAATGCAGATATTTGCACCCAACCAATGGACAGAAGTAGCTGACCCCTGTTGTTTAATTAGGGAAGGCTGAGAGAAGCTGAGGAGAAGGGCAATCCTGTAGGAGAACCAGCAGTCTCAATTAATCTGGACCCCTGAGATCTCTCAAACACTGGACCACCAAACAGGCAGCATACACCAGCTGATATGAGGCCCCTAGCACACATACAGTAGAGGACTGCCGGGTCTGTGATCATTCAGAGATGATGCACCTAACCCTCAGGAGACTGGAAGCCCCAGGAAGTTTAGAGGTCAGGTGGAGTGAGGGGTGGGGAACATCCATCCACATGGAGACAGGGGGGTGGGGAGGAGGTAGGGGATGTGGAACAGTCAGAGGGTGGGTGAAGGCTAGAGGGGAATAAAATAAGGAGTGTAAAAAATAAATAAAGAAGAAGAACCACTACTTTATAGAAATGCAATTGGCACAGAGAAGTTACCTATGTTGTCCAAGGTCACTCAGCAAGCAAGTGGGAAAGTTTGTGCTTGTGACCTCTGCACTAACAGAGGCAGAGGAGAGTTTAGAGAAGAACTGCCATCCCCTCATCTAGCTTTTCTATGACCTTTGCAAGGTCACAGCGCCTGAGCAGGCACCAGGTGCAAGCATCCCGATATGCCTTAGCAGAAGAGTTCCCACCCTGCCTCACAAACACGCTCCTTACTGCAACAGCATCTGCCTCCTGCATCTGGGGTTCAAGCCCTCTCTCCCTTTCCTTAGAGCACCCGTAGCCAGATGCCCTGTCAGACTGTCAGGCTCACCTTTCTGGTGAAAGTAGGAGAAGCTGTGCCCAGTAGTCCCCGTGAAGAATGACAGCGCCACCCACCACCCTGTCATCTCTGCCTAGCCCTGTCCCTGTCAGCCGCCTCCCAGCTCACAGCTGTCTGTCAGCAGCTGCTCCCAGGATATAAATAACCAGCAGTTGGCTGAGGCGCCCTGGGCTGGGTGGGAGGGGGCAGAGTCAGGAGGCAGTGAGGAAGCCAGGGCCCTCCAGTGAGCTCAGATACCACAACCTGTTCTCTGAGGAGTTAGCTAAGGCTTGGAAGAGGAAAGGGAATTTGGGCTCGGAAAGGGGGAGGGCCAGGGATCCAGCTCTGTCACCCTGTCTTCAGGTTTTCTAGTGGCTGCAAAGTCTGGTGCTGCCTGTACCCATCGAACCCTCCAGTCTACACTCCTGTTCTTGGGAAAGTATTTTAGAGACTCTTCTCCTCCCCGCCCCCGCCCCAGACTGTGGTTGTAAGGATGCCTGCTCTCTACCAGATGTTGAGTACATCCACACACACATATCACCTTACTTCCTCGGATTATCCCTTTACTACTAAGGACAAGGACATGAGCATGATGGAGAAAATCAAGAAAAAGAGAGGCTAGAAGAAACCTGAGAGGTTGCCTGTTCAGTCTTCATCTTCTGCTGGGGACACAGAGAAGCCGGTGACGGTGACATGTCTCCAGACACGGCCAGCCAGTGGCCCAGCAAGCTGCAAGGGCAAGACAACAGCTGGTAGCCACTGCATAACCTCTGGAGCCGCCTGGCTGTGATCAATATGGGTGCCCTTAGGAAAGCCATGTGGGGGTCCCTCTTCCTTAGGTAAAGTTAGGGAGGTGCCTTTGGCACAAGCACTGGGCAGGACCCTTCGGTAGCTGACACACTGCCCTTCTAGTGTCTCTTGGTGTGGCAGTGTCTTATACCTCCAGGTACCTTGGACTGGCCTAGAAGGCTGTTAAAGCAGAGAGTTGATCCCCACCCACCCCAGGGCTATTGGGTCATCAGATATTTTATATACATTGTCAATTTTAGCATATTAATATGCCTTGATGTTTAAAAACAAATCTGGAGGGAAGAGTCTTCCAGGACAGATTCTCAGAGAAAGCATTCTGATATGCACATTAGATCACCTAGAGTGAGCACCCTCTACCTGACCTCAGGCTCAGGATCCAGGCTGTTAGGTACCTTCCAGGTTGGAGCTGACAGTCCTAAACCATTCCTTCACCCCACCCTGCCTCCCTTTCCCCTTGAAATCCCCATGAAGACACTTCCTGGGTTCTCCCTTCAATCCTTCCTCTCTACCTCCTGCCCACACTGATGCTTACCCAGAAGGCTCTGTAAGGAAAATTATGCCTAAGTCCTCAGACCTATGATAACCCTGTTTCCCTGAGCCTCCTCTGTGGCCACCCCAAACTAACAGTCATATCAAAGAATACAGATATTCTGTGTTGGAGCTGGAGACGACTTTCTACCATGCTCCCATAAGCTGCTGATGTTGCTACCACCTCCTGGGACCTCATTTGTGAACTTTGAGAGACAGCTGGGTAGGACAGGATATGAACTTGCATAGGATCAAGGAGTGAAGGGAAAAGTCTAAAGACAGTTTACTCTCACCTACTCTGCTTCAATGGCCTGGAAGCTGAGACTAGAAACTAAAGTCTCAGCTGCTTAGCTAGAGTGTAAATCACCTACATAATGTCCAGATGCAAGCTGGGTGTCCTGGGGGGGGGGGGAGTTTAGGGGGAGGGTCTGTACAGTCATTTGGTCAGCAAAGGTGTCTGTGGCAAAGCCCTGTGCAGAAACCATTGATGGCAGAGAGCCAGACACCGGCTACACAGGCACCCCCAGGATCTGTTCTTCTGCTCTGTCAGTCACACACACACACACACACACACACACACACACACACTTTTTTTTTCTTACCAACTTGGGGAGAGAAAGAGAAGGCACCAAGACATAGATGCAGAACTTTCTTTTCCGGTGGCTCGGTAGAAGATTCATTTACATATTACACTATCTGTCTGGGCTGGGGAGGTGGTTCAGCAGTTTGGAACCGGACTTCGCTCTCAGAGAACCTGTGTTCCCAGCACCCACACAGTGGCTCACAACTGTCTCTAACTCCAGTTCCAGGACATCTGATGCCCTTTGCTTGCCTCTGTAGGTGTCAATGGTGCACACCAGCCAACACTCGTAAAGTAAAAATAAAGGAAAGCGATTGAAAGCAAAAGATCTGTGAAGACTGCACCCCAAGCTGGTGAAACGCACCGAACTAGCTAGCCTTCACTGTTTTCTGTATTTTATCTTTGCCTCTGGCAGGAAGAACTGGCTATTGGCATAACTGTCCCTCCATAGTCTTAGGTTCATCCAAGGATTCAGCCGAAGGAAACATATACGTATGCATGTGTTCACCGTAACGAAGAACTGAAATCAACCTAGTTGTCCACCAACAGATGAACGGCTACCGAAAAACATATATGCATGCATGTGTGTGTGTGTGTGTGTGTGTGTGTGATGGAATACTACTTAGCTCTAAAATAAAAGTTAATATTTTTGCAGGAAATTTGATGGACTTAGACTGTGTCATCGGGAGCATAGGAAGCCCTGAGTTGGTAAGAGCCCCCCGGTGACTGTGTGTGATTGTGATTGACACAGTTGTGTCCATGTCAAGGACCCCAGAGCCTCAGATTCATGGATGAATGGCAGACTCTTCTCTGCCAGGATGAGGCTCAGAGGGAAACAGCAAAGCCCTCCTCAGGGGATGGAGTGTGAGTGTTGACAGTCTGTTCAGAAAATGGCCACCATCCTGCCATGTTTACTGCCTGAAGACTCCTCCCCTACAGAGACTATTTCCACAGATAGCTACAGATAGCTAGAAACCTGTCTCCTGGATCCAGCTGTATGCCATAAACCCTGCCTCCTTGTTTACATGTAGATAACTCTGCCTCCTTGTTTAGCTGCATGCCATGACCCAGCCTTTCTGTCCAACTCTCTATAATAACCATGCTGAATTTCCGGGGCTTGGCAGTTTTTCCAGCAGAGTCCAGGCCAACCACATCCTGTATTTGTCTGTCTGTCTTTCCTTCATCCCCTTGCTGTCCCAGCCAGGTCTGAGTCCTGGGAGTTGTGCAAGGATTCAGCAATGTCCTAGTATTAAGTGAGGTCACACAATGTCAGGAAGAAACAAACCACATATTCCTAGTCCTATGTGGACTCTAGTGGCAATACATATGCAAACCGATGTGTGTTGTGGGTAAGCGTACCAGGGAGACGATAGAACAAGAAAGGCTGAGTGAGGACTGAACGCAGGTAATGGCACGAGAAATGAAAGGGGAGAGAAATCTAATTGTTTTTCTAGTTCTGATTCTGTCAGGAATTCTTGGAGTTGGTGGTGGATAAATACACAAAATATATTCAATTCGGGAAATGTGAAGTTTAATGTCAAGCTCCCCAGCTCCCATTCTAAACGCCCAATCTAAATGCATACACGTACCCGGAGCTGTATAAACTTTGAGTCTAGTTAATTTGAGTGTGTGATTCTTTCATTTATTTGCAAGTGTTTTTTAATAATAAAGATTATAAAAAATTAGGTGAGAAAATGCACCTGTAAGACACATGTAGCCTGTCTTATTGTTATTCCCTAAACAAAACAGCATAACAACTATTTGCATAGCATTTATGTCTCTCTAGATAGTCTAAGCCATTCAGAGGTGATTTAAAGTGTTCCAGGGAATGTGTGGTTATATGCAAATTACTATTTTCCATAAGAATCTCCAACATCTTCCAATTATCATATCTGCAGGGGCCCCTGAACTCACTCCCTGTGCACATGGAAGGGTCACTGTACTTACAGTGCAGAATTCAGACCCCTGTGCACATGGAGGGACCACTGTGCTTATGGTGCAGAATTCAGACCCCTGTGCACATGGAGGGACCACTGTGCTTACGGTGCAGAATTCAGACAAATGGTGAGTAGAGAGAGGGTAGGACTAAGGAAGTGGGCACTGCCAACCCAGAGCACAGCCCAGCATCTGTCTTGCCCTGGAGGAAGGCAGCTGAGACTAGCTCTATTGATGGCTGTTGCCAAGGAGAGGCCAGGAGAGGGGTGAGAGGGCTGAGGTACCTGAGCACCCAAGGGCACATGCCTCCCTCCTATCTAGCACCCACCCTTGTTCCCAGAACTCCCTGGGCTTCTTCCTTATCCTGAAGTGATAGTTGGTCCTGTCCGGGAGTTGGGCCTGTCCTTCCAGTCTCAGCCACACACCCACTGGTTAGATACTGCTTAGCGACACTTAGAATCAGGTGACATTGTTATAAAGGGATCCAGATCAGGGCTGTCTCCAGTGGGAAGCTATAAATGCCTCATATTTTATCACAGACACCACTGAGACCTACACTTACGACAGCCTTTGAAGTGGAAGGTTTTTTGTTGTTGTTGTTGTTCTGGTAGGGGTGACATGTCTCTTGTCTAGAACTCTGTGGACTTACGTCTCTTCACAGCAATGAAATTCAAACGAAGACACCGGCCACTTCTCGAACTCTTTTCCTGTGATGAGAAATGTGGCCCCAGGAAACTCACGGACCAAGTCACCCTACACAGAAGGAAAGCCCGGTACCTCAGCTCAGAGGTAGCCCTGTTGGCAACATCTGGTTAGGATGTCCATTCCCGGAGACAGGTAGATCTGGGCTGGAAGTGGCAAGATCAGCCACGAGACCAAGTCTGAAATAGGGCGATGGCAGGCTGTGCTGGACAGACAAAGCCACTGCTCCAGGCTGCTGAGGATGTTAGATCATAAGCCCAGCTGGGCGTGCAGACTCCAGGCATGCACAGGACAGATCAGCACTCCGGAGTACACGTAAATAGGGAGAGCTTATAAGAGATAAATCTTGACCAGGAACTGGAAGAAAGAAAACAAGAGGTCTTTGGGAAAGAGGAGCCTGAGGGAGTCCTCGATGACGGCTGTGCAGGAGGGAAATGAGGAGGGATGGACTGAGAAGGAAGACAGAAATCCCCAGGGAGAGACTGAAGGCCCGGGGTCCTCCTGTCCCAGCAAGTCTATTCAAGGGCCTCTGGAGGGCCACAAGACGCTGCCCAGCCCTGGTGTGGGAGGCATTGGGGAACCAACCGTCTTGGATGAGAAACACGCAGAAAGGGGGCAACTGGGGTGGGGGTGGGGTGGGGGTGGGGTGGGGGTGGGGTGGGGATGGGGGGAGCATATTCCATGGAAATTAGAAATAATGATGGCAGGGTGGGAGAGGGATGGAGGGAGAGAGGGGGAGAGGGGGAGAGGGGAGGAGGGAGGGAGGAAGAGAGAGAGAGAGCTCTGTAGCCTGTGAAAGGAGCAGAGGCTGAGAGAACGGGAGCAGCTCGAGCGCTATTGTCATGGCAACACAGACAAATCCAACTCGCTGCAGACATCACTCTGTGTGAGTCCTTTTCTGAGACAGAATCCAAGAAAGGCAGGAATAGGGGCATGGCGCCCAGAGTGTGGGGATCATGTCTACCCTGCATCTAACCTCCCATGCGCAGCACTCAGGCCAGGGTGGAAAGGAAGGGCTCCTTTCAGAGGCCACCTCTCCCGTGGTGCTGACCAAGGAGGTCCCACATACCCAGTGCTGCCCTCTGCAGAAAGGGGTGTGAGGTGTGCCCATGGTTTGTACATCCAGGTTGGCTGTGTCACAGGAAGTAGAGGAGTTCAGACAGTGGTCACAGAAGGTGCCTGTGCCCTGCTCAACCCATAGTGCATGAGGCCCAGAGGTCTACTTTCAAACCGTAGGGCGTACCTGGTCTGCTCTCTCTGGGCTAGATGGGTGCCAAGGGCAAATCCTTCCATTGGCTCCTGAGTACCAAGAAAGCCAAGTGCCACCTCATCCCATCCATCTCCCTCCTCCTCCTGCCCCCCACCCTCTTCTTCTCTCTTAGCTTTTCTTTCTTGATGGCCCCCTTTCCCTCTGACCTGCCTTCTCTCTGTTGCCCTATCCTGGTGATACCAAGGAGGAACACTAGGCATCACACCGTCACGCCCCTTTCTCCTCTTGTGTTCCCAGCAGAAGTCCCAAGAGGAATTTCGACCATTGAGCCCCCCAGGGACCCCGGCTATTCTGACATTCGGAGTTTAGCCAAATCTCAAATCAAGCCCATGAAGAATGGGAAGGCAGGCTCTGTTGCAGAGGCTCAAGCACCTCATCGTCCCACAGGGACCCATGCTGGGGCCGCAAAGGAGGACTTGAGTCAGCTTGAAAATGTCACCACACAGGCAGCCGGAAAGACGATTTTTAGATCAAAGTTTGATTCTGAAGAAGGGCTCTTGAACTCCATTTTTCTAAAATAAGAATCAATGAAGCCACTCAATGGGACAGAGCTGCTCCCAGTGGCCTGGAAGCTTCTTTCCTCAAGTTACAGGGCCCTTATGTCCAAGCTACAGAACCCTGGGGAAAACTCTGTATTAGGACAGCTATATTTCCCTCAGCCTGGCACAGATGTCCTAGGCTGTCACCCTAGTATCCCCTGGAGTACCGGTGTATGTGTAGTAAGGTAAGTGAATCAGACCGTGAGAGGCAGCAGCTCCTCGGGTACAATGTGACTTTGAGGAGCATGCCTAGGGTTTGACCTCTGCCCTGCCTTCTCAACGCTCCGTCTGTGTCTCTCCCACAGCTGTCTGTGGCCACCATGCAGTGCTAAGCATTCAGAGTCCATTCTCATCTCTGACCTCATTGGACTCATATTCAGTTCTTAGTCACCTCGCTCGCTTCCTGAACCCAGAGATGTTGTGTGGCTACCTAAAAATATCATACTGCTCATTAGACTTAAGAAAACGCTTGATTACCAGACAGACTGATAGGGCAGATCAGTTCCCCAAACCCCCTTTCCATGGACCCCACACAATGGACTCAAAGATTATATATATGTGTATATATATACATATATATATATATATATACATAACTTGAAAAAAAAATATATATATATATTTAGGTGACTAGAGAGATGGCTATAGGGTCTGATTCCCAGCACCCACAAGGTGGCTTACAACAGTCTGTTATTCCAGTTCCAAGAGATCTGAATGCCATTTTCTCACTTCTGTGGGCACTAGGCCCACAAATGTTGTGCAGATACACAAACAGACAAAACACACACATAAAATAAATAAGTACATAATTAATTTTTAAAACTCAGAGTCTGCACTGAACTTATATAGTCTTTTTCCTTTGTCATTATTTTCTTGATTACTTCCAATAACCTGCATCCATTGTATCAGATATTGTAATCTACAGATGATTTAAAGCACACAGGAGACTATATAGGTTCTATGCAATGCAAATACTATGACATTTTATATAAGGGACTTAAGCACCCATGGATTGGTAGCTTTAGGAGGTCTTAGAATCAATCCCCCAGGGATAAACAGAGACAGCTAAACTTCCTGGGTTCTTCCAGTGATTAGAAATGTCAAACTTGTCATAAACACACACACACACACAGGCTGGCACACTGCTTTGCAGCTTGCTGGTCTAACACTCAAGAGACCTGACACTTGTCTAGAGTACCCTGGGTTGTGCTCTTCTTAGGTCTTCTGAATGTGATATGAAGGCAGCTGTCATGCAAGAGAAAAAAAATGAGTAAAAAGCTAAACAGCCTTGAGCAACACGGCTCTTGCCAGACTCATGCCCTGCAGCTCAGTTAGTGTCTGTATTTGCATGCATGCACAGGTACAGATGTGTGTGCACACATACGCATGTAGGTAGGTACACTCTCTCTGATGTCCCAGGAGTCCCTCCCAAATTCTTCGATTTAGGGCAGTGGATCTAGCTGCCAGAGCAGCCCCTGCCCCTGCTCTCTGGGCTCTCCCTGTGTGGGAAGGCTCTGCACACACAATGACTTAACACAGTCAAAGAAAACATATAAACAAGAGTGGATTAACAACTCATCTGTGAGAGTCTTGCACAGCAAGCCAGGGGGCGGACGTGATGAGCGGAGGAAGCAAAAGAGGAGGTGCTGATTCAAAGAGTTCATTCTGTGCCCAGATGAACTCTAATGGTCAGTTCTAGCGGGTACCCGTGCCCTCCACATTCAGTCTGGCAATAGTGTGACTGAGTAGATGCCTTGGACCTAGGGACAGAGGCTTCTCTGAAGGGTCTGGAGGGGGCAGGAAAGGGACAGGAGACAAGAGTGTCCTGGTGAGGGCTGGGTCATATAGACATTGGGCTAGCTACCCACCATGGTCAAAGGTGTAGATGATGTTCGCAAGAAGACCAGGCCTGCTCTGGGGAGCTCTGCCAGGACCATGCCCTTCATCCTGGAGAGCTAGGCCTCTTTTAAGTTAATGGGCTTCCAAATAAGCTGGGGTAGTAAAGGCTACAATATGTCTGGGAACCAAGCCCAGTGCATACGAAGGGAGCTGTGCATAGAGTCATTGGGCTCCCGAGAGTTGAGTCTGCCTGGTTTCTTGCAGGGATTCCTCCCAACTGGCCTCATTTGAGGTCTTCTGGAAGTTGATTTAAATTAAGTTTAAAAAAAAAAAGAAAAAGAAGAAGAAGAGGAACAGTCTCTACCTCATATCCCAGGCTTTATTTTCCCTAGGTGCCAGTTCCTTGTTGTATCTGAGCTGCCCTGAAAAGACATAAACATGCCTATGTTTGAAGAGTCTCTGAGGAGATGCCTTAGCTCTGGCTGTGCTTGCTGTGGGTAGATGCCATGCGGGGATGCGAGACACCAGCCCTCCCTCCTGCTGTCCTGCCTTGTGGACCTAGATCTGAGTGAGCCTGTGCATTGGGCTCTGAGCTACTGGAGAGAGAGAAATGACCTGCCTTGGGAGCCCCTTCTCCCGGCATTGATGATATTTCTGCTGTTTACAGCAGGCACCTAATTTATAAGCTAGTTTTACGGCTGTTGTCAGACAGCTACAAACCAAGGAAATAAAGTAGGCAGAGGAGCAGTGTGTTGTCTACCTTGACCCGCCCAGCCTGTCTGCAGCATCAGGACAACTCTCTGTAGGACTGGAGAGTGAATGTCCCCGGAGAGGACAGTACAAAGTGACTCCCATAGAGCCAGGTCTCTATTAGGTTAGTGGGCTTCTAACAGGATAAGGCATGGTGAGCCAGGCCAGTATGGAATAGGAGCTGTTCCTGCAAGAGATACCTCAGGGGGAAGCTCCCAGGCCTCCTCCAGAGAAAGGGCCCAATCCAGACCTCACTGCCCCTGGCCAAGGCAGCCAATCCCTTAAGTGGCTCCCTCCCCAGGTCCTCTCAGCTGTCAAGGGATGGGATTAGAAGCATGCTTGCCTGAAGGAAGACAGTGGTGATGCTGACATCCTAGGGCTTCAGCCTACCCTGGGGGACAGTGCAGCCATTGCTCTGGCCCACCCAGTCCTTATGGCACATACTGTGTTATCAGTACCAGTAAGCCAGATTAGCACCTTACTAGTGCCATTTGCTGTGGGGTGACAGGTGGGGTGACACCTGTCCTCCTCAGCGAGATAGATGTACCTCACATCATTTCTATGGCCTCTTGTGACTGGAGGTCAGGTTCACAGTATGTAGGTGACCAAATATTACAAGAGGGATTGAGTTGAGTGATTCCGGGAAGGAAACGGGTCTAGATCTCATGGAGTTGGCAGCCAGACAGGTATGAAGTGAAGAGTGTCAAACCAAGCAGAAGGAGCTGGGACCATCCCATAATCCCTCTCTGCCCCTAGGTCGCAGCCATGTCTGATAACTATTCTGTACTCCCCACCCATGGAAAGTGATGTGAAATGTTTGAACCCCTCCCCCCAAGGGTTCTCTCCAGTGTCCTGTCATTCTTCCTGCTGAAGGAACACAGAGGAGAGTGATGGCCTCCCCAGGGACACAGAGTCTTGTAACAGAAGAGTCACCTTTCAGGGCTGAGTCTTAAGACTGGGTTTCCTGCCTAGAGAGACGACAGCTGTCTCATTCTATGAAAAGAGGGAACATCATGATTACTGTTGCCGGATCTTGTGTGTTGGGGTTCAGCACAGATAACCAGCTGCAACCACAGTGCTGGGGCAAGACTGCCCTCTCTCCACAGCCTCCCGAACCCACTGCCACCATCTCCCTTCACTCTTGGCCAGGACCACACCCTCCCTGATCACCCTCCCTACCACCCTCTGTCAATCTCACACCACTCAGCAGCCACACAGAACTAATCTCAGTCAGGAGAATGATGGGAACAGGGGCAGTCACCTTGTTGCCGTTTAGTCAATGTCCTTGAGGAGATGGCAGATGGGTGGATGACCACAGCCTGTGGCCAGGAGTGACTGCCTAGCCAGATGGCCTCATTGTAAAGAAATCAGAAAGATTAAATGATCTGATGTACCATATCACAGAGCAATAGGGCAAAGCAAAGGCTAGACCTGAAACACGTCACATTTCATGGTGGCTCTGGTGACAACCTGGGCTTGCCTCCTGGTTCTGCCATTTTCTAGCTGTGGTCCTTTGGCACACCACCAACATTGCCTGAGTCTTGGTTTCTTTGCGCACATATCAAGAGACGACGCTTGTGAGGTCATTGTGAGGATCAGGCTAACATGGTTGACTGTTTCAAGTGGTGGAGCAAGTTCATTGAAGGCGTTTTATAGGAGCAGAGGCAGAGGAAAAAGGAAAGACCACTGGAGCAGACACCGCTGCCTGCCAGTCATTCTGTGTGCCTTCCTCATATCCACCCTCTGAGGTAGGCTCCTCAGACAATAAGAGAAAGCAGCAAACTTGCCCCAGGGCTCCATTCAAGAAGGATGGAGACACAGTACGCACTGCCCCCTGGCTCCTGCCCATGCCTGTCCTGGCCCAGTTGCCTCCTGCGTCATCCTCTGACCTTAGCCCATGAACATCTATTGAAGTTTACCAAGCACTCTAGAAACCGGAGACCGGAGAAAGAGAGAATGCCCTTGTCTTCTAAGAACCTGTAGCTGTGGAGGAAGGATACAATAAACTACTCCAGGCCCAGGCCAAGTAAGTTCAGACAAGTGAGACCCAAGAAGGGATGCAGCCATCAGAGAACGTTTCACAGAGGATGCAGAGGCTGGAGAGGAAACGCTATAGATAATGATATAGATAAACTGTATAGATAATCGATAAGCGCACCTGTGACCCCAGCATTGGGGAGGTGGAAGATAAGGAATACAAAGTTAGCCTCAGCTATATAGAGAGTTAAAGGCCAGCCTGAGCTGCTTGTGATCCTGTCTCCAGAATAGATATGTAGATAGCTATAGCCATCTAAGAGAGAGAGAGATAGATAGATAGATAGATAGATAGATAGATAGATAGATAGATAGATAGATAGATAGATAGATGATAGAGAGAGATATAGGTGATAGAGATATGAAGGAAAAAAAATAAAGCAGAGGCCCAGGGACAGGACTGATGTCACGATGGAAAGTGGTGGTTGAGTCCCTCAGAAGTATCTTTTTAGTCATTAATTTTCCCCTCTTTAAGCTTCATCAGTACTGGGTGTGTATAAGGTATATACGGCCACAGGGATGCCGTGACATGCGTGTGGACCTTAGGGGACACTGTAGAGTGATTTTCTTCCTCTGCCTTCCCATGGTTTCTAGGAATTGAGTACAAGGCCTCAAGCTTTCGAAGCAAGGGCTTTTACCCACTGAGTCGCCTCGCTTGCCCATTCATCTTTTTACCCATTCACTCACCCAGTACATGTTTCTGGGGCAGCGACTGCTCGTCAGTCATTGTGCTGAGCCTGGTGATGTGGGGTGAAGATGAACCAGGTCACAACTCTCAATGCAAGCTACCAGCCAGATCACAGGACAAAGGGAGACGTGGAGGTTGACAAGGACCACTGGTGCAAAGTAGTTCTTAAAAGACTGTGTCTGTGCCAGGTGGTGGTAGCGCACGCCTGTAATCCCAGCACTCTGGGAGGCAGAGGCAGGCGGATTTCTGAGTTCGAGGCCAGCCTGGTCTACAGAGTGAGTTCCAGGACAGCCAGGGCTATACAGAGAAACCCTGTCTCAAAAAAAGAAAAGAAAAAAAAAGGACTGTGTCTGTCTGTATTGAATAAGTACACATCCTCCCTTGTCATTATTTCTTTTGGTTTTTTGGTTTTGTGTTTGTTTGTTTGTTTGTTTCGAGACAGAGTTTCTCTGTGTAGCCCTGAATATCCTGAAACTCACTTTGTAGACAAGACTGGCCTCGAACTCAGGAATTTGCCTGCCTCTGCCTCCCAAATGCTGGGATTAAAGACGTGTGCCACCACCACCCAACTAATCATCATTTCTAAACAATATCAAAAATGTATATTTCCATAGCATTTATATTGTTTAAGAAATTGTATGTAATAGAGGACAATTCCAAATTTCAGCAAGGAGAAGGAGGAGAACAAGGAGGAGGAAGAAGAGGAAGGGGAGGAGGAAGGGGAAGGGGAGGAGGAAGAGGAAGAAGAGGAGGAAGGGGAGGAGGAAGAGGAGGAAAGGAAGAAGAGGAAGAGGGAGGGAAGGAAGAAGAAGAAGAGGAAGACTTGTGTAGATTCTAGGCAAAGACTGCCATTTTGTATAAGGGGCTTAAATACCTGTGGAAGGGCACCAATCTCCCTCAGACACCAAAGTAAAAAATTCTACAGGTTCCCAAGGGACCAAAGGTAGAGCCCTTTTCTGTCCTTGTGGCAGCAGGCAAGGTTCCCTGGCGGAAGCGGTGTCTGAAGCAAAGCCACAGAATGACTCAGAAACACTCCTAGTTACTATCACCACCATCGGCGCTGTCAAAATAACTTAGGTTTGTTGAGGCCTTGGTAAATGCCAGGGACTGGGTTGGGTGCTTTGCACACATTCTCTTCTAGCATGCATGACAACCGCATGCGACAGATGCTATCCATTGTGCTGCTTAGAGATGAAGGAATGGAAGCTGAGCTTACAAGGCTTGTCCAAAACCATGCAGCTGGGAGGTGGCATGGCTTTACCCTGTGACCTTAGCTAGTCACCATCTTACTATGTGCATGGCCATAGCAGCATGATATTGGGGAGTAGCAAAAAAAGAAAAAGAAAAGAAAAGAAAAAGAAAGAAAGAAAGAAAGAAAGAAAGAAAGAAAGAAAGAAAGAAAGAAAGAAAGAAAGAAAGAAAGGAGGGAAGGAAGAAAGAAAAGAAGAAAGAACAGAAAGGAAAAGAAAAGAAAAAAGGGACCTAGTCCTGACACTTGCTCCAGAAAGTCTGCTATTCTTTGCTGTCACTATGAAAGAAGACAGGAAGGAGGGAGTGTGAGTGTGTGTTTGTGTGTGTGTGTCTGTCTACCTGCCTGTGAGCGTGTGGTGGGGAGGGGGAAGGGGAGGTTTAACACATTGGGAAGTTGTAGGCTCCTCACAGTACTTCCCAGGTCACACTAACTACCCACACCTTCAGAGCATTTGGCCACCTTACACAGGGAGAAGGATGACACTTCAGAGTTCCAAAATACCAGAGCATAGAAAGGCAGAGTCAGCCGGACGGTGGCGGCTCACGCCTGTAATCCCAGCACTCTGGGAGGCAGAGGCAGGCAGATTTCTGAGTTCGAGGCCAGTCTGGTCTACAGAGTGAGTTCCAGGACAGCCAGGGCTATACAGAGAAACCCTATCTCGAAAAAACCAAAAAAAAAAAAAAAAAGAAAGAAAGAAAGAAAGAAAGAAAGAAAGAAAGAAAGAAAGAAAGAAAGAAAGAAAGAAAGAAAGAAAGAAAGGAAGGAAGGAAGGAAGGAAGGAAGGAAGGAAGGAAGGAAGAAGGAAGGAAGGAAGGAAAGAAGGAAGAAAGAAAGAAAGAAGAAAGAAAGAAAGAAAGAAGGAAAGAAAGAAAGAAAGAAGAAAGAAAGAGAGAAAAAAGAAAGAAAGGAAAAAAAGAAAGAAAGAAAGGCAGAGTCTATCCTACCTGGCTTCCCCACTTCCAGAACTGGCTCCAAAGGGAGCAGGGAAACATGCTCTCTAGCCTTTCCCAAGCGTCTCAGATGACTGATGTCCCATGACCTGCTGCTGCTTTTCCAGACTCCCCCAAAGAACAAACCAGAACTGTGGACCACAAGCAGGTGTTCAATCGTCAGCAGGCCTGCACTGCCTTTATCCACTGAAGAGTCTCTGGGCCTCACCCACATGTGGGCTATATCCAAATGAGTCTTGTCTGCATGTAAGGAGCCAGGAAGAAGAGGAGGACACCCCCGTGGTTTGATTGCCTACCTTCCTGGGTGCGGTAAGGTCAAGCTGCAAAAGACCTGGTCATTGATGGCAAGTGGGGTAGGGTGGCTGGGGCCCTTTCTTTTCCAGAAATCTGTGCAAGCAGAGCAAGCTAGGTTTCTGAAGGGGGAAAGGAGGACCTGTTAAACTAATCAGGACTTAGAGTAGCTCATTCAGGCTCTGACGTGGGAGGAGCACCAGGTATTCCAGCCCAGGACAAGATGGAGGCTGGGATCATCAGAAGGGATGTAGGCTCAGCGAGTGCAGACTTGGTTCTAAAATAAGGCAGCTGGGTAAATGCTGTTCTACCATAATTGAATTCCAGGGTCTTTCTCCAACTTGAAGGTGAAGCTGATTAGGCTTAGGATAAACAAAAACAAATCTAGTTTATCATCACAATTCACAGCGCAGGTAATCCACTTAGAATACAATGTCCCAAGAGCAGGCACAGACTTGAGAATCAGGAGCTTCCAAACATGATTATGATGAGACGAGAAACTGGACTCACTGTGGTGTGTGAGCACTGGTAAAAAGAGAAATCAAGTGTGTTACTCTGTTCCTAATATTTGAAGCTGACAGGAGACTCTGCCTTTCCCAAATCACCTCCACACCATGAGAGATCAGGGCAGATCTGGGTTTGAAGACAATGATAAGGTAAAATGAAAGAAGGCCTATTAAAAAGAAAAAATATTTTATTTTGAAGTGATTTTATATTCACAGGAATTTTCAGAATAGTAGAGAAAGAGCCATAGATTCTTCACTCAATTCTTCCTTGTGCCAAAGCATATTGAGTGAACACATACAACAAATATCAGACCAGGAAATGGATGTTGGACAATCCACCGACCTGTCCAGTTCTCACTGACTTATCTGTTCATGTGTGTGTGTGTGTGTGAGAGAGAGAGACAGTGTATGTGCATATTGCATGTGTGTGTGCATATGTGTGGCATGTGAGTATGTGTGGTATGTGAGTATGTGTGTGTGCATGTGTATGCATGTGTATGGTGGGTGAGCGTGTGTGTATACATGTGTGGTGTGTGAGCACGTGTCTTTGCATGTATATGCACGTGTGTAGTGTGTGAGTGTGTGTGGTATGTGATCATGTATGTATGCATGTATATGGTATGTGATCCTGTGTGTATGCATGTGTGGTGTATGAGCACCTGCCTATGCATGTGTATACATGTGTGTGGTTGTGAGCATGTGTGTGCACATGTGTGGAGTGAGAGTGTGTGCATGTACATGAGCCTGTGTGAGCAGGTATGTGTACATGTGAGTGTGTATGTGTGAGATTATGGGCACATATGTGATATATATGAGTATGTGTGCATGAGCATGTATGTGTGAGCATGTGTGTGCACATGTGAATGCATGTGAGTATGTGTATCAGAATTGTTCCATTGACAAAAATCCCTCACATTGTCTCTTTGGGATAGCATGGGATGCTCTCCTCCCCAAGTCT